>NC_061119.1:18175259-18241740 GCF_002878395.1 Capsicum annuum | reverse complement strand
GACATACCGTAGTTTCCTTCGGGACGTATGCTTCATTCAACAACTTAATCAGTGTCTGACAATGTTCTTTAGAATGTAGCAGCAGGGATAATAATGATATTTGAGTCGGGGTTTTCCTCAATTGATCGACAATGGAATAGTCTTGGGTTCTCATTTTCTTCAGAAATTCCTCGGCCTCTTCATTTGTGACAGGTGTTTTCATTGGCCCTTGACTATCTTTAAACTGTTTTGGTCTCCTTAATTCTTCTGGAATATAGCATCTTCCCGATCGAGTCAAACCCCTTGTTTCGTTTGTTTCTTCCATGACCTCTTTTCCTTTGTACATCACCGTGGTTTTGTTGTAGTTCCATGGGATGGTTTTCAAGCTTGTCACTGGGAGCTGTGCTGCGTGTCTTATGACAATTGTTTCTATTATCTTTTTCATGTTGTTGTGCTGTTGGTCGAACCATGCGGGACCACTCGAAACATATAGTTTTAGCCCATCTTGTGCTATTCTCTTTAGCTTTGCAGGAACATACAATACCATCTTTTCTGAATCTCGGGGTCTTATAATGGAACTCGCTCCTTTCACGATCAGTGGTTCTCTTCGCATATACTTTAATGCTTCACCCTGGTTTTCCTTCAAGGCACCTATTTCTATCATTGCTTGGCTTGTTGGCCTGCAGTCTCTATCGTTAAAAATCATCCCCACGACGTGTGTGTTACTGTGATTAGGAAGTGGATTGTGGGTGTCATTCGGTGCTTCTTCTTTTTGTATTACGATTGCCTTACTTTCGATTAACTTTTCAATGGCTCTCTTCAGACTCCAACAGTTTTCGGTACTGTGACCTTGGACGTTGGAATGGTACTCACACCTTATATTAGGATCAAACCAACTTGCTTTCGGATCCACTTTGAAAGGCAAAACAGGTTCAATCCATCCTAATTTGACCAATCTCCGCAACAGGCTCGTATATGTTTCTCCAATTGGGGTGAAGTTTTCCTTTGGCCTCTGTTCTCTTGTATAGTCTGCCGTAACATACGGATTACGAGGGGTTTTTAAAATTACACTTTGATCCCAATGTTTACCTAAAATAATGGAAAATAGAGGAAAAAAAGTCATTTTTCACTCTCTTCTCATCCATTGTTATTTTCTCTCTCTTAGCGATTTTTGTTGTTCATTATTTCTGCTGCTTTATTCATCATCTTCTGCTTCATTATCATCATCTTCTACTTCATTATCATCTTCATCTTCTTCTTGTCGATCATTTGTTGTTATTGTTGTTGGTACAACGCTACTACTACTATCTGACCAATTTCTTAGGTCAAATTTTGTTTACTACATCACTTTCCACTTTAGCATTACTTCATAGGTGACTTTGGTAAGTAAAATTATGATTTTTATTCGTATTTATCATCTGGGTACACTTCTATTTTTCCAACAATGGATAGAACCCTGATCATGAATCCAATATAAGTGCCCACAATTTAAACAAATCAATCATCTGGTGGATCAGATGAGTAATCTGTTGCATCATAAGATTTATCTGTTGCATTAGACTGTTTATCTGTTGCATCAGAAGATTTATCTGTTGCATCAGACATATTATCTGTTGCATCAAACGTATTATCTGTTGAATCAGAATATTTATTTGTTGCACCAGACTAATTATCTGTTGCAACGAATGATTAATCTGTTTGAAACAACACAAATCAGCCCCTGCCACAAACCCAACAGATAACCAATATGTTTCAACTCTTGCTATTGCTACTGGATTCAAAATTATTCCTTACGTCTAATTATCCGTCCCAAATTTCCTAATTCAATTTCTCATTTTACTTGTCTTTTTCATTAATCAAGAAAAGATTAAAAAAAAATTCATGTTTTACCGTTTGCATTAATCACTTTTTCTTTAAATTAAAATGGAAACATCATTTAATAAGGGGACTATACACTGACCGACGTTAAAAGCTTTCTTCTTTTATAAAATTTCAATTGAATAGCAAACAATGGTTATTTCAAACACGTCTACTGTCCCACCAACTGATCAGTAGGTTATGGTAAACTAGACATATTATTAATTATTTTTTTTAATCAATGTGACATCTCAATTTGGGATGGGTAATTTGAGATGGAGGGAGTATGAATTAAAATGTCAGAGCCAAGCAACAAACTAGTCATCTGTTGAAACAGATTATTTATCTGTTTCATCAGACTTCTTATCTGTTGCAACATGCGTAATCTGTTTTGAACAACAGATCAACCCATGCCACAAACCCAACAGATAAATCTTTTTATTGCTACTGGATTCTAAATTATTCCTTTTTACGTCAAATCGTTGACATGTTTGTTGAGAAGATAATAGATAGAATAAAAATTAAATATGGATTAAAACGTCAAAGATCAAACATAATTTTTTTATTTAAAAAAAATAAATAAAAATACATATAATAGACTAAAAAAAAATAATAATCTAATTATTATTATTATTATTATCATCATCATCATTGCTAGCCGGCCAATCTTCAACCTAAAGTAGCAAGGCCCTCCTCAGCCTGCGTATCACGCGGAGCATTCTTCCTCTAACTCCTCCCAGTTCCCATTGCAGGTCACGAACTTGATTTTGAAGTTCATTTACGTCGTCTTGCAGAAAAGAAATATCCCACACTCGGTTAGCCATAATCTTCTAGAGTGTAATATGAAAGACGAGATGCAATAAATAAATAGAGTGTAGTTGAATGAACGATTGAGTAAAAAAGGACCTACTTATAGAGGATTGAATTTGAATGAGAGGCAAAAAGGCGCGACTGTTCACCTCCATTCATTAATTACATTTTTGATTAAATTAAGAAAATAAATATTGTGATAAGTCATGACTTTTCAAATTATTATTATTAATTAGTTCTTTCCAGGAACCGTTTTTATAGAGTTGTGGCAACAAATTCTATATCCGTTGCATCAGATAACACATTTGTGACAACAGATATATCATCTGTTGCAACATATAATCTAATTGTTCACGTTCATTTATTAATTATATTTTTGATTACTGTGAAAAGTAATGACTTAATTAAATTAAGAAATATTGTGATAAGTCATGACTTTTTTAGATTATTATTATTAATTAGTTCTTTCTAAGAACCATTTTTATTAAGTTGTGACAACCGATATCGGTTGCATCAGATAAATCATCTGTAACAACAGATATATCATCTGTTGCAACAATAGTGAACCTATTGCATCAGATAATATATTTGTTGCAACATATAATCTACTATTTAAAAAAACTATTATCATATCATTGATTCAAATTTTCTGACTTTTTTATTTTATAAATTAAAAAAAACACCTTTTCAAATTCTCTAATAAAATAATAACCATTTTTATTTTCTGGCAACAGATTGTATATTTGTTGAATCTGATAAACCATCAGGTGCAACAGATATACCATCTGCAGCAACAAATAGACATTCTATATTAATAGCTTTTTTTATTTCTTCTAATAGTTGATACATCAGTCACAACAGATGGGGAATTCGATGCATTAGAAACACTGTTGAATGTATGTGTTTTTATTTTAGACAAAAAGTCACGATCGACCTTCGCCTTGTTTTTCTTAACAATCATCATATAAGTTAATTAATCTAATATTGTGACTTTTTTTATTATGTAATAAATAATTTTAAAAAATAAATTAAAAAAATGGTGAAAAGTCACGATCAGTTATTAAAATTAAATAACTGTTCTTTTATGGTTATAAATTGTGTTTATCATTTATTTTCTTATTATTTATTTACGAAACATTTTTAATATCAAATAAGCAGAAAGTCATGTTTTTTTCACCCTCTCAATAACAACAATAATCATTTTTTATTAATAACCGCCTGGTGCAACATATGATTGATCTGTTGCATCAAATTAACCTCTGTTGACACAAATTGCTCAATCCCTACCACCAACCGTCGACATGTTGAGAATAAAAAATAAACAAAATGATTATTAAATACTAAATAAGAATTAAAAATTCAAATTCGACCACCAAATGAAACATAGATTTTTGAATCCCTTGGGTAGATCTGATATACAAAAGGAGGAAAATACATACGCTAAAATAAAAAATATTACCTAATTAGTATTACTATTATTATTATTACTAAGGAGGGACCTATTTATAAATTATTGTATCTCGAAAAGAAAAAAAATTTCTTTAAAATAAATCTAACAGATGTGTAATCTGTTGCAAAATATATTCTTTCTGTTAGATAACTTACAACATACTGGCAATCTTTTGCAACAGATGTATATATCTGTTTGATTTCTCCAACAGATACGTCATATATTGCAACAGGTTGATCATCTGTCATAATAGATGTCTCCAATTATTTGACAATATAAAAAGATGTGACATCTGTTGCAACTAGCTAGTCATCTGTTTATTCAATTTAAGCCATAAATGGGCTAGGAAGAATAAGGTGCGTGCAGATGGATCCACTATCATATGTGTGAGAGTTAAGTATGTATTACAGATAAGGTCACCAGGACAACACACACAAAGTACAATGTTTTTCTGAATGCAGTTTTTAACCGATTAGGTACTGATTATTCAAACAAGATCCTACATTGTACCATTAAGTTTGATGGGTTCGAAATTGATAGGGCTGAGGACCTCGTGAAGATGGTGCAGATACCCTGTTACGAATTACTGACGGTTGTTTCTCGTGTTTATGCGTGTCATGTTTTAAGAAGGGATCAATATTTGTTGTCATTGCAGAGAACCAATAGCGATTGAACTTAACTTTAAGTGTGCATTAGACTCTAAGAACACCTTCGAAGCTTCGCACTGCATCAAAAAAGAAAGAAAAATCAATAGAAATTCCCCTGGCCTAAATTTATATGGTTGGGTTGCTCGCTCGGGGTGATGATTATATGCCAAAAGATGCGGTAGGAGAATGCCTTCGAGGGAAAATGGGTGGTTGATGGAAGACTATATCATCTGAGAGCTAATTGAAGAAAATACATATGGTAGAAAGTAACTTCTAACGAATTTGACTGATGGAATTAGCTTAAAAGATGCAAAATCTGAATCAAATGCAAATATGAAAGTGTATCCGGTAATGTAATTTTGTTTGTTGTCTCTCTGAAAGAAAAATAATATAGATGGACACTTTGCTAGGGAGCTGCATGGTCAAGATTATCACCTAGATAGAAAATAGGAGAAGACCAACAAAGCAGCCTCACGGGCATCAAGGGTTGAAATGATGTACAACAAGTCTAGAAAACATATGCCAACAACAACTGCAGTTAAAATAAGGAATCTAAGAAAATACGGCAATTTCTGAATTTTAAATTTTATCCCATGCCTTCTTGTTTGTGTTTTCGATCAGGTCCACTGCTGTTGGCCTGATCGAAACCACAAATGAGATTAAAAGGCAAATAAATTACCATTACTTCCTTAGCAATATGGATTAATTGATTGTGTTTTCTTGCCTTATCATGCTTTCAACATTCCTGGGAGAAGATCAGATGCTTGCTGTAGTATATGAATTCCGATAATTTTTAAGCTTGCCTCCAGCTTGTTGATTCTGTATTCAAGCTGGTCGTTGCTGTCTTTGAAGTTGGTAAAGAGTTCCTCATCTCTTGTGAGCTTGATCAGGAACACTACCTTCAAAGTTGTGGCATTCTAGAAGCCCTTCAAACCACTTTCTTTAGAATCCTTAAAGGATACATGAAGGGTCGCTGTGTTTGTTTTAGGTCAAAATATGTTGATGCACATTGAAGATGTGGTCCCAACAGTTGAACAACACAATTTTATCGAGTGTTGCTTCATGCATCTTGCTCAACCAATTTGATAAATTAATAAGTAAGGAGTTACGTAGCATGTGATCTAAGTCGACTCTACCAAGCCTATCAAACGTTACGTAACTTTGATCTCATTACCCTATACAAAAATATGACCGAGTTAGTGCACAAATCAAACAAGCTCAATCTGTCAGTCTTTCTGTGGATCACTCTTCTCCATAACAAGATATCTGCTATGCAAAAGTCTCCACCATCGCTAGACATGCTTGTTAGGGAGCAATTTTTCAGAAGGCATCTGTGATAACAGATGAAAATACTTATTTGATAATTAATTAAATCAGATATGTCATCTGTTACAATAGATATAAATATCTGTTTGAAAATTTCCAACAGCTCAGTCATCTGTCATAACAGATGTAAATGTCTATTTGATACTTAAATTAGATATGTCATCTGTTACAATAGATATAAATATATGTTTAAAAATTTCCAACAACTCAGTCATCTGTCACAATAGATGCAAATATCTATTTGATAATTAAATCAGATATATCATCTGTTACAACAGCTATGAATATTTGTTTGAAAATTTTCAACAGCTCAGTCATTTATTGCAACAGATTTCATTGCAACTGATTTAGGTGGCACTAGGGATAAATGAATGAGCTCACAGGATCAACTACAAATCCAATTGAGTCTTTGCAATTGCATAACATTGGTATTACTTTCATCTCAACCTGAGTCATCGATCGATCACTCTAAGTTGAAATGAGTTCTCATCAACTCAATATTAGGATAGTGATAATACCTAAGTTGATTTAGGTGGAACTAGGGACGAATGAATGAGCTCACAAGGTCAACTAAAAATCCAATCGAGTCTTTATAATTGCATGGCATTGGTATTATGTTCATCCTGACCCGAGTCATCGATCGATCACTCTGAGTTAAAATAAGTTCTCATAAACTCTATGATAGGATAGTGATAGTACTTAAGTTGATTTAGGTGGAACTATATATGAATGAATGAGCTCACAGGATCAACTACAAATCCAATCGAGTCTTTGCACTTGTATGGCGTTGGTCTAGCATTCATCCCGACTCGAGTCGTCGATCGATCACTCTGAGTTGAAATGAGTTCACATCAATTCAATGTTAGGATAGTGATAGTACCTAAGTTGATTTAGCTGGAACTAGGGATGAATGAATGAGCTCACAGGGTTAACTAAAAATCTAATCGAGTCTTTGTAATTGTATGACATTGGTATTGCATTCATCCCGACCTGAATCGTTGATCGATCACTCAAAGTTGAAATTAGTTCTCATCAACTCAATGTTCAAAAAACTATATGTTTTAAATTTTTTAAAATTAATTAAGATCAATTCGGACCAAATTAGCAATTTGAAATCTTGTCATTCTTTTCCAAAATTATAAATCAACCCATCAAATCATCCATTTGCGTGAAAAACATTTTATTCCAAATTTGAAGTTCACGCTCTTATATCTCTCTCTCTCTCTCTCTCTCTCGGGGTCTCCTCTCTCTCTTAAAAGTACAAATAACAACTACTCAACATATTGCTCAACCCTTTTAAACAGGTCAATTTTCTTTCCAATTACGATTACATATAGTTGTTTTTTTCCAACTTTATTCCCACTTGTATCTATTATTTTCTCTATCTTCGCAGGTAACAAAGTTCGAGAAGAGTTCTACATTTATTCTTTATTCTAAAAAATAGAAATTTTTAGTTAATAATGAAAAAGAAGACTTTTAGTTGTATTATCTTTGAGAATGGGTTAATAATTTTGAGTTTTGATGCTAAAAAAATAGGAAGCATTCGAGAAAGCCCTAATTTTTCTCTCAGTATTTTGTTAACTGTCATGGTATTATTGGATGGTGTTTGTGGTGTTGTTGGTGGCTGTTATTGGTGGTGTTGGTATTTGTCTTTTTTTGGCGGTGGTGTCTGTGGTCTTGGTGTTGGTATTGGTATTGGTATTGGTGGCATTGGTGGTGGTCTTGGTGGCATTGGTTGTGGTGGTGATGGTCCATTTGTTGCAACGGATGGAAAATCTATTGGGAGATATTAAATAGGTCTTCAAACAGATTTCCCATCTGTTCCAACTGATGGGTTATCCGTTGGAGTATTTTTTTGTAATGTGGCGTAGAATAATTTATTGAAATTTGTCCATCTGTTTCAACAGGTGGCATATCTGTTAGGAGATATTAAATAGGTCTTCAAATAGATTTGGGTTCCCCATCTATTTCAACTGATGGGTTGTCCGTTGGAGTATTTTTTTTGTTATGTGGCGTAGAATAATTTATTGAAATTTGTGTTACCTTTTTAAAAAAAATTATGCAAACATCAAATGAAATGTATTTTTTATTTTTCTATTGTTTGTAGTTAAAATATGTCTCCCAAAAGAAAAGAAACTGAAAGTGGATCAACTTCTGACCACCCGACAAAAAAGGCTAGACTATAGATAGATTTGAGGAACTTCTAGAACAATCTCAGTCAGGGCAAAATGAAGCCGAGGAAAGTGATAACTCCTTCCACCAATGGAGCGTGAAAACATCAATATCCCAACATGATTTTGTCAAATCTATTAGTATCGCCAGGTTTAGAGTTGCGATGCTGATGAGTAACCCTAACGCAGTATTTCGTGATGTTGTACTTAAATGTCAGTAGGAGAAATCTTTTAATGAACTTAAAAGTATTATGAAGAAGGAAAACATAGATGGACTTTTTAAGAAGAGCTGCTTTGCATACTTTCTTGAGCTTTCTGGGGACCGCCCTCTCCGTTTTTCAATTATTATAGTATATGGCCTTCTTAAGCACAGGATCAAGTATGTGGGGATGATAGTGGTCCGAAGAAGGGTATAAAAAAGATGGATGAAGTCTGAATCAACTACTGTGGCATGCCAGTTTGTTTTGAATTAAAAGAGTTTGCCATAGTGACGGGCTTGTGATGCGATCGTCCAGAAGAACCTCTCATCAAGAAAACACCCCACAAAGGGTCCAAAAAACGTAAGATAAGAAATGATGGATTGTTGAGCATTGTTGGACCTAGTTACAGAGTGGAGGACTTGATGGCGGATCTTAAGAATAAAGACATATCAAAGCACTATAGGGAGAAATTGTTCTTAGTTTGGTTTGTCCATTTCGTTTTACTAACAAGAGACGTCAGGAAAGTCATAGAACTTGATTTATTGGATCTTGCTAATGATTTTGAGAAATTCAACGATTATCCCCGCAGATACGACAACTACTACTTGATTGTCAAATATTTACTGAAAAAGCTAAAGCCAAAGACGACCACATTATACAGCTTTCCTTGGGCTTTCATGGTAAAATTAATCACAATTTTTACTCATTCATTAAATTATATTGAATATAGTTATGACTTTTTTTTTGCTTACTTCCTGTTTATAATTTTTAGGCTTGGGCATGTGAAGTCATTCCTCCCCTCCGAAAGTATTTCAAGGATTACCCGGATAAGGTTTATCATCCAGGGATCCTTAGGTGGTTGGTTGCAGGAGAGAGCAGCAAAAAAAATATTAACGAGGATGATCTCTTTAACCCTTCGAATGATGCAGTACATCTTCTTTCAACTAAAATAATTTGCCTCAAAGAAAGATATTGAAATAGATGTTCTATATGTTGCGACAGATGGTTTGTCTGTTACAACAGATTACTCGTCAACTGCAACTGATGCAACAGATGGATAATTTGTTGCGATAGATAATCCATACTTTGCAATGGTTCTCTAAATCCTACTCAACAAATTACCTATCTACTACAAATTATGCAACAGGTGGGTAATCTGATGTAACATATTATCAATCTGTTTCAAATACAGATTAGCTATTGCGGTAGCTAGATCGTCTGTTGCATAAGTTGGATGTATTAACATCCATGTAACCCGAGCTCCATGTAACCCAACTGACTGTAAATTATTATTATATAATTTAAATTCCTTCTGTCTTTTTTTTTACAGGTTGTGCATCCTTGGATTGTGCCTACCATTGATGAGCTAGGTATGACTTCTTTTCTAACTCTAGGTCTTGTTGATACAAAAAAAAATCTAACAGTGGAGTTAATAAAGAAGAAATTGGCTGAGCAACATCCATAAGAAGAGCAGTTAGGAAAGGTCAGCTAATATTGAAGCTCTTTATGACCAACCTCAAACTGCAACAGATCTGGGTGCTTCTTCTGAGGGTATTGTCGGTAGAGTTGTTTGTGATGGTGGCAGCTATTCTGCTGCTGCTGCCAATCGTGGTTATGAGTATGTTAGTGCTTAGCAAAAAATAAATATGTTTGAAAACACCCTTTGCGCAGGTCCTCCTTCTCACTCCTACACCGGTCCTTCCTACCCTTATAGTGGTCCCTCTCACCCCTCCCTACCCTCATATTCTCATTGTAAATACAAAGTGTGTAAGGACAGAGAGGATAAACTCCTTAAAAAGCTAAAAGATATTACTGAAGCTATCGAGGAGTTGAAATCTAGGAGGGGTGTCATTCCATCCAACGAGGTAAGAGAGCCATGCACTCCTACAGTGGAGGTTAGAAGAAAGAGAAGAAAAATTAGACAAATTCTCTTTGTTCTGAAATCATCAAAAATTGAAACTCCTCCCACTCCAAGAGTTGTTGAAGTTCAGGGGCCGCTGGAGAAGGTGGAATATTCGTGGCTCTTGGCAAAGAGAAGAAGAAGAAAATGGAAGAATTCATCAAGATGAAGGTTAAAAAAGAATACACCATGCATTCATTTACTGCCAAAGACTTCTCGAATATGAAAAATATGAACGTGTGGTACGAGGACAAGGTAAGTTTACTTTTGCTAACCTAGCCTTCCAATATACTGCATAAAGAAGAATCTACACAGCAGATATGTAATCTGTTGCAACAACTTGGTATTCTGTTGCAACATAATACACATCTGTTGCATAGGTTGCGTTGGCTAGGTAATTTGTGAACTGATTTAGAGAACCCTCTGCATCAGATTCTTTCCACTATATTTTTATTCTTTACAATTACTAAACTATTTAAAAATTGTCTTCTTATACCATAATATATTGATGAAATTCTCTGCCTCATGAGGGGCAGGTAATTAGCGTACCCTTATGATGCTGTCGATAGGATAATGGACCTCAACTTCTACAATAATTTCAAGGATAGGTATGCTAAACTCTGTAAGATAGCTAATTTCGGTGGACCAAGATTTGATCAGTTAGTTTTTACGTTCCAATGGGATGAAGAAGTGATTAATATGTTAAAGGAAAGAGGTCATATCAACACGGCAAGAGCTGGACCAAGGTAAAGAGAATCCTTGCAGTCATGAACATAGATGTCATACATTTTCTCACTATTGAGATACTACTATACGAGGAAAAGATTAAGTTTTATGACTGCAACTTACCTGTCTTCAGCGAGAAGATGTTTTTAACCCACATGTAGCCACTCTTGAAGTTGTTGCCCAAGTTGTTGAAGCAGAGTAAGTTGATAGATCACTTGCCCGCTGATATCTTGGCGAAGGAATCATAGGATTTTGAAGGTCAAAATAAGAATATCCATCTCCCAAAAAATACAATCGGTGCAGCGTGAGGGCCGTACTTGCTTGCATATATCGAGTGTTTGTTGACTGACACACAAATAATCAGTGTGTACGACACCATTTTGGGAAAGATGCAATGGGTCTGGGCATATGGGGTACTAACTAAATGGTTGGAGCCCGTGTATAAAAAATAACATGTACAAAGACAGAGACGAACACGATAATAAATTTTTATTTCAAGCCAATTCACTTTACATGTAGTGGCAATAATTTTTATGTCTGGCCAAGTTGAACTTTTATAATGCAACAGATTTTTTATCTGTCATAATAGATATAGTACCTGTTGTGACAGATTGATTATCTGTTAGAATAGGTTGGTCATCTGTTGCGTTATTCAGATGTTCCCAGTCTGTCTGTCGCAATAAATATATGATTTGTTGCAACATATAAACTATCTATTGCAACTGATCGGTAATCTGTTGGAGCAAATAAAAAAAGTAGGAAGACCTGTAATATAATTTTCAGCAGATGACCTATGTGTTGCATCTCATGTTGCAACATATGTCTAAATCTGTTTGATAAGATATATCGTTTGTTGTAGCAGATGTATTATCTGTTGCGATATTTGAATCTAGTAATCTATTTCAATTAACATGTTCAAAACTAAGGATTAAATTATATTCAAAACCAAGACTCGATTCATTCACTTTGTAGCGTTCGTTATTTTGTTTTCTACATGATGATTTATATGTGTTAATGTCAGGTTCTTACAAAAAGAATTGTATAAACCAATATCTATAAAATTGATTTATGTACCTGCCGGCATGATGCTTTAGTAGCCCATCGGCAATCCATTCTGAATAGTCGTTGATCAACTGTGTTAGTTTTTTTGGATCCTCGTCTGAGATGTTGACTTTAAACGGATAATTCTTCCGTTCTCCCAAACTAACAGGCTCCACTTTTTATTCTTTTTTGAAAGCATTTGATGGATTATCAACTGTGATATTATGCTCTTCGGCAGTAACTTTTACAGTGACATCTACCTGAAAAGCCAGAATTATCAATGCTAAGTAGAGATATACAACAGATTGTCCATCTGTTGCAACAGATGATCCTTATATTACATCAGATGGATTATCTGTTGAGACAAATTCAAATAGGTAAATCAAAGCAGTAGGATAATTTCAAATAGATGACCCATCTATTACAACAATAGACTCATTTGTTGAAACAGATAACGAATCTGATGCAAAAGGTTAGACAACAGTTGCAACAGATGTATATATCTATTTGATAATTTTCAGCAGATGTATCATCTGTTGAAACAGATATGTGCCTATTTGTTTCTTAGAACAGATGATGTTTATTCACCTTCTTCAGCTTATGCTGCTCTCCTGTGGCCCTTGCACATTAAACATCGGTACAAGACAACAACAGAGGTGTTGCATTCTTACATTTTTTAATGCTTGATGATGTCTTGGAAGTGTCTTTCCTTCTTCTCTTAGCCGTCTTGATCTCTAGTGGAGTTTCTGGATATGAAATCCTCTTTGATGGAATGACACCCCTCTTAGATGTCATTTTCTTTACAGAAGCAGTTAGTGTATTAATAGCATTAATCTCTCCATCGTGTTTTGCCTTGCAGTCTTGACATTTGCATGCAGAACATTCGCTAGATGTGGCAAAATTTAAAGTAAAATTTGTACAACCATTATGATCATAATCATATTGTCTTGTTGTTTCAAAAACTATAAGAGGAGCATCATTAGTCCCACCCTTCAAAATTGTTTTTCTTCTGATGTCTGTTGCTCCAAACAATTCCATTTTTATTCCATCAACGATCTTCGAGTTCGATAAATTTTACACAGACTGTAAAATAAGAAAAAATAGCATTTTCAACTCTCGGTTGGTCGGAACAAGCCATGGATGGACAATCTAAAATAAATCGGTACATATATTAAGAATGATGATGAAATTATTTAATCATTAATTAAATCAAAAAATTGATTAGAATTGGACTTACTGCTTCCTTGGTGGGATTAAAAAGATCAAGAAATTTTATATTTTTATCGGTTTTGGCCGACAACCATCTCAGAATTTTTGGACAGGAAATTTCTTCCTGGTAGTTCACTTGTTGTCTCAAATAAGGAATGACTTCAAATGCCCAAGCCTATAACATAACGCCCATAAATCAAAAACATTATTGAATAAAAAATAATGAATCATATCATGATAAAAGAAATATTTACCATGAAGGCCCATGGAAAGCCATATAAGTTGACTGTTTTTGGCGTTAACGGAGTCAACAAATATTCGACAGTCATTTTGAAGCTTTCATAACCTCAAGAATAGCTGTTAAGTGATTCAAGATCCTCGGAGAAATTTATTAAACTGAAACTTATGTTGTTGTTAACGTCTATCACCCAAATAATATTATGTACAAACCAAATCAAGCACAATGATTGTTTGTGCTTCTTTGCAAGTCCTTTACCTTTCAACGCTTCTATCAGATTTTTGTTTTTGAAGCTTGGACCAACAATGAACACTAGATCATCACAATTACTCGACTTGTCTTTGCCTTTTTTGAGTGTGCTGGGTGCCTTTTTTGGGTCAGAGTAGGTATAACTTGAGAAGGAGAAGGAGGATAACATTTTAATCTGGTAACTATGGCAAACTCCTTCCAACCAAAATAAATAGGCATGCCGCTGTAATTTACCCATACCTCATCCATCTTATCTTTGTTTTCATACATAAACCTACGCTTGAGAAGATCATATACCATTTTCATCTAGAAATGAGCATTGTTGTCCTCCGGCAAATCAAGATATTGCCCAAAGCAGCTTTCCCTGAAATAAGAATTCAATTTTTGTTCTCGAAGTATTTTTCTGAAGGCGTCAAAAGATTTTCCCATGACTGACTTAACCACGAGATCACTCGTTAAATATGTGGCACCACTGCACTGCATTCTCACCGGATAACGATCAATGCCGAAGGTTTTGACCAACTCTTCGGCGGAAGGGCTATTAGTTTTTGGATCATATTTTTTGAAAGATTCCTCCTCCCCATGTTCATTATCTTTGTTCCTGATTGAGATAACACTTGTAAAGAAAGCTCATAGAGTGGTGGATGTAGCCGAGTTGCTGCACTTGTTTCTTTACTTGGACATGATTCGATTTCTTTTCTTTTGGGAGCCATATTATCTTAAATTAACTGGAACATAATATAGATTATAATTGATCAATGCATAACAGTAATATAACAGTTCCAATAGACCACTAATCTATTGCATCAGGTATGTTATCTGTTGCAACATATAACCGACCTGTTGCAACGGATGAGTAATCCGTGAAAAAATAGATCACTAATCTGTTGCACCTAGTATTTTATCTGATACAACATATAACCGACCCATTGCAATGGATGAGTAATCCGTGGAATCCATAAAAATAGATCACTAATCTATTGTACCTGGTATTTTATCTAATGCAACATGTAACTGACCAGTTGCAACGGATGAGTAATCCGTTGGAAACCATAAAAACAGATCACTAATCTGTTGCACCAGGTATGTTATCTGTTGCAATATATGATCGACCTGTTGCAACGGATGAGTAAAACCATTGGAAATAATAAAAACAATCACTAATTTGTTACAAAATAAAGAGTAAACCGCTAGAAAGAATAAAAACAGAACACTAATCAGTTATCTATTGGATCAATATTGTTTAGATTTCTTCCAAACAGAAGAGTCTTCTGTCGCAACAGATGAATGATTTGTTAGATTGTTCACCTGTTACATCAGATTTTCATAGTTGCATCAGATTTTCATCTGTTGCATCAGACGCTTCCATCTGTTGCATCAGATGTATTCATCTGTTGCATTAGATGTTTCATCTATTACATCAGATGTTTCATCTGCTGCAACACCATTGTTACTAAGACAAACAACAAATCAACCCAACAACACCAATACATCACACACACATACACTAAGAACATCAACTGTGACAAAAAATCACCAACAAATTCAAATCAACAGTACGACAGCAACAAGAAGAAATGCCAGAAATTAGGATTTTATTCAGTCCACATTTCAATACTAGAAGAGTAGTTCGCTCAAGTTCCTTTGTTTCTTCATAATTTTTTACCTGTGAAAAGGGAAATGGGACGACGAAGAACTCGAAGTTGTTGTCGCCGGAGAAGTCTTCACGTTGATTGACGGTTGAAAGTCGAAAAGGAACTCGCCTGACTATTTGTCGCCGAAGGTTGAAGGGAGAAATTTTGTAGAACTGTTGGTTGGGAGAGAGTTAAGAGAAGCTGTCGAGAGAGAGAATGATTGATTTGGATTGAAGAGGGGTGCGGGTTGGGTTGATTTGTATTTTTGAAAAGATTAGAAAGTTTGAAAAATATTAATCAAGTCCACAATTAACTTAATCAAGTTTCCTAATGATGTTTGACCCTTTAAGTTGGTCAATGTCACCAATCCTTTATTCAAGACTTAAAAACACCTTTCCTTCAATTTTCTGCAGTCTTGATACCACCTGCAGTCTCTTGATACCACAAAAATTGAAGTGCCATAAAAAATGTTTACTAGAAGTTAAATCACAGGAGTCTTGGTAGTTATGGGAGTAAACTTTTTTAGTAAGGTTTTAAATGCTTCACACGAATTCAATAATAAATTAAGATACATTCCAACATTTAATCAACTGATCAATATATATGACAGTGAAAACCATCTTGAATTGTTATAAATATACTGATCAGGGCTCAGTAGTAGCTGAGGATACATTAAAGAAAGTACATCTCATAAATACAAACGTGTAATAAATTTTACCTTATGTAATAAGTTTTTACCTTCTGTA
The DNA here is from genome assembly GCF_002878395.1 of Capsicum annuum. Taxonomy (NCBI): domain Eukaryota; kingdom Viridiplantae; phylum Streptophyta; class Magnoliopsida; order Solanales; family Solanaceae; genus Capsicum; species Capsicum annuum. Next base: position 18,225,557 of record NC_061119.1, on the reverse strand, counting down.
AAAGTGTTTACCTATTATTATAAGCTTTTAAATGACCTAAAGGATCGTTATAACGATAGCTGAATCAAATAGTTTTAATTCAAGAAAGTAATACATTTCAAAAATACCAGAGTAAAATTTTTACACTATAATTTTCACCTAATGTAATAAATAAAATAGGTAATTTATTCATGTATTAATTTTTGTATTAGTTATACAATATTTAATAGCTAGTTAGGAAGTGAGTTATGTACTATAAAATGAATACAACATTTGGTTTGTAATTTAAAAACTTGTAATTGATACATGTATAAGTTATGAGGAAATTAATATACTATTATTTTGTGCTGGATAGAAAATGAAATAGTTAATATCCACGTAACTAAACATACAACAAATACCTACATTACTAAAAACTGCATAATTACTATAAACTCTAAATGGCCTACATTACTATCAAACGGCCCTTAAATTCTATTACTATAAGCTTTTAAATGGCCTAAAGGGTCATTATACGGATAATAAGCTAAAGGGAAAGGAGCAGGGGTGAAGCTAGAGGGTCGATTACGGATTCGATAGAATCTCATAGTTTAAGTTCAAAATTTATATTTTTAATATTATTGAATATATATAAATTATTAATTTAAAGCACAATAACTTATACAAAGAAATTGAAATCCAAAACTTATACACATAAATTTTAAATTTTAAATTCGTATCTAAATAAAAGAGTAATAATTCCGCGATAGGATGTGATATTATTATCCTGAGGCCTCATGAGTAGTAGCTAGATATAGTACCTGAGGATGCCATTAAACTTTGATGTTACAAATCGATAGGGGCCTCTTTATTTTATTTATTTATTTTTTACAGCTAAATAAAATCCAATAGTACTTTTTTTTTTTTTTTTTTGGGAAAAACCCAATACTACTTTATTTATCCCCAAATGATGAAATAGGATTGGCAAAGTACAATTGTAACTGCACTGCAGCCCCCATATATGCATGTCAATATATAACTAAGAGTATTATATTATATTTACTAGTTAGCTTCGCCGTTCTACGTAGAGGCCAATGTTGATACTTATAAATGTTATATGTTATGTATAATTTTATCATTTAATTAAAGGCGTTATTTGTTTAGGTGACAAATTCATAGTTTGGAATATACTATTATAATTAGATTAATGTAATTTGTATAAGAATAATATTTTAAGTAACACCCAATTACCCTCTTGAACTATATCCAAAAAGGATATGACACACCTCAACTTAAAGGGGGTCTTATTATCCCCTGAATTAATTAAAAGTGTAATTTTGACGCTCTTAGTGCCTACGTGGCACAGCACACTGAAGTGTCCACGTAGGCACACGTGTGTGCCACGTAGACACTAAGGATGTCAAAATTACATTTTTAATTAGTTGAAGGGGTAATAGTACCCCCTTTAAGTTGAGGTGTGTCATAACCTTTTTGGATATAGTTCAGAGGGGTAATTGGATATTTTCTCTTGTTAATATGACACTCATGAAATTTCAAGATTCAATCAAATATTTTATATTTTTTCAAAGTTGTTAATTATTGTGATTAATATATTTTTTTACGTATTTTTTGAAATATATAATAAAATTCATCATTTTTATTAAATATTTTAAGTTGTTAACTATTGTAATTTATAATACATTTTATGTAATTTTTAAATAATATATTATTTGAAATAACAGATTAATTTTTTTTAGATATTTTAAGTTGTTAACTATTGTAATTAATAATACGTTTTTGATATTATAATTTACTATTTTAAGTGGTTAGCTAATTTATAATACTCTCCTTGTTCAAACTTTTGTGGCATTGATAGTCAATTATATTTTAAAAATAATTTAAGTTTTTAATTATTGTGATTTATGATAATTTTTCTTCTATTCCAATTTAAGTGACACTAATATAATTTTGAGAGTCAACCAAATACCACGATTGAAATATCGAAGTAAGTATGTCTTAAATGACTCATAATAACTAATTAGAAGTGATATAACAAAACTGCTATAAAAATACTTACGGAAAAATTTTAAGTGGACCTCATATAAGATATCAAATGAATTCAAAACATCAAGAGTTAACTTATCATTTTGTATTTAGTTTATTTTTTATTAAATATTATTAATTTTTAATATTTAGATGACTTATAATAATTAATTAGGGGTAATATAGAAAAATTACGGTTGAAATAGCTAAAACAGAAATGTCATAAATATCTATTTTACCTTTTTAAATTAAATATTATTATTTTTTAATATTTAAATGACATATAATAAATAATTAAGAATGATATACTAAAATCACGGAGAAAGTAGGTGACAAGCAGACATGTCGACGGAGTGGAGTCTGCTTTAGCAACTCTACTCCCACTTCTAATATACTAGCGGCCTTACGTCGTGCTACGCACTGCCCAATTTTGATTATTAAAATTTTTACGTCATGTATAATTCTATCATTGAATTAAAACCTCCATTCATTTGGTTGATAAATTTTAAGTTATACATATATTATTACATTTAAATTGATGAAATTTGTATAACAATATTTTAAGTTGTTCAAACTTTTGTGACATTGATAGTCAATTATATTTTTTAAATAATTTAAATTTTTAATTACTGTGATTTATAATATTTTTTCTTCTATTCTACTAATAAGAAGTGACATAGTAAAATTATTATAAAAGATACTTGTGAAATTATTTTTAAGTAGTCCTATATAAGATGTCAAGTTAATTGAAAACTTCAAAAAATAATTTATCCTTTTATGCCTATTTTATCTTTTTTTATTAAATATTATTAATTTTTTAATACTTAAGTGGCTTATAAAAACATCAAAAAATTAACTTGTTATTTAATGTCTATTTTATTTTTAACTAAATATTATTAATTTTTTAATACTTAAATGACTTATATAATAATTAATTATGAGTAATATAGTAAAATCACGACAGAAATAGCTGAAGCTGTCATGTCATAAATGTCTCTTTTAAACTTTTTATTAACTATTTTTAATTTTTTAATACATAAATGATTTATAAATAATTAATTAGGAGTAATATAGTAAAATCCCGATTGAAGCAAGCATGTCATAATATTTAATTTACTTTTTTTTAATTAAATAATATTAATTTTGAAATACATAAATAACTTATAATAATTAATTAAGAATGATATAGTAAAATCACGGGTGAAGCAGCTGAAGTAGGCATGTTATCCACAAGCTGCCTGCTTCAGCTGCTTCATTGCCACTTAAGCCAACCGTGCTACGCACGGCCCAATATTGATCATTCAAAATTTTACGTTATATATAATTCTATCATTTAATTAAAGCCTTCATTTGTTTGGTTATAAATCATAGTTAGGCATATATTATTATATTTAGATTAATGAAATTTATTTAAGAATATTTTAAATTGTTAATATGACACTCATATTATTTCAACAGTCAATCATTTTTTTTTACTTTTCACATAGTAATTATGAAATATATAATAAAATATTTTAAGTTTGTTAACTCTTCTAATTTAGAACGTCTTTTATGTAATTTTCAAATAAAACATGATACTCTCCTTTTTCAAACTTTTGTGCATTGATAATCAATTATATTTTAAAAATAATTTAAGTTTTTAATTATTGAGATTTATAATAACATTTTTTTATTTCAATTTAAGTGACATTGATATAATTTCGAGAGTCAAACAAATATTTTATATCCTTTAAATTTTTTAAATTGCTAATTATTGTGATTAATAATTTTTTCTTACGTATTTTCTGCTATATATAATAGATTAATTATTTTTTTAGATATTTTAAGTTATTCAATGTTGTAATTTATTATGTATTTTTCTTGAATATATAACAGATTAGTTATTTTTTTTAGATATTATAAATTATTAACTATTGTAATTTATAGTACTTTTTTTTATGTAATTTTCAAATAATATATGTTACTCTCCTTATCCAAATTTTTGTGACATTGATAGTCAATTACATTTTTAAAATAATTTATTTTATTAATTATTGTGATTTATAATATTTTTTTTCTATTCTAATTTAATTAGCACAATGTATAGATGACCGTAATAATTAATTTGGTATGATATAGTATAAACAAGTCTTAAATGACTTATAATAACTAATTAGAAGTGATATAACAAAATTACTATGAAAAATATCTGTTGAAATAATTAAGTAGACTTCATGTAAGATGCCAAGTTAATTTAATATTAAATATTATCAATTTTTTAATATTTAGATGACTTATAATAATTAATTAGGGATGATATAGTAAAATTATCATTGAAGTAGCTGAAATAGACATGTAATAAATGTCTCTTTTATTTTATTTGTTACCTCCATTCCTTTGGTTGATAAATTTTAAGTTAAACATATATTATTATATTTAGATTGATGAAATTTGTATAACAATATTTTAAATTGTTCAAATATTTGTGACATTGATAGTCAATTATATTTTAAAAATAATTTAAGTTTTTAATTATTGTGATTTATAATATTTTTTCTTCTATTCTACTAATTAGAAGTGACATAGTAAAATTATTATAGAAAGTACTTGTGAATTTTTTATTAATTTTTTTTAAGTGGTCCTATATAGGATGTCAAGTTAATTGAAAACATCAAAAAATAATTTATCATTTTATGCCTATTTTATCTTTTTTTATTAAATATTATTAATTTTTTAATACTTAAGTGGCTTATAAAAACATCAAAAAATTAACTTGTTATTTTATGTCTATTCTATTTTTTAATTAAATATTATTAATTTTTTAATATTTAAATGAATTATATAATAATTAATTATGAGTGATATAGTAAAATCATGACCGAAGCAGCTAAAGCTGTCATGTCATAAATGTCTCTTTTAAACTTTTTATTAACTATTTTTAATTTTTTAATACATAAATAATTTATAAATAATTAATTAGGAGTAATATAGTAAAATTGCGATTGAAGCAAGCATGCCATAATATTTAATTTAATTTTTTAATTAAATAATATTAATTTTGAAATACATAAATAACTTATAATAATTAATTAGGGATGATATAGTAAAATCACGGGTGAAGCAGCTGGAGCAGACATGTTGATGTTGTCCACAAGCTGCATGCTTCAGCTGCTTCTTTTCCACTTAAGCCAACTGTGCTATGCACGACCCAATATTGATCATTCAAAATTTTACGTTATATATAATTCTATCATTTAATTAAAACCTTCATTTTTTTTGGTTATAAATTCCTAGTTAGGCATATATTATTATATTTAGATTAATGAAATTTGTATACGAATATTTTAAATTGTTAATATGACACTCATATTATTTTTGAGAGTCAATTAATTTTTTTTTTTACCTTTCACATAGTAATTATGAAATATATAATAAAATATTTTAAGTTTGTTAACTCTTCTAATCTAGAATATCTTTTATGTAATTTTCAAATAAAACATGATACTCTCTTTGTCCAAACTTTTGTGGTATTGATAATCAATTATATTTTAAAAATAATTTAAATTTTTAATTATTGAGATTTATAATAACTTTTTTTCTATTCCAATTTAAGTGACATTGATATAATTTCGAGAGTCAAACAAATATTTTATATCCTTTAAATTTTTTAAGTTGTTAATTATTGTGATTAATAATTTTTTCTTACATATTTTCTGCTATATATAACAGATTAATTATTTTTTAGATATTTTAAGTTATTAAATGTTGTAATTTATTATGTATTTTTCTTGAATATATAACAGATTAATTATTTTTTTTAGATATTATAAATTATTAACTATTGTAATTTATAATACTTTTTTATGTAATTTTTAAATAATATATGTTACTCTCCTTGTCCAAATTTTTGTGACATTGATAGTCAATTATGTATTTTAAATAATTTATTTTTTTAATTATTGTGATTTATAATATTTTTTCTATTCTAATTTAATTAACACAATGTATAGATGACCATAATAATTAATTTGGGATGATATAGTACAAACATGTCTTAAATGACTTATAATAACTAATTACAAGTGATATAGCAAAGTTACTATAAAAAATATCTGTTAAAATAATTAAGTAGACTTCATATAAGATGCCAAGTTAATTTAATATTAAATATTATCAATTTTTTTAATAATTAGATGACTTATAGTAATTAATTAGGGATGATATAGTAAAATTATCGTTGAAGTAGCTGAAACAGACATGTAATAAATGTCTATTTTATTTTATTTGTTAAATATGATTAATTCTCTTTTATTTTATTTATTAAATATAATTAATATTTTTAATACATAAATAACATATAATAATTAATTAGGAATGATATAATAAAATTACGGAATAACACATCAAATGACCGCAATCAGGGATGTCTACGGTGTGGTGTGTGCTTCACCTGCCACACCGTGACTTATTATATAGGAGAAGGAGAATTATTAAAGTACATCTGAAAATAAATACCCACAGCCACATTTTTTACATTGACAGTGTGGTTTTACCTAGTGATGTTAAGTTTTTATCATGTATTGCAGGTTACCAAGTCATTTTTACATGTTTTAAGATTTTAAATACATGTCCTAGGGTTCGTTTGGCACAGGGACAAATGAATAATGATTATGAGATCAAATATGTTGGTATTATTTTATCCCGCGTGCATGCATTCGATTGAATATGATATTAAGGTGTATGCAATGTCATGGTTGTTTATATCACAATTGTGGTATTTATTTGTACTTATGTTAAAAAAAAAAGTGACGCTACCTATTTATCTGACTCTTCTTTCAAAGTCTTTTAATATAAAATAATAAAATCAAAAAAACAAATTTACCCAACTTTATTGTGTGTAATAAAAGTCAAACAAAATAGTGGAGTAATTGTTTGTGAATCTCATTTTTTGTCCAATGAACGAAACATGTACCCGTAAAAATATATTCACTAAATAATTCCGCCATTATCTAATTCCTATACTATAATTTCACATTATAATCTCAGTAGTGTTCACAAATCAAAAAAATTAAACTTTAGTGTAAATAAATTTAATACAGATGGCAGATGTAGTTTAAATATTCATATTTTTCTCTTATTTGACACAACACTAAATGCTCCTCCCTGCCTAGTTTTGACTTTTGGGAGGAGTTTATAATCATTACACTAAATTTAATGTGAATTACTGCTGCGTCAATCAGGTTATTATGGTTCAAGCCGTGAAATATTTTCTATAAGAAATACTTTTTTCTCTCCATTTTATTGGTCCTAAATTTTTTAATTTGGTATCCCATTTTACTTATTTCTTTTTACTTATCAAGATAAGACAATTTTTTTTTCCATTACATCCTTAATGTAATTGCTTACTTCTTATTACTAGCATTCTTAAAAAATATAGCAAAGAGGAGTACCATTAAAAGTACACCATTAAGAATATAAATTGTGCTTTGGTATTGACCATCCATCAATATTGGAACTAACAACAAAACACAATTAAGAGGGGTAAAATAGTAAAGTTACATTATCATTCATTATTTTCTTAATAGCCGTGCCATCCCAATTTGGGATGGGTAAAATGGGACGAAGAGAGTATAAGATAAGATCATGTATAATAAATGCTTGTGGTTCGATTTTTCTGAATTGATCCCGCACATAGCAAGCATTTTTAATGCATCGGACTACCCTTTAATTAATCTCATTATGGGGATTTATAATAATCAACCACAAATTAAAGTCTTAATTACTGTTACTTCAGTGATAGTGTAAAATATTTTTTTTGACCCTCAAGGTAGTTTGACTAATTTTAATTGGGTAATTAAGTCACGTAATTATATTAATATTCTTTACAGTATTGCTCATAAATAAATTTTATTTTATTGAAACACGTGGATAAGAATGAAAATATTCATTTACGTTGACGCCAATAGCAATAGAAATGTAATGCATGAATGTTTGCTAGTTAGGCTCCTTTATAACTCTGTTGGATAGACAACCTGTTGGAGTTACATAGATACACCATACATACAAATGTATATATACATGTTGATTGATGTATATTTTTACATTTTAGCAATTGTTTTGGGCCAAACACTTACTCATGTGATACAAGTGTTATTTTACATTGAGCCTGAATTACAAGATCTGTATACACTCAAAATGACCCGATCCACTATCATAAATATAAATAATAGTGGATCCGGTTCTAGAACATTCAGATGGAATAATAATCGATTACTTTCTCTCTCTACTCCTTTTCATCTCTCTCATTCTCTCATATCTACTTAGGGTTTTTTTTGCACTTTATACGTTCACATATGGTTCGATTTCAACATTAACATGGTATCAAAGCAGGTTTTTCCGATAGATCTCGACACGAGCTTTCGTTCAATATTACCCTCACATGGAGTTATCGAGGTTTTGTGGAAGCAGAAGTTTCATTCAGGTTCGATTTATGACGAGCAAGACCTAAACTTCTTCAGGTTTAAGAAGACCGGTAAATTCTCTCCATATTGGTATATTTTGCTGAATCTGAGTCTGAAGTGTATTATTTGTTTATCGTGTTCGTCTATTGTGAAATTTGTCTAATTTCTCTGTGTTGTGAAGATATAGTTCGAGTTTCATCTACCTTAACTGTGTTGTGAGGATCTGGACTTTCTTCATCTTCATATTTGTATATCGTGGGTATTGTGAAGCGTATATTGCTGTACCTTACTCATTTTATCATAGGCTGGTTATAGATCTATATTCGATATGGTAAACCCTACTTTTGACACTTAGCAGACTACTAATAGTGTCAACTCAACCACAAATGGTGATTTTGAGGAATTCATTATGGATTCCTCACATTCATATTATGTCCATCCTTCTGAGAGTCCTAGCTCTCAACTAGTCCCTATAGTTTTCAATGGAAGTGGTTATGCTTTTTGGAGGAATAGCATGATCACTTCTCTATCTGCCCAAAATAAATTAGGGATGGTGACTGGCAAATACCCTAGATCTGATCCTAATAATCCTTATTTCCCTTTTTGGGAAAGATGTGACCACATGGTCAAAGTTTGGATCATCAATTCCGTGACTAGGGAGATAGCTATCAGTGTGATGTGCCTATCTAGTGCTAGAGAAGTATGGAAAGACATCAGTGATAGATTTGATCAGTCAAATGGGTCTAGGTATATACACATTCAAAGGGAAATCAATGCCACAGTCCAAGGATCATCTACCATTTCTGCTTATTTCATAAAAATGAAAGGTCTTTTGGATGAACTCAATGCCTTATATGTTAGACCTGAGTGCACATGTGGAGCCTTGAGTAAATTCATTCAAGACCAACAACTTTTCCAATTCCTTAGTGGTCTGAATGAGACATACAACACTGTAAGTAGTAATACATTGATGATGACACCTTTGCCATCTATTAGCAAAGTGTATGGACTCTTACAATAGGATGAAAGTCAAAAGGAAACCCAAATTGGAATCCTAAATTTCTCCGGCGATTCATCTTTCTTTCATGTCTCAACACATACTAGTAAACCTTATAACCAAAAGGTTTCTTTCAACTCCAAAAATCATAGTGTGCCCCTGATATACAAGTATTGCAAGAAACCTGGGCACAATATTAATACATGTTATAGACTTCATGGGTTTCCAGCTGATTTCAAGTTCACAAAGAATAAGAGACCAGCTGCATCATGTGTGCACATGATGCACTCTTCAAACTCCAGTGGTGCATCATCATCTACCATTTCACCTTCTCAGGAATCTCTCCATGGTTTCACTAAGGAACAATACAATCACCTTATGAGTTTGTTTCAACAAACTCAGGTCTCTCCTCTGGTTCATGATCAATCTGCTATTGGTGATGTTTCTGGTCGTACCAATTTTACAGGTTTGTCAAATAGCTCTATTTTTACTTCTGAAGGTTACAGTGTGCCCAAATGTTCCACTATAGGTATGAATCCTTGAATTTTAGATTCAGATGCTTCACATTACATGACTCCTCACAAACACTTAATACATAACATACTTCCTATCCCTTTTCTTATCACCTTACCAAATGGATATAAGGTCAAGGTAGTGTCTACTGGATCTCTTTTCTTAAGAGATGACATCATCTTACCCTATGTACTTTTGGTCCCCTTTTTTTATTTTAATCTACTTTTCATTTTCCAGTTTCTTACTCAGTTAAATTGCTTAGCAGTGTTCTCTACTTCTACTTGTCATTTATAGGGCCCTTCTCTGAAGAGGCCACTGGAAATTGGTAAAACTTCAGATGGTCTATATTACTACTATACTGGTAGTACCCAACATTCATGTTTCAGTTTGCCTTCATTTTATGGTCCCCCTTCCCATAGTACTGTGTGTAATTCTTGTGATAACATTATTGTTCTTTCTTGTAATAGCACTACTGGTATTCCTTGTAATTCTCTTCACATTAATAATAATAAATTGGACTTAAGATGACACCAAAGGTTGGGTCACATGCCTTATCATAAAATGAGGTCTTTACTTTTCTTACATTCTAAGCTTTCTTCTCAGCAATATTTTCTTTGTGATATTTGTCCTAAAGCAAGATAATAAAGAATTTCTTTTCCTCTCAATACTATTCATACCACTGTTATTTTCAGTTAGTATATATACAAATCTGGGGTCCCTATCACACTAGAACATGTAATGGCTTTAGATATTTCATTACTCTGGTTGATGACTTTACCAGAGTTACTTGGACACACTTTCTCTCTTGTAAAAGCAATGCCCTATCCATCATCAAAGCCTTTGTGTCCATGGTAAAAGTTCAATTTAATACTTCTGTCCAGTCCTTCAGATCTGATAATGCATATGAATTGGGTAGTAGTGTTGAAGCAGCTTCCTTTTTTTCTGAGAATGGGATCCTTCATCAAACCACTATTCCTCATTGATAACGGAATCAACCCACAACACGGAAATAAGACACAAAACACAAGAAAAACCAAGGACCAAAAGAGAAACAAGTCTCGGCCAACAATAATACCACAAGAACAAGATGATATAAGGTGTATTTTACACGAAAAACAGCCAACAACAAGATGAACATGAGATGATAAGACAACAATACCAAGATAACAATAATACACGGCTTTACTAGAACAAGAACACAAATACGATTACAAGAAGTGTAAGGATAGGAAATGAGACATCAACTCTAACAAGAACTAAGAACCTAAGTGTATGTCACACACTGAGACCTTTAATACTTGTAATAGGCAACACTTACACTCTTACAATGACACAAGAGGGCGTGAACCACTCAAGCGCCAAGGTTTCTAATAATATTTGGCAATACTAGCGATTCCACCCTAGCATCACCCTCATTTCGAATTTGGTGGCTTTTTCAAGCCCTAAACTAAGGTGGTACACTCCCCACACTAGAAAGATTTTGGTTCAAGTGTTACAACTTTCAATATCAATAAACAACTAAAGAATGAAAGACCTAAAACTAGTCTATTTATAGACTTATTACAAACATAAGTGAAATATCCCAAAAGCCCTTAATGAAGGGAAGACAAAAGGTGCCTATGGAGTATAGTGTATGGCCGATTCTTGGTGAGTGATATGATGTTCCTTTTCACTTCACTTGCACACTTCAAGTCTCGGGTTCAATGCGCACTCCCATAAGTTCATCTCTGTGATTATTCTTGTATCACTCACGCACCACAACAAAATGGTGTTGTGGGAAAGAAACACAAAAACTTGCTTGAAACCTCTAGAGCTTTATTATTTCAATCCAATTTACCCATCAAGTACTGGGGTGATTGTGTTTTAACTGCTACCTATCTCATTAATAGACTTTTCTCTTCTGTTTTACAAAACATTTCTCCATATGAAAAGCTCCATGGACATTCTCCAACTTATGACCACCTAAAATCTTTTGGCTGCTTGTGTTATGCTCACTCTCCTGCCATTGGTAGAGACAAGTTTTATCCTAGATCTTTAGATTGTGTTTTCATAGGTTACCCATGTGGCAAGAAAGAATACAAACTTCTTAATTCATAACTCATTTCATTTTCTTTTCTAGGGATGTTATTTTTCATGAACATTTTTTTCCTTACTCCTCTTCCTATAATGTTTTCTCTTTCCTCGCTTCTTCTTTTGATTTAGACTTTCCCCTCCCTCTTATTCTCTTTCTATCCTCCATCTCTTACTTCCTCTTCATTAAGACCACCACCACCACCTATTGTTTCTCTTGATCCTCCTATTGGAAGGTCATCTAGACCCCACTCTACTCCTGCATACTTATCTGATTACATCTGCACATCAATCTCCAAGGAATCATCAGTGGAACCCCCTACACTTGAACCTTCGACTTATCAACAAGTTGTTTGTCATCCTGCCTGGCAGGATGTTATGCTTAAAGAATTTCATGCTCTTGAGGCTAATCATATTTGGGATTCGATCCCCTTACCTACTTACAAGAAACCTATTTATTGTAAGTGGGTCTATAAGATTAAACATAAGTCTGATGGTTCTATAGAAAGATACAAAGCTATATTGGTTATTAGAGGGGATACACAAAAGGAGCGCATTGATTACACTGAGACTTTCTCCCCTGTTATGAAGTTTACCACCATCAAGGTCCTTTTATCTATTGCTGTTAAAAAAAATGGACTGTTTATCAACTTGATATCAATAATGTATTTCTTCATGGTGATCTTCATGGGGAAGTGTATATGAAGCCTTCCTTTGGCTTGTCTTTATCCTCTTGTATTCCTATTTCTGCTTTTCTAGTTTTCAAGTTGAGAAAGCCTTTCTATGGCCTCAAACAGGCCTCAAGGTAGTGCTTTCCCAAACTGTCTGATGCTTTATCCTTTCGTAGCTTTACTAAGAGAGTTGGTGCTTCTCTTACTGTGTTGGCTGTTTATATTGATGATATCCTCCTTGCTGGGGATGATATATCTGAGATGGATTCTTTGAAAATATTTTTGGATAACCAATTTAAGATCAAAGATCTTGGTCTTGTTCATTATTTTCTGGGGCTTGAGATTTCTCTTCATCCTCAAGGCTATCTTATAACACAGCATAAGTTTGTCTCTGATTTGCTGGCTGAGTTTCATTTTGATTATTTTCCTCCTATTTCTACTCTATTGGATGCTTCTTTGAAGCTTACTAATGACATAGCTGCCCCTCTCATTGATCCCTCCACATTTTGGCGCCTTGTTGGCAAGCTGAATTTTCTTCAGTATACCAGACCTGACATTTCTTATGCTGTTCAGAATTTGAGTTAGTACTTATAGGCTTCTCAAGTTCCCCATCTTATGGCTAGCATTCATGTTTTAAGATACTTGCTTAATGCTCCTGATCTTGGTTTGTTGTTTACAAACTCTATGAATTTCTAATTGTCAGCCTATTCTGATTCTGATTAGGCGGCTTGTGCTGATTCTCGCCGGTTAGTTTCTAGCTATTTTATCACTTTGCGTGGCTTCCCTATCTTTTGGAAAAGTAAGAAGCAATGCACCATCTCTCTCTCATCTACTGAGGTTGAATATCGTGCCCTTCACAAAGTTGTAGCTGAATTATCCTGGTTGGTACGTTTGTTAGCTGACTTTGATGTTGAAATTACTAATCCTGTTTCTGTGTATTGTGACAATCAAATAACTCTTCATATTGCTTGAAATCCAGTTTTTCATAAGAGCACCAAGAATATCAAGATCGACTGCCTCTATGTTCGTAATTGTGTTCAATCTGGCTTAATCTCTCTCCATTTTGTTAATTCTACTACCCAGTTAGCTGATATCTTCACCAAGCCGCTTCCTGGTCTGACTCACTACTATACTCTCAGCAAACTTGGCGTGTTCTCACCCTCCATCTTGAGGGGGGGGGGGGGGGATGTTGGAGTTACATAGATACACCATACATATAAATGTATATATATGTTGATTGATGTATATTTTTACGTTTTAGCAATTGTTTTGGGCCAAACACTTACTCATATGATACAAGTGTTATTTTACATTGGGCCTGAATTACAAGATCTGTATACAATCAAAATGACCCGGTCCACTATCATAAATATAAATAATAGTGGACCCGGTTCTAGCGCATTCAGATGGAATAATAATCAATTACTTTCTCTCTCTACTTCTTTTCATCTCTCTCATTCTCTCATATCTACTTAGGATTTGTTTGCACTTTATACGTTCAAATCTGGTTCGATTTCAACATTAACACAATCAAAGCCTTATTCTTAGTTTCAACTGCCAAATTAGGCTAAACATCAAGACAAATTATTGGGCTAATAGCTAGCTATCATTATATACATATTTTTGGGGTTTTAATAACAATGGTATTCGCCATTTGGATAAAATATATATATGCGCGCCTCGATTATTCTATCGATCATAACATTATATTACTAACAAAATAGCACGTCTATCATTAAATTGTGCCTACAAATGTCCTGTGAAATTTGAAAGGTAAAACTATAAATACTATCAGAAATAGTGCAGAGAGTTTGATAATATATTTGAGTCATATATATTCTATTCCTTGAAAGCATGTGATGTGTGCATGTATTAGAGCAAGTAAAACAATAACTATTAAAATGTAAATTGCTCGTTCTTTCTTTCCCATGAATATACCATAATAAGCTCAAGTCACAAACATCTCCGAATGAGAGGCGATTGAGGATATTAAGAAAAAGAACTCCACATGAATCTAAAAATTTGTAACTTCTTTTGGGGCCAATTACTTTCGGTCTCTAAAATAGCTATTAATAAATAAGAATGCGAAGAATCCCCCAAAAGGATATACGATTATACCTACTTAGGTATAAGCTAGACGAAATATGAAATGTCACAAATATATAAGCCAAAACGATGGGAAGATCAATTGGTTAATTTTCTTTAAAGAGTCTTAATCTCATGTTTTATTAGATAATTAACAGCAATAAAAGTGAACCCCCCACCCCAATACCAAATATCTGAGGAGTTGTCAAACTTTGAAAAGATTAATGCGCCAATACTTAATTAATAAATAATGTAATTAAGTCATTTTCAACTTCTATTAAGGTCGTGGCCAATTTTGGTTGGTTGAAGGGATTCTATAAAATCATGCCAAAATTAACCTAACCCATTATTAATGTTGACAATTGACCAGATAAATCTAAAAAAGCAAAATAGATTACTGAAAACTTAAGATTACTAATTATTTATCTGGATTGACTTGGGTTACATTACATAAAAGCACTCATATTAAAGTAACACCTGAAATTTTTGAGTGTTTCATTGTTTACCAACTTTATGGGTCCTTTTTTTTTTTTTTTTTTTAATTAATTTCCTCAAGAAATAAAATAAAAATTGTGTTGAGCGTATCGAAAATCTTTGACTTAAAAGTGTATTTCAACTGTACAAATATGTACTTAATCATCTAACATTGCAATTAGCATTATATTTCGATATATAGAAGTCAACTTAGGAGGATTAAGGAGTCATTTGGTTTGATAACAAGTTATTCTAATTATCACAAATTAGTTATCTCCGGATTAACAATTCCATCCTCATGAGATAAAAATAACACTACAATCCCCACTTAACTAATTTAGGGATGAGTTTTTCGATGCACTTTATTTCAACCAAATACGAGATAAGCTCATTCAAAAATTAATCCTAAAATTAATTATTCTTATTCTTGGTACGAAACGAGCTCTAATAGTATCTAAATTTTGGTAGTGAAACTAGAAGAACATTAATAGTATATATAATTCCCTAATTATTCGTTGTCCATATTTGGCATTTTCTTTTTTCTATCAAGTATTAATCTTGTTCTTATGATACCTTTCTAGCCTTGTTAAAGTTGTTCATTATCAATTTTTCGTTTTATTTAATCGACATTTTTTTTTTTTATAAAAAAAGTCAATCTGTCAATTATATATCAAGTTGGCTACTTCGCATCCATGTATTCTCATTGTAGCTTTTACAAGCTGTGTCTCATGTGTGTCTTTGCTCAGCTGTACACAAACAAAAAAATACTATTATTTTTTTTAATATATATTTTCTTGGGTTTCCCCAGGTTGTTTCAAGAGACAACATTATATATTAGTATCATTATGAGAAAGAAGTTTTAATAAGTACACGAAGTACAATTGTACGGTTTAGGAATTTAAAAGAATATTAGGGTAGTTTCTGTTAATTATGTCTTCAATTTTTTTCTTATCTATTTTGGGAAATTCATAAATCTTATTGGTTTAGGAGACACTTTGTCCTAATAGATTTGGGAAAGGAATATATTGTTCTTATAGGATTAGGAAAATCTTTTCTTACAGGTTTGGAACTACTTGAAATATATATGTCAGAGATGCAGTTGGGGATTCTAAAGCGTTGTACATTTTTTTTTTCTTCATAGTAGAAAACTCTCTCCACTTTTGCTTGGAGGATTTGGCCTAACTAAACCTCGTTAAGCTCTTGTGTTATTTTTCTGTTTTATTTTCTTTGTTTGTGATTGTGTTCTAGTTAGCCCATGATATTTCTGCAATAATTGGTATCAGAGTCAAGGTTCGGCTGGACGAGTATGGAGATGTGGCAGAGTGATAGAGTACGAGCTCGATTTGCTTATCGTTACGAGCTTGAAAATGCACACACAAGAAGAAGTTAGTTGCGGGCTTCAGTTGCCATAAAATATCAGATGATGTGGGTGAGCACAATGAATCTTAATAACCTGTGAATCGTGGTAATGGGCCACATGAAATTTAGTTCGAGGAGTGAGGTTGTTGAGTATTTCGGTGACCCGTGGATTGTGGTAATGAGACACGTGAAACTTAGTTTGAGGGAAAAGTTGTTGGGTGTGCGAAGAAAGCCCCACATTGATAGCTAAAAAGATTGAGAATCTACATATAAAGTGTAGGACTCTTAATAGTGTTAAGTCTTTAGGCAAAACAGTGCAGACTTGACCCAAAGCAAACAATATCACACCATGTAAGCGTGTGTTTAAGCTGACTAAAGATTTTGATTTGAGAAATTTTATCAAAGTATTACTCTATGTAAAGACAGATTTAACAGAGACTGTTTTCGAGATGAAGATTGAACTAGTTGAAGACTACATGAAGAAGGTGGAGCAAATTTATTTTGTCAGAAATTCAAACCTAGGGGGAGATTTGTTTGGTGTTTGTCCTGACTTTCTTACCATAATTGAATTTTTCTTTAGAAAAAGGAAAACATATTCTCCATATTTGGCTAGTCATTGTTCTTGTAGGAAAAGTTAAGTCAATATAAATATTGGGTCCATTCTTTAAGCTTGGTACATCCATAATATAATCCAAGGGGTTTTGACTATTGTTTGAGGGGAGAATTTGTGAGACACAAGTGTTATGGTATCACTTGTGTGAACCTCTTTTATTTTGAGTGAATTGTGCGAGGTTGTCTCTCTCGATATTTTGTACTATCTTTATATAGTGGATTGCTCATCTCCTTTATGGATGTAGCTCGATTAGGCCAAACCACGTTAAATTATTGTACCTCTTTTGATATATTTCTCGTTTGTCTTCTATGTGTAATCTTTCGTTACGTTGTTAGCTTCCGCATGACATCTGATTATTTTAAGCTTCTCCATATTTGGCTAATCATTATTTTTGTATGAAAATATATAGACTTTATGCATAGAAGCTCCTTTATTCTAGCTTGGTAGCATTCACAATATAGTCCTAGGAGTTTTGAGAGTTATTTAGGGGGGAGAAATTATGGGACAAGTGTTATGGTGTCACTTGTGTGAAATTCTTTTATTCTAAGTAAATTGTGTGAGGTTGTCTCTCTCGATATTTTGTACTCTCTTTATTTATTGGATTGCTCAACTTCTTTTGTGAATGTAGGCCGATTGGATCGAACCACGTTAAATAATTGTGTCTCTTTTGATATATTTCTCGTTTGTCTTCTTATGTGGCGTATTTTGAAATTTACATTGTTATCTTCCGCATGACATCTGATTATTTCAAGCTTCTCCATATTTGACTAATCCTTGTTCTTGTAAGAAAAAAGTTATAGACACTATAAATAGAGACTTCTTTCTTCCAGCTTAGTAGCATCCACAATGCAGTCTTAGGGGTTTTGAGAGGTGTTTAGGGGGAAGAAGTTGGGAGATATAAGTGTTATGGTGTCACTTGTATGAACTTCTTTTACTCTAAGTAAATTTTGTGGGGTTGTCTCTCTCGATATTCTGTACTCTCTTTGTATAGTGAATTCTTCATCTCTTTTTGTAAATGTAGGCCGGTTGGATCGAGCCACATTAAATTATTTTATCTCATTTGGTATATTATCATTTGTCTTCTTATGAGCGTCTTTCGAAGTTTACTTTATTAGCTTCTACATGACACCTGATTATTTCGAGTCTAACAACTAGTATGAAAGTCAAGTTGGAATTTCTACATGTAATCAAAGATTAAGATGTCTCTATCATCTTCAACAAAGTATAAAATGGAAATATTCGATGAGGGATCTAGTTTTAATCGGTGGAAGATTAGAATGGGATCGTTATTGGTGTTACAAGGGTTATGAAAGATAATTGAGGAGACCTTTTTAGAAGAGTTGAAAGAATCAAAGATAACAGACCTGAAGGAGAGGGTTTTGAGTGTGATCTTCATGAGCGCTACAAATAACATTCTTTAGGAATTTGTTGAAGTGGAATCGACAGTAATGGCATTGAAAAAGTTGAAAGATCCTTATTCTAGAAAATCGCTTACAAACCACCTCTACTTGAAAAAAATGGTACAATTTTTTATAAATAAAGATACATCGATTAAAACTCACCTTGCTGAGTTTAATTTAATGATAATGGACTTGAAGAACGCGGATATCAAAATTGATAGAGAAGATCAAACTTTGATCTTGGAATGATCCTTACCACCATCTTATGATACTTTTGCTGATACATTGCTATATGGATAAGATAATTTTTTTCACTAGATGATATTAGTAATGCACTAAAATCTAAATAATTGAAGAAGAATTTTCGGATAGTAGAGCTGAGGGTGAAGGTCTTAGGAAGAACACAATAGAAAGACTTTAAAAGGAAAAAGTCTATCACCAGATCGAAGTCTAGAGCAAGGAAGCAGAATTGCTATGAGTACAGAGACCAAGGTCACTACAGAAGAGATTTTCCTAAATTAAAGGAGAAAAACAAAAGTAGAAAGTTGATTACTCGGCAAATAGTGAATATGTAGGAAAAGTTTGTACCATGGGTTTTGATCATAGGTATAATTCCTAATTCTTGACTTTGGTATAGCTTTCCACATGTGTCCACACAAGAATTGATTTGTAACTTACAAGAAGACGAATGGGACTGTCTACCTAGGTGATGATAATTCATTAGAGGTACAGGGGATTGATAACATCAAATTAAGAATGTTCAATGATATTATCAGAAATATAAAATGTTGGCATGTTCCTCGAATGGAAAGGAATTTGATTTCTCTTTTGACTTTGAATGATCAAGGGTATAAGTTTCACTTAAAGAATGAAACACTTAAATTTATAAAGACTCCATGGTACTCATGAAAGGTAAGCTTCATTCTAGATTGTATTATCTTCAAGCGAGTGTAGTTGCAGGAAAAAAAAATATAGCTTCTTGAAAGAGTGATCCAAATCAGTCTTAGTTGTGGCACTTGTGACTTGATCATATGAGTAACAAGAAATTGTCTTTGTTGAACAAACAAAATTGTTTGAATGGTTACAAAAATAAACCTTGAATTTTTGTGAGCATTATGTGTTTGGTAAGAAAACACGAGTAAAGTTCAACAAGAAAGCAGAATACAAGACCAAAAACAAGTTACATTATATACATTCGGACTTGTGGGGTCCAAATAGAATTTCTTTTAAAAGTGATTCCAAGTACTTTATGACCTTGATTGATGACTACTCAAGAATGATATGCGCGCATTTTCTGAAAGCATAAGATGAGACATTTTTGACATTTGTTAAATGGAACATGATGAATGAGAGGTAGACTGGAAGAAAAGTTGAGAGTCTTTGGATAGACAATGAGTTGAAATTTTGCAACTTAGAGTTCATTCATTTCTATTATAGAAATGGCATAGTGAGACACCACACTTGTATTGAAACATCATAACAAAATAGTACTGCGGAGCATATGAACATAACACTTTATGACAGAGCATGAAGTATGCTTTCACACTCATGTGTTAGTATGTATTTTTGAGTTGAAGAAATCAATAAAACTTATTATTTGGTTAATAGATCTCCATCCAAAATTATCGAGTTCAAAGCTCCTTCTGAGGTTTGGTCTGATTCGCCTGTTGATTATTCAAATTTAAGGATATTTGATTGTTCTGCTTATGCTCATGTAAGGGATGACAAACTTGAGCCGAGGGCAAGAAATGCATATTTCTAGGGTAAAGGTTACAAATTGTGGTGAACAAATCAAAATAATCAAGGAATTATTATTAGAACAGATGTGATATTCAATGAATTTCTCTCACTGGACAGTCAAAAGGAAACAACGATAGAAAAATCAAATTATAGTGTTAGTGCCCACATAGATCTAGAAATTGAATCCCCACTAGATCAGACCAATAGTTTAAAAGTGGAGAAGGTGCAAAATATTAATTAAGATGATAATGTAGCTGCACCCATGCTACAACAACTATATAGCAATGCAACGGGCAACGAGAAGAGAGTAATCTACCGAACAAGAGGTATGCGTCTGTAGTTGATAAAATCTTCTTGGATATGCGAATGGTGTGACATTTGTTTTATCAGTTATAGAGATCATTAATGTTCTTGAGCCTAATAGTTGTACATAAGCTATTTCTAGATCGAGAGCAGATTGATGGGTTGGTGCAATGGGTGAAGAGATTGAGTTACTTCACAAGAATCGAACATGAAAGTTTGGTTCATTGCCAAGGGTACAAAATGTAGTAGACTGCAAAGGAGATGTTGATGTGAAGAAAGTATCTACACATAATAATCTGATAGATATAATTATCAAGGCAGTCTCGATCAATATGTTTAGGCATTATCTAGACTTGATTGGTGCGTGCAGTACTTAGTGAGCCCTTTCGAGGGATGAAAGCAAATATAGAGATGATGTTTCTATTGATATTTAAGCCAAGAAAAAGATTTGTTAATTATGCCTTGAAGTATTCCCTTGTCTATTTAGAAAACTTATAATTCCTATTGGTTTAGGAAATCATTTGTCCTAACAGATTTGGGAAAAGAATATATTATCCTTCTAGGATTGTGAGAATCTTATCATTATAGGTTGGGATTAGTTGAGATCTATATCTACGGAATGCTGTTGAGGATTTTAAAGCATTGTGCACTTTTTCTTTTTTTTCTTTCTTAGTGAAAAACTCTCTTTGTTTTTGCTTGGAAGATTAGGCCTAGCCGAACATTGTTAAACTCATGTGTTATTTTTCTTCTCTATTTTCTTTGTTTGTGATTGTGTCATAGTTAACCCACGATATTTCGCAATAATTTTGTACATAGACTAAAATATCCTGAGAATATAGTCCTACAATTATAACCCATGAAATAATTTATCTCATTTGAGAGATGAAATCCCATGATAAAGCCGGGATAAGGTTTTATCATTTGATAGACAAATTTACATAAATTTGTTATCATATCTCAGATTTAATTTCGAAATATCCTGATTATCCCACATACCAAATGACCCCTTATGGTGATACACTTCAAAGAAGATATCCTTGCTCACATCCAAAATCGCCGACTGGAGGTGAGTGATTTCAAGTTTAGTTAGGGATGCTTCTCTTGTTGTTAATGATAATTAATTTAAGAATTTGTGTGAATTAGTGGATCGATTATTAAGTGGAGATTCCCCCTTCATCATAAGCAAACCCTTCTGATTAACTCATGTTTGAGCATATGATAGAATTACTTTGTGTTAATCCGTTGCAAGATAGAATACAATATTTATGTGTTCTAGGAAATCGATGTGCTTATATATGTTCACAGTTAACATAGAGAGAAAGTTATATGCCGAAATAAATGGATACATGATCTCATATTTACTTAAAAACGAGCTTTCAAATTGTAAACCTATTTTAGAAAGACATAATACATAAGCATGTCCATTAACTTGTCCTCCGTTTACATTTATGACCTCAATTTTGGATAATGTGCACAAGTAGACACTAAAACTTGTACAAAGTTGAACAAGTAGACACATGCGTCCTATGTGGCATAATACACGTAGGATGTCGTGCCGAACATGAATTAACTACATAGGATATCACTTAGGACACATGTGTCTACTTGTTCACTTTGTACAAGTTTAAGTGCTACTTATGCACAGGCAAAGTTGGACGGCATAGATAAAAGTTATGTTGAAGTCAAGTTAAAGGACACATTTATATATGCCTTTGAAAAATATCTGATGAAATCACAACAATACATATAAAAGAGATTACCACGATCTTGTGATGCGTGAGGACACACATTATTAGAAATTCACTTTACTGAATTTGGCTTGTTGGTAAAGAGGTTTCGATGAAAAATGCACTGGAAAGATTATCTATGAACCAAATGTTGATAGATTTTATCCAAAATTAGCAATTTTTTTTATAGTAATAACTCAAGCAATGACTTAATTTGAGAAACCCAAATTACTTTTGTGCCTTAAGCCCGCACCGCAGCCTCTCAGGGCTGATGAATTATTTTCTAAGTCAAGTTGTATAACAACTGTAAACATGTAATTTTGTCCCTCCCAAAAGTCAAAGTTACTCATTTACCCCGCCTTATCATACGCGCTACCCCATTTACATATTTTTTAACAAAAAGACAAAAATTAATAAATTTTCAACAATTTAACTATCTAACCCACGTGTCTTTCCCTACCCCACCTAATCCTAACCACTGCATCACACTCATGAACAACAACCCATACCTACTAACTGACAGTCTCCTCCAATTTTTTACATCTTCTCCACAAAATAAAGAAAACACAATTACACACACCACACACTCACAACAACTCTCTGCACACACTTATACACAATACCCATCGGACACATTCACTCACAAATGCACACATCCAAACACTCTCACATCTCTCAGCTCTTTGTACAATTCCACTCACATAAGGATAAACATCAGACAACCATATGTGAGGGAGGGAAGAAACAGAGAAAAATCCAGGGAAATTGGAGGGGAAAACTAGAGAATGAAGAAAACAATAAGGGAATATTGAGAGGGTGAATGGGGAGGGTAAAAAATAGTAAAAACGAGTGAAAAATCAGGATGAGAGTGAAGGGAAAGGGCGAGAGAGGAGAGAAACAAGCAAACCCGCCACTGTTACTATTCTGTCACGACCAAATGGCCATGAGTGACACCCACACTTTTCTTCCCGTGGGAGAAATATATAAAACAAACCATTGCCCAATCACTTAGTCAATATTAAGATGATATTATTATAAAATCAACATAATAATAATAATCCAGGACTAATCATTATTAATGCGGAAGTCAAAACAAATTACTTATTAAAATCTCCAAAACCTGAAAGTCATCGTACAAGAACTACTAACAAAGATCATGTCTAAAGAGATATCCAAAAATAAAATAAATAAAGAATATTTCATCGCCCGAAAGATGGACAAGAACAAATAAGATGACCCATGTTAGCCTGGAGACGACGCACCCTTGGATCAAGATCTGCTATCAAACTCTAGAGGTGAGGTCATGTCTAAGCCTTTAGAACACTTTCTGCACTCAACAAAAGAAGAGTACAGGGTAGTATCAGTACAAACCACTATGTACTGGTAGGTATCATAGGCCAACTCAATTTAATAGCATGTACACAACATAAATTAAATAACAAATAGGCAGGCATCGTCACATAATAAATATTCAATGAATCAATAATACAGCAACAACAGGTCAAACAGTGCTCACAAATAAGTCACATAACCATCAAGAGTATCAACCATGCTATAAACATCCACAAATTCAACACAATATACACACACATGCTATGAGACTTATTTTTGCCCAAATAGTCAAGACCTACAGGGAACAATCCATGTTCATGTACCGTGCCGGCATGGTACCCGATCCAATATATACATATCCATATCGGCGAGGTACCTGATCCAACATATACATATCCATACCGGTATGTACACAATCCAATATATATATATCCGTACCGGTGTGGTACCCGATCCAATATATACATATCCATACCGGTGTAGTATCCGATCCAACATATACATATTCATACCAGCATGGTACCCGATCCAACATATACATATCTGTACCGACGTGGTACCCGATCAAACATATACATATCCACACCGGCGTGGTACCCGATCCAACATATACATATCCATACCGACATGGTACCCGATCCAACATATACATGTTCTATCAATATCAAATTTATACTACCTCACAACATACAACACGATGTACCAAGTTTACAAGTACACTTAACGTCATAAGACAATTTCATCAAGTAAATTTTCAATTATCATTTATACACGCATCAACAATCCAAACATCAACAATTTCAAGCATGTCCGAATACCAATCAACAAGTGTCCAATTTAGGAGCATACACATAATTAAGTCAAGTCTAAACTCTAATTAAACCCTTAACCTACCTCGATCGATGAATTCGAGTGTAGCTAGTCCACAAGCGCCTTGCCCTTTCTCATAATTTTGGAACGTTCAAAAATCTGTTCAAGTACATATTCACCATAAGAGTTCAAATCTAATTACACCCGTAAAAATACGAACTAGTATGTTGAATTTAAACTAAAACGAATCATTAATCGACTCTCTAAATAAGAATTTCTAATCTACGAATCCTAACCGAATTTAATCGCAATTATTAATAACTGTGTGAAATTGTAGTACTCCAATTACACGGGAAATCCCTTCAACCATTAAATTGTTGCTAATCCCTAGATTATCATTACAAAACTAATGATAAATAATAGATTTCCTCAAATTGATTCGCCCAGTACATGGCTTCTGCTAACTTCCAATTTCACAAATTATATGCACTAAGTGCATGCTCGCCTAACTTCCAATTTCCTTAATTATATGTACTAATAATGCACAGATGATGTTAAGATATTTTCTCATTACATTAATGAATTTTAAGGCAACATATTTCTCACCTCAGGTGTTGATGCTGAAGACGGTGCACAGGCTGGAACTCTCCTCAAAATCGATGTATTTCTTTTTCTATTATGACCAAAGGGGTTAACCTATTAAATGTAATTAATATTGAATGTGGGTTGTTTGAGACGGAAAAAAATAACGGTTTTACCCATTATCATTAATTAAATTAATTATCTAAAATATTTCAAAACTTTTAATAAATTCTCAAAATTTATTCGGAACCCCATAAAATAAATTAAATATGTAATTTAACTAACAAGTACGTTTCAGACTTATTGGAAATATTAAAATATCATATCGAGGTCGCCTTGATCAAGGGTAGACCAAAATCAAGCTCAAATTTATTAAAACTAGTAATCCAACTAATAACTTCAAATTACTTCAGGTATACAAACTATGGAAACTGCTAAAATAGAGAGGATGGAAAAATTTCACAAATGACCGAGACGGTCGTTATATGTTCCAGTGACCAATTTCTTCGCCAAAAAATATTGGGAACCGATCGGAAAACACTTCCGGTCATTGTTTGATATTATCATGCCGGAAATCCGCTGGGGACTAGCCGAAAAAATCAAAACTGACCAGTCTCCAGTCCCCCCAAAAAATAGTGACATAGCCCCCTTGAAGTTCGAAAATCTGTTTGTTCAAGCTTGCCGGAGCTCCAATGATGCCACAACAACGATCCAACTTTCATTTTTGTAGAACCCTCACCGGAAAATGACTAAAATAGGAATCGGTTAATTGGGTCAATCAGGTTTATGCTCGGTTCTTTGGATTTGATCGAGTTGACGGGTCCGTGTTGAGTTCGTTGGATTTAGGTTTTAAATTTGGTGCTAATTTGTTGGTGGCGTCAAACAATTTGGAAATTGAAAATTGAAGTCTAATTCACACATCTCTTTCTTTAAATTTTATGTGATTGTGGATGTGATTTGATATTGTTGTTCTCTTTGTTGGGTGATTTTTGCTTGATGTTTGATCGTGGTGAAAAATTGATCCCCGATGGTATCAATTTAATGACAATATGGATTTGGGTAGTCAATTTCGTATAGAGAGTTTGTGTTAAAAATGAATTCAGGGGTGATAATTCTAAATTGATAAAAGTAAATGTGGAATTGTTTATCCATTGATGGTGGTTTAGTTAGAAATAAACATTGGTGTAGTTAAACACCATAGTACCATGATTAGGCCGTCAAATGGGTAGATAAACGATAGGTTGGTTAGGCAAATTTAGGAATTGTGGACTATTGAATGTTTGTTAAAGGTTTGTTTTATCGCATTGGGATCAATATTACTTATTCGGTCGAGGAATGACCCGAGGTTATTTGTATTATTTTATACGGAGAGTGCCCCAGAGAGTTGTACTCAAAGATGGAACGTGACCAAGACCCGAAACATCAGTTGGAGCTTAATCGAGGATTAGTTTAGAATAGAATTTACATTTTCATATTTTTTTATTTTTGGGATTGTATAATTCGAACTGAACACTATTTTTGAATTTTTGATTGTTTGGTTGTTTTGTTTTCGTGTTTATGTGTTTTGTTGGTTTATACACTTCATAGCGTCATACTAGCCGATATAGTTCACGGAGCGACCGTGGTCAAACCATGGGATCGAGGGGTGCCAACACCTTCCCTTCAGTAAACAAAATTCCTTAGCCAGAATCTCTGTTCGTGGATCTCTTTTGAAAGAGTCAAAAATCATTTTGAAAAATAATTTTCAAAGATGACTTGGTACACAAGATTTATGCCAAGTGGTGACTCTGAATTTTGATTGTTAAAAGTCCCTTTTGAAGCAAATTAGTTTGTTTTGTTACTTAATAATAAAACTCTTTTCGAACTTAAAAATGTGTCTTTTTGGTAAAAAAAAGGTGTGACATCTCTGGAGACTCTGCTGGAGATTTTTCAGAATTCGAGCTTATTTTTTGGGTTGTATCGGCTTAGTTTGACACTATAGGTGTATAGACATTTTGTTTGTGTTATTATTTGTCTTATTGTTTTATCATTGTTGGATGCGTATGTGGTACGTGTTTATAGTTTTCTTATGTGTTACCGCTGTATATCTGACATCATATACATTACCCCGAGTCAATTCTTTCGCAACAAGTTTTGGAGTACACGTCATTTCCACGAACTTTCATTGAGCCGCCCTTATTTTAGGAGGGGAAGTCGTCGGATGTATGGAGTAGGTGGAAAGAAATCATAGCCACTATCGATCATATGCTCTCCCGAACAATCTTGTTAGTGGACCTAGCCTAAGTCAGCCTTTAGGTCATGCTTATCCACATAATATTGAGACCTAGCGGGACTCACTTGGTCCTTTGTAAGAGACTCACCCTTGAAGTATCCTTACGTACTAATTGTTGTATCCTTGAGGATAACAAAATCATTTTACGGAGTGATTTGAGGAAAAACGTGTGTTTAGGCAAGGAGAAGTTCGATAAAAAAAAAGAGCCATAGTTTTAGGAGTTTTTATGGCTTTTGTTTTCTAGCATCAAATTGTTTTTTCCCTTTTTCACGTCATTTTCTCAAAAAAATAAAGATCACAAAGATTTTTTCGTTGTTTCCTTTAACACGTGTTCATAATTCGAAAATTTCTAAAAAGAATTTTTAATCGGAGTCTTTTATAAAATAAAATTCAAACTAGATGGTGGATGTTTTGTACATTTCATATAACGAAAATACCAAAAAAAATTTCCTTTTAATAGATGTTAGTATCAATTTTATGTGAAATGTCAAATTAAAAATTTCAAAAAAATTTATTGGCCTTTTTCATCGTCTGTCTTTGATCAGGTCTCTCAAATCAAGGTTCATTTTGTTAGTTAATCATTAATTGTCCAATCTGAATGAACTATGCACATCGAATTCTCCTCTCTCGGAAGTGAGATACGTAAGTAGCCCTTCTAGGGTTCAGTGATTTTATTTAAAAAATTAAAAAAGATTTTCTCCATGTTTTATTTAGCGTAGGTTTTTCATATATGCCTTGGAAAAAAAATATAAAAAAAAAATTCGTTAATAGTCTTAGGATTTATTTTGATATGAAATTTAGAATTGACAATTCAAATATTTTTTTTTTTGTTAATATCTTTTGAAAATAACAATAAAAGAAAAAGGAAAAGACTTTCTCTTCATTTTAAATTAGTTGTATGCACGTGTTGCTTCATCTGAAAAATACGAAAAGATTTTTTCTTTGATATATTAGGTTTCATCCAAAAAGATTGTGTAAATATATATTTTTTAAGAAAGAAGAATTCATTTGGTAATATATTAGTTAAGTCATGCATTTCTCCATATGAAAAATAAAAATAAAAAAATTCTTGATAATCAGAGGTTTTATTTTTGCATAGGGGATTTAAAACTGTAAAATTCAAAAAGATTTTTTTGTCAACTCTTTTGACACTTTTTTATTTTCTTTTCTTATAAAGTTTCAAGAAAAAGAAAAAAAATTTGACTGGCCATTTTGTGGTTAAACTTTACGAACTACGCTCACCTGATTCTCCCTTCTCGGGGTGAGATACGTAGGTGCCTCTTTCGGGTTCGATGATCTTTTCAAAAAGAAAAAAAAAAGATAGGTTTTGAAAAAGTGTTGTACCCTAACATATTTATTGTTTTTATTGTTCAGTTAGTTTAAGGTGGTTGGTTTGTGACATTTTGGCTGGTCCTCCATATTGCACCAAGTCAAAGAGAAGTTACGGGCAACAATGATACTGAGGTTGTTGTCACCAATTAAATAGGAAGTTCGGGGAATGAGAATTTAGGAGCTAATAAAGAGATTTAGAAATGATAGAAATGCATCAAGATTGGGCTAACAGATTGCCTCCTCCCCAGTTCCCACTGATAATCTGGAATATCTTTCTGGCGTGCCTCTAGTGTCACATGCACAATTTTCTATATTTGTTGACACACTACAACATGCTTTAGGAATTACTTTAGGGAAACACCATCCCAACACTTTCAATATTCCTCTCTTAGCTCCTCAACACGAAACTACCACATACTTGGCTCCACCTGTTGTTCATGCTTTTTCGGTGCCAGCCCCACTTAAATCTCCTACTTTTGATGTGCATTCACCGGTTGTGCCTCCCCACTCTACGAGAGAGCCTGTATCATAGTATTGAAGATTGTCGTGCTTTTAAAAGAGAAATAGAAATGAGGATTCAGGAAAATTAATCATAGCGCAAAACATTGACACTACGAAGGTCACACAGAATCCTTCGCCAATACCAGGTAATGCACAATATGAGGGAACCAATGAGTTAAGCATGGGGACCCATAACTTATTTGTTGAAGGAAATGTGTTGGATAGTGGTGGAAGCTCTAGTCATGATGATGTGCAAATCAGTAGCTACGATGTGGAACTTAGCAATTAGGAAGTCATTCCTTTCCTTACTTGGACGGATTGTTGGTAGTTTGTTTAGTTTTTCTTTCTGTTTTTTGAATTATTTCAGGGTTGTAGTTCTGAATCTATCTTGTTTTGTTGCCCTGTCGTCTTCATTCAAATCCTTCTATCTTTTCTTTCCATAAAATGTGGTGTGCTTGAATGCTTTTTCTTATTTTAAGTTGTTTGTTTGTCTTCTTCACATAATACATTTTATGGCTGTTCTAGTGTTATGACATGCTTGCGAAGTGTTTAGTAAAATCTTAAAATTCAGTTTAATCCTGAAACATTGAGTCAGAGGGCTATTAAAAAAAAAGTCATATAAGAAAACAGGTAGAGTGTTGAGACATGTGGTGACCATGTTGAAACCTTCTTTGAAATTTAAGGCAATTGTTTTGAAAATCACAAGAATAACTTGGTCATCAATTGAAGGACATATCTCAATCAGGTCAAACAGTGGATGCGCGATCCTATATCAAGAGAAGCAAAAAAAAAATGAGCTCCACAAAAGCATGGATCATTTGATTTGAGGGAAGTACAACAAAATGTGGAGTTATATGTTGACCAAGTACAGAAGAAGTAGTGACACACAGGCTCAGTTAAAGTTAGTGCTGTAAAAAATGTCATAAATGTTCTTCATCTCCCACTTTCTTATTGCATGTTATGTACTTGTATTTTTAAGGATTGATATGACAAAGGAATTCTATTCTGTTATCCAAACATCGTGTCATCATTCGTTTACCCCGTTTGATCTTTAGTTTTATTTTCTTTCATACCCCTCTTTTGGAATCAAGATAGAGTTAACAAAGTTCAAGAAAAGCATCGAGTAAAAAAAATATAATAGAGTCAGAAAAATTTCAAAGAAGAAGAAGAAGAAAAATGTGTCAAAAAGAAGGAAAAGAGAAGAGTGTCAAGAAAAATAGAGTTAGAAAAGGTCCAAAGAGAAAAAAAGAGTCAATTAAAAAAAAGAGAGAAAAGAAATCAGAATCAAGAAAATTAACAAGTTGCCTAAACTACGTTTGACCTAATTCTCCTCTCTCGGGGGTGAATATGTAGGAAGCCTTGCTTTGGGTTCGGTCCAACCAAATAAACAATTTTGAATTACCCAGTCGAAAGGAACTGGGGTAAAAGTTAGTTTTCATTGTCGAGTGTTTCCAAAAGCTGTAAGTCTAAACCCACTTCAAATGTCATTTGAGACTCATGCCATCTTTTTTTTCTAACCCTATCCAAAAGCTAAGTTACAACCAAAAAAGACCTTCAGATCAATCTTTGAGAATGTTAAGGCTAAGCATGCAATGAAATATGATGATGTATTTTGGGACTACTTGTCTTCCGCAACATAAGGAATCAGGAGAGAAATGAAAATAAGAGAGTGGTGAAAACCCTCACGGGTACCTTAATATGATGGTAATTTGATAAAGATAAAAATGGGAGAGTCTTATTGCTGAAACTCTCACAGACACCGTAAGACGATAGTAAATTGAGAGAAATAAAAATGAGACTTATTGGTGAAAACCCTTATGGGCACCATATGACAATAGTGAGCTAAGGTAAATGAAAAAAAGAACATCATTGGTGAAAATCCTCTCTAGCACTGAGTTGAGAGAAATAAAAATGAAAGTCTCATTGGTAAAAACGCTCACGAACACCATAGGAAAATGGTGGGTTGAGAGAAAGAAAAATGAGAGAGTCTTGCTGGTGAAACCCTTCAGGTGTCACTAGCCGAATAAGATCTATAAGTGTAATTGAACTAAGGAAGCAACTCAGTTTCAGGTCCATTAATTCAACAACAATTGGTAAGAGTTTGGATGGAAAGATCAAGCAATTTAATTTAAATACATGTCATAATCATCAAAGTTGACTGTCATTTTTAGATACATTTTTCTTTTTTCTGTTTCAAATGGGGACATTCATTGTCTTTTCTTTCTTCTCTATATTTTTTTTTTATTTTTGTGAGTCAGTTATTTAAATAAAAAATCATTGTCATTTTTCTCATGTCTTTGAATCAAGTCCATGTCAAAATAAGTGAGAAAGGATTTTAAAACTTGCTACCAACTTTTTCATTGCACAAAGTAAGATAAAAGACCAACACATAAAAGAAACATGATAGTAAGCCAAAACAAGTCAAGTAGAAAGTTTTGTCAGAAAATAAGTTTGGGGAATCAGGAAATACCAAGGTTTTAGGGGTTTATCTAAGAAAGATAGCAAAACAAAGATACTGTGTTTGTTTAAGAGTTAATCTTAATAATATGAGTTTGGATTGATGGTGCAGCAAGGCAATGACAAATGCTAATGATTGGAAACAAAATTAAATAGGACAAGTGTATGATAAATTGCCTAAAAAGCCAAAGCCGTAAGCCAACCACTATGTTTTAAACTCACAAGTTTTATTTGTATAAAACAGAAACACATCTACATTCTGATCAAAAGCTTCAAAGCAAAAAAATCAAGATATAGGTATAATCCCTCGCTTCTGCAAATGCAAGAGGAAACGTTGTTGTATAGGTTTGGTAATCACAATTATGATAAAGCTCATCATCTTGTACCCCTAAGAAACACATTTTCTAATTTAGATCTTTCATATCTCACGACTAGGAGGTTCATTTCCTAATTTGAATTGTTAGTCCTAAAGATTCACTTTATAGTTAGAATCTATCACTTTTAATCTTAAGAGACGGACTTGTAGGTTTGTCATTCAATTTTATCCTCAAAAGGTGCATTTATTGATCAGAGTCTTGATTCGCCTTTGCATTTTGCGTCTTTGCAAGTAGTTGTGATTGGGTTTGACTCCCACAAAAGTTTTTGATGATTAACTAGGGCAAAAAGTAAAAGTCATGTCATTTAGAACTTTACTTCAGGACCCTCCTGAAAAATGAGACTTACTTTTTGCTTAAGGCCCTCTTGAAAAATGAGACTTTATTTTCTGTTCAGGACCCTTTTGGAGAATGAGATTTTAATTTTTGTTCAGGACCCTCCTAGAAAATGGTACTTTACTTTCTGTTTAGGACCCTCCTTAAAAATGAGACTTTACTATCTGTTCAAGACCCTCCTAGAAAATGGGACTTTACTTTCTGTTTAGGACCCTTCTGGAAAATAGGATTTACTTTTGGTTCACGACCCTCCTGGAAAATGAGACTTTACTTTCTGTTTAGGACCCTCCTGAAAAATGGGATTATAGTTTTGTTTAGGACCCTCCTGAAATATGAGACTTTATTTTTAGAAAAATGGAATCTTTTATTATCATAACTTTTCAAGATAATTTGTGTTCTAGTTTTGACTTTAATTTTAGGAGCCCGCCTGAAGAACGGGGCAAACAAATTGAAATTCAGGAGCCTGCCTAAAGAATAGGGTGATGAAACAACAGGTCAGGAGCCCGTCTGAAGAACAGGGTAATGAAATTAAAATTCAGGATCTCACCTGAAGAATAGGGTGGTGAAACTGAAAGTCAGGAGTCTGCCTGAAGAATAGGGTGAAGAAATTAAAAGTCAAGAGCCCGCCTGAAGAATGGGGGCGAAGAAATTGGAAGTCAGGAGTCCGCCTGAAGAATAGGGTGATGAAATTCAAAGTTAGGAGCCTGCCTGAAGAATAGGGTAAAGAAATTAAAAGTCGGGAGCCTGCCTGGAGAATAGGATGATGAAATTAAAAGTTAGAAATCTGCCTGAAGAACAGGGCGATGATACAAAAAGTCAAGAGCCCGACTAAAGAACAGGGTAATAAAATTGAAAGTCAGGAGCCCGCTTGAAGAATAAAGTGAGGAAATTGAAAGTCAGGAGCCCGCCTGAAGAATAGAATGATGAAATTAAAATTTAGGAGCCCGCCTAAAGAATAGGTTGAAAAAATTGAAAGTTAGGAGCATGCATGAAGAATAGGATGAAGAAATTGAAAGTCAGAAGTCCTCCTGAAGAATAGGGTGATGAAATTGAAAGTAAGGAGCCCGCCTAAAGAATAGGGAGAAGAAATTAAAAGTCAGGAGCATGCCCGAAGAATAGGGTGAATAAATTTAGAGTCAGGAGCCCGCCAGGAGAATAGGGTAATGAAATTGAAAGTCAAGAGCCCGCTTGAAGAATAGAGTGAAGAAATTAAAAGTCAACAGATTGAAGAAATAGCAAGTTAAGATCCCGCTTGAAGAATATGGTGAAGAAATTGAAAGTCAGGAGCCTGCCTGAAAAATAAGGTGAATAAATTGAAAGTCAAGAGCTCACCTGAAGAATACGGTGACGAAATTGAAAGCCAGGAGCCCGTCTGAAGAATAGGGTGAAGAAATTGAAAGTCAGGAGCCCGCCTGAAGAATAGTATGATAGAACAACTCAGGAAATTGCCCAAAAAATAGGAAGAAGAAGTCTAAATTGCAAGTCAGGAACCCGCCAGGAGAGTAAGGTGAATATTTTTAAATTCATGTTCATATTCAGAAGTGCCACCTGAAAAAACATGGCTGATTTTTGAGTTCATCTCCTACACCAAATTTGTCTGGAGAAAGTGTCTATTCTCAAAGCTCAACCCAAAGAAAAGCAGTTTATTTATCATTTTTAGAGTATTGAAAACTCAAGTCAAGAGTCAAAAGAAGCTGCATAGATTGGACTTTTGTAATTTTAATTATTATTCTAACTTGCAATTTTTATTTTTGTTGTAATGGCAAAGCCGCAGATCGAAACCTTGACAGGGCGTCACTCGACTCTCTAACTCGGTATAGTCCATCTCCTTCTTTACCTTGAAACTATATGTGACCTGATTCCCACATAACTTGAAATAGGTAGGATGTCCAAAATCAATACTCGGTTGCACTTCGTCCTTTTGTTCTTTCCTTTTGAATAATGGTCAGGTCAAAATTTTATCTCATTGTTAACTTCTTTGTCTGAAAACAATGTGTTTACATCCAAAGAGGGGCATAATGTAGACACATAATTTTGCCTCTCCCAAAAGTAAATTTTACCCATTTACCTTGTCTTATCATACGCCCCACCCCATTTTAATATTTTTTCACAAAAAGATAAAAAATACAAATTTTCAATAATTTAACTACCTAACCCACGTGTCCTCCCCTACCCTACCTATCCCCTACCCCACCTTAACCTAACCACTACATCACACTCATGAACAACAACCCACACCTACTAACTCACAGGGTCATCCATTTTTCTACATCTTCTTCACCAAATACAAATAACACAACTACACATACTATACACTTTCAATAACTCTCTGCACACACTAATACACAGTA
This sequence comes from Capsicum annuum, assembly GCF_002878395.1. NCBI lineage: Eukaryota > Viridiplantae > Streptophyta > Magnoliopsida > Solanales > Solanaceae > Capsicum > Capsicum annuum. Next base: position 18,190,817 of record NC_061119.1, on the reverse strand, counting down.
CCCACACAGACATATTTACTCACAGACGTAAACATCCACACACACTCACATCTCTCAGGTCTCTGTACAATTCCACTCACATAAGGATAAACATCAGACAACCATATGCGAGAGAGGGAAGAAACATAGAAAAATAGAGGGAAATTAAAGAGAAAAACCAAATAATGGATAAAACAGTAAGTGAAAATTGAGAGGATGAACAAGGAGGGTGAAAAATGTAAAAACGAGTGAAAAATTAGGAAGAACGTGACAGTAAAGGGTGAGAGAGGAGAGAAACAAGCAGCCCCGCTATTGTTACTGTTTCGACGGCAAATTTCTTCACCAAAAAATACCAGGAATCGACCAGAAAACACCCTCAGTCATTGTTTGATATTATCACGACGGTAATCCACCAGAGACTGGTCGGAAGAATCAAAATTGACCAGCCGCCCCCCCAAAAAATAGTAACATAGCCACGTTGAAGGTTAAAAATCTGTTTGTTCAAGTTTGTCGGAGCTCCAGTGGTGCTACAATAATGACCCAACTCTTACTTTCGTAGAACCCTCACCGAAAAATGACTAAAATAGGAACTGGTTAATTGGGTCAATCAGGTTTATGCTTGGTTCATTGGATTTGATCGAGTTGGCGGGTCCGTGTTGAGTTCGTTGAATTTAGGTTTTGAATTAAGTTCTAATTCATTGGCGGCGTAGAAAAATGTGGAAATTGAAAATTGAGGTCTAATTCACTCACCTCTTTCTTTAAATTTTATGTGATTGTGGATGTAATTTGATACCGTTGTTCTCTTTATTGGGTGATTTTTGCTTGATTTTTGCTTGTGGTGAATAATTGATCCCGATTGTATAAATTTTATGACAATGTGGATTTGTGTAGTCAATTTTGTATAGAGAGTTTGTGTTAAAAATGAATTCGAGGGCGATAATTCTAGATTGATAAAAGTGAATGTGGACTTGTTTATTCATTGATGGTGGTTTAGTTCGAAATAAATACTGGTGTTGTTAAACCCCATAGTATCATGATTAGGCCGTCAAATGGGTAGGTAAACGATAGGTTAGTTAGGCAAATTTAGGAATTGTGGACTATTGAATGTTTGTTAAAGGTTTGTTTTATCGCATTGGGATCAATTGTACTTATTCGGTCGGGGAATGAACCAAGGTTATTTGTATGATTTTACACGGAGAATGCCCCGAGAGAGTTGTACTCAAAGATGGCGCGTGTCCAAGAACCTAAACATCGGTTGGATCTTAATCTACGATTAGCTTAGAATAGAATTTACATTTTCACATTTTTCTATTTTTGGGATTGTATAATTCGAACTGAATACTATTTTTGAAATTTTGATTGTTTGGTTGTTTTATTTTTTCTGTTTATGTGTTTTGTTGGTTTATACACTTCATAGAGTCATACTAGCGATATAGTTCATGGAGAGACCGTGGTCAAACCATGGGATCGAGGGGTGCCAACAACTTCCCTTCAGTCAACAAAATTCTTTAGCCAGAATCTCTGTTGGTAGACCACTTTTGAAAGAGTCAAAAATTATTTTGAAAAATAATTTTCAAAGGTGACTTGGTACACAAGATTTATGTCAAGTGGCGACTTTGAGTTTTGATTGCTAAAATTCCTTTTTGAAACAAATTAGTTTCTTTTGTTACTTAATAATAAAATCTTTTCGAACTTAAAAATATATCTTTTTGATAAAAAATGGGTGTGACATCTCTGGAGACTCTGTTGGAGATTTTTTAGAATTCGAGCTTATTTTTTTGGGTTGTATCGGCTTAATTTGACACTATAGGTGTATAGACATTTTATTTCTGTTATTATTTGTGTTATTGTTTTATCATTGTTGGATGCGTATGTGCTACGAGTTTACAGTTTTTCTTATGTGTTACTGCTTTATATCTGACATCATATACATTAGCCCAAGTCAATTCTTTCGCAACAAGTTTCGGAGTACACTTCATTTTCATGAACATTAGTTGAGCTACCTTTATTTTAGGAGGGAAATCCATCGGATGTATGGAGTAGGTGGAAAGCAATCGTAGCCACTATCAATCATATGCTCCTCTGAGCAACCTTGTTAGTGGACCCCAACCTAGGTCAGCCCTTAGGTCTTGCTTATCCGCATCATATTGGGATGTAGCGGGACTCACTTGGTCCTTTGTAGGAGACTCACCCCTGAAGCATCCTTACGTGCTAATTGTTGCATCCTTGAGGTTAACAAAGTCATTTTACGGGGTGATTTGGGGAAAAGCATATGTTTAGGCAAGGAAACTCCTAATAATTTTATTGACCTTTTTCATCATCTGTCTTTGATCGGGTCTCTCAAATCAAGGTTCAATTTATTACTTAATAGTTCAGTGAATTCTATTCTGTTATCCAAACATCGTGTCATCTTTCGTTTACTCCGTTTGATCTTAAGTTTTATTTTCTTTCATACCCCTCTTTTGGAATTAAGATAGAGTCAGTAAAGTTCAAGAAAGTGTCGAGTAAAAATAATATAGTAGAGTCAGAAAAGTTTCAAAAAATAAGAAAAAGAAAAGTGTGTCACAAAAGAAGGAAAAGAGAAGAGTGTCAAGAAAAATACAGTTAGAAAAGGTTCAAAGAGAACAAAAAAGTCAATAAAAGAATAAAAGAGAGAAAAGAAATCAGAATCAAGAAAATTAACAAGTTGCCTTAACTAAGTTTGACCTAATTCTCCTCTCTCGGGGGTGAATATGTAGGCAACCTTGCTTTGGGTTCGGTCCAATCAAATAAATAATTTAGAATTACCCAGTCGAAAGGTGCTGCGGTAAAAGTTAGTTTTCATTATCGAGTCGTTTCCAAAAGTTGTAAGTCTCAACTTACTTCAGATGTTATTTGAGCCTCATGCCATTCCTTTTTTCTAACCCTATCCAAAAGCCAAGTTACAACCAATAAAACACCTTCAAATCAATCTTTAAGAATGTTAAGGCTAATCATGCAATGGAATATGATGATGCCTTTTGGGACTACTTGTCTTCCTCAGCATAAGGAATCAGGAGAGAAATAAAAATAAGAGAGTGGTGAAAGCCCTCACGGGTACCGTAAGATGATGACAAGCTGAGAGAGATAAAAATGAGAGTCTTATTGGTGAAAACCCTCACCGACACCGTAAGATGATAGTAAATTGAGAGATAAAAATGAGAAAGTCTTATCGGTGAAAACCCTCATAGGCACCATATGACAATATGATGAGCTAAGGTAAATGAAAATGAGAATCTCATTGGTGAAAATCCTCTCTGGCACTGAGTCGAGAGAAATGAAAATGAAAGAGTCTCATTGGTGAAAATCCTCACGGACACCATAGAAAAATGGTGAGCTGAGAGAAAGAAAAATGAGAGAGTCTTGTTGGCGAAGACCTTTTAGGTGTCACTATCCGAATAAGGTCTATAAGTGCAATTGACCTAAGGAAGCAACTCAATTTCAGGTCTATTACTTCAACAACAATTAGTAAGAGTTTAGATGGAAAATCAAGCAATTTAATGTAAATGCATGTCATAATCATCAGAGTTGACTGTCATTTTCAGATATATTTTTCTTTTCTCTGTTTCAAATGAGGACATTCATTGTCTTTTCTTTCCTCTCTATATTTTTATTTTTGTTTTCGTGAGTTAGTTATCCAAATAAAAAATCATCGTCATTTTTCTCGTGTCTTTGAATCAAGTCCATGTCAAAAATAGTGAGAAAGGATTTTAAAACTTGCTACCAACTTTTTTATTGCACAAAGCAAGATAAAAGACCAGCACATAAAAGAAACATGATAGTAAGCCAAAACAAGTCAAGCAAAAATTTATGTCAGAAAACAAGTTTGGGGAATCAGGAAATACCAAGTTCAAGGGGTTTATCTAAGAAACATAGCAAAACCGAGACATCTGTTTGTTTCAGAGTTAATCTTAATAATATGAGTTTGGATCGATGGTGAAGTAGTGGCAATGTCAAATGATAATGATTGGAAACAAAATTAAATAGGACAAGTGCAAGAGAAATTGCCTCAAAAGCCAAAGCCGTAAGCCAACCACCATGTTTTAAATTCACAAGTTTTCTTTGTATAAAGCAGAAACGCATGCTACATTCAGATCAAAAGCTTCAAAGCACAAATATAAAGACACTACAAAAAATGGGTTATATTGTGAGGATTAATTTTACGGTTTATGGGGGTTTTAAACCCCCGCAAAATGTAATTCCGACGGTATCAAAACCCTGCAATTCGATTTTCTGGCCCACATAATTAATTTGCGGCGGTTGACCCCCATTACTCTAAATTTAATTATTTTTATTCTAAATTTTTATTTAAAAGTTGCGGGAGTTTAAAACCTCCGTAATTTTTATTTTACTTTTTTTTTAAAAATTTAGTAGGTCCATCAATTTTCAATAACTAATTATAAATTCTAATTTTAGCTCAAATTTAATTGTTCCTTTACACATAACCTACAATCCAATATTTGTTCAATTCATATATCATTAATACAACATGGGTAATTAAACATTGTAATTGAAAAGCATATCAAAAATACATTGAACGTTGAACTTTAAAATTAAATTTTCAACATTAACATCTTCAAACTCCAAATTTTCAACATTAACTAGTATCTTCAAACTCCAAAATCAAATTTAAACACAAAAACTTCAATATTCTAAGATCACTCCAACCACATAATTACATCATCATAATTGAATATCCAAAACAAATGCAACGAAATAAAAAAATGTCATTAAAATCATTATCAGGACTGATCTCTTGCATCCATAGGAGAAATGGTCCACTTTCTGCCAACTACTGAGCATATTAAGTATTTGCTTTCTCTGAAAATGAGTCCAATTCAGTGTAAGTTTGCTTCAATGAAAGAAAACGCTAAGCGGTAGTTGCTAACATATAAAGATCCCAACAAGCCAATCAGAAAACCAAAACTAAACAAATAACAATCCCAAGGTTTACTTAATTGTTTGAAACTGAGCAGTTACTGAATGAAAGATCTGTCCTATTATGACAGAGAGGACTGTCATAAGTGAAAGAGCCCCCATTGATCCTAAAAGGACCTGATCATTTATGAAATTCAAGTAACATCAATTATTGATCACAACAAAAGTGACTACAATGTTACATTTCCGTATCCCAGTAGCAAGAAATACTAACACCAAGCTGCATATACTTAGATTTTATTCTCCATTGATAGGACGAGACTGCAATTGATATTCTGAGATCTTTTAATTTATGTAATCAATTCTAGCATCTGAGATTTACTCTCAGGCTGAAATGACAAGTTCTACAGAAAACTTAAATTTTTCCAAGAGTTTTCACTCGTTAGAAGGAAAAAAATAAATGGACAAGGTAATGAACATCTTGGAAGGAGAATAAGTATCATGTTACTGGAATTTACACTGCGAATAGGGTATCTACTTTAATCTAAGATACAAGGGAGTTATACTGATATTGACTTGCAAATCTACATGAATGAATATGCCTATTAGAATTTCATTTGACCTTTACCATTCCTTCAACGTATAAAATTTTCCTTCATATTATCAATTTAATAATACCAACAAAAGAATATGCAATGGAAATAGAAAGCACAAGACTGTCTAAACTTCTCCAGGACTTTGGTTTTCTCATACTTCATTACTTGGAAAGGTTGGGGCCAGTTAGTGACAGAAGGCAAAACATAAAGAACACTGCCATAAATAAAACTATCCATAGAATGCAATCTATAACATTGTGGAGTCAGCATTGATAAAAGAAGAAACAGTAGCACTTTAGCACGTTCAATTTGAACGTGCCAACACACTATTACGTGACGCAGTCACAAAGCAAGAAAGTCACAATTTCAAAAATGAAACAAAAATAAAAAAGAAGTAAGGCACAAGTTCATACCAGAATATTGCATGGCCAAAAGAGCAGTAATGAAAAAAAGTCTGTTGAATTGCATATTAAAGAAAGAATTGCTTAGATTGTTTCAACAAGACAAATTATTGCAAAACTAGCATAGGACAAAATGAATTCGTATAGAAAGTTTGTGTTAGAAATGAATTCGGGGGCGATAATTCTAAATTGATAAAAGTGAATGTGGATTTGTTTTATTCATTGATGGTGGTTTAGTTCGAAATAAATATTTGTGTTTTAAACACGATTGTATCATGATTATGTCGTCAAATGGGTAGGCGAACGATAGGGTGGTTAGGCAAATTTAGGAATTATAGACTATTGAATGTTTGTTGAATGGTTTTTTTTATTGCATTGGGATCAATTGTACTCATTCGACCGGGGAATGCCCCGAGGTTATTTATATTATTTTATCCGGGAAATATCTCGAGAGAGTTGTACTCAAAGATGGAACGTGACCAAGACCCTGAACATCGGGGGATCTTAATCTGTGATTAATTTAGAATAGAATTATATTTTTATATTTTTCAATTTTAGGGATTGTATAATTTGGACTGAACACTATTTTTTGAATTTTTGCTTGTTTGATTGTTTTGTTTTCCTGTTTATGTGTTTTGTTGGTTTATACACTTTATAGCATCATACCAGCCGATATAGTTCACGGAGCGACCATGGTCAAATTACGGGATCGAGGGGTGCCTAACACCTTTTATTCAGTCAACAGAATTTCTTAGCCAGAATCTCTGTTCGTGGACCAGTTTTGAAAGAGTCAAATTATTTTTAAAAAGGATTTTCAAAGGTGACTTGGCACACCAGATTTATGCTAAGTGGCGACTCTGAGTTTTGATTGTTAAAAGTCCTTTTTGAAATAAATTATTTTCTTTTGTCACTTAATAATAAAATCCTTTTCAAACTTAAAAATATGTATCTTTGGTAAAAAAGAGATGTGACAACTTGTATTATGCAGGGGTGACACAAGGCCATTATTGGCCTAAACTCAAAAATGAATCAGAGGCCTTAAGTTTTTTTAAAAAACTAATATTATTTTTTTAAAGTCTATTTCTTAAGATGCAAAGTTGTTAATGTATTTATTACCAAAGTATTTTGAGAAATCATTCATTTTAATTTGTATGTCTATTTTGGTTTGACACGGTGTTTGGAGTTTAAGAAAATAAAGAAAATAAAGAAAATTTTTGAATCTTGTATCTTAAACTAAAGATATATAGAATATATCAAAATATTCTTTAATATTATGTTCTTAAAAATGCCTTGTGAAAAAATTGAAACTAAAAAGTTGGCAAAAATATATATTTTTTAAATGAACTAAAAATAGAAAAAATAAATAGTACAAAATATTTATTTTAAAAGAAATCATATAATAAATTTATTATTCGTAGAGAAATGAGAATTGGGGGCCTCAGGCGGTTGCCTTATTTCTAAAGGATAGAGCCGCCCCCGGTAGTTTCACGACCCAAACTACTGAACCATGCTGGAACCTACGCTATTCTAAGCAGCTAGGAGAACCCTTATTACCCTAAAAATATGCGGAAGACTTCTGTTTTAAGGGAATACTAGATTAAATATAATAAGGTAAATTAAATATTAATAAATAGACTTTTTTAAAAACTTCTTACAAGTGTCCTTCACTATCTCAAGACTTGGTCAGACATGTACAAGAGCTATCTACTGCAGCATAGACTGACAATAAAATAAATAATATAAAGACTCTAACATCTTCCGGGAAGAAAGTCCAGAAGTTAGTATTGAAGAACATCATCCATCTAGTAACTGCAAACTAACTTGCATTCAGTCTACACTCCAAGAAGGAAAGTAGAAGAGTAGGGTCAGTACAACCACACGTACTGGTAGGCATCATCGACCGACCGTGTTAGTTCATATAATCATAAAATAGAATTAAGGAAAATAAATCATGACATTTTGAATGGAATATAATTCAACTAAGGTTGTAATAACATTATTACTTTACCTATATAACTTACATCATCCAACTACTCTTCCAACTCCATCAATATTATATTCACTACTAACATACTCCAGCCTCATTAATCACACAATCAACCACAATCCAACACTAATACATCATTATTCCTCTTTATTCAACTTATTTTTTCATTACTGATATTCACATAAATGAGCTCGTAATCATAGACAGCCCACACTAAACTCTTAGGCTAACAACCAAATGCTCTTTTATAATATTAAAGAATGATAACTAGCCATTCTGGTAAGCTACGATTAAAACACGTATAAATGAAGCAAGTCAACCAACATTTAAGTATGTACAAAGTTTCACTTTTTCAAATACATATCACACAATTAAATACCCTATGAATCAACAATACAGTAATAACAGATCAAACAGTGCTCACAAACAAACCACATAACCATCAAGAGTATCAACCATACTGTAAACATCTATAGATTCAACACAAATATGTACACATATGCTATAGGACTTATGTTTGCCCAAATAGTCATGACCTGCAGGGAACAATCTGTGTTCATGTACCGTACCGGCGTGGTACCCGATCCAATATATACATATTCGTACCGGCATGATAGCCGATCCAACATATACATATCCGTACCAGCGTAGTATTCGATCCACATATATATATCCGTACCGGAGTGGTACCCAATCTAGCATATACATATCCGTATCGACGTGGTACTCGATCTGGCATATACATATCCAACCGGCGTGGTGCCCGATCTAACATATACAAATTCGTACCGGCGTGGTACCTGATCCAACATATACATATATCCGTACCTGCGTGGTACCCGATCCAATATATATATATATATCTGTATCTGCGTGGTACGCGATCCAATATATACATATCCGTACTGGCATGGTACCTGATCCAGTATATACATATCCGTACCGGCGTGGTACCTGATCCAACATAAACAATTAATATCAATATCAAATTTACACTAGCTCACAGTATACAATACGATGTACAAGGTTTACAAGTACACTTTGAGTCATAAGACAATTCCATCAAGTAAATTTTCAATAATCATTTATACACGCATCAACAATCCAAACATCAACAATTTCAAGCATGTACAAATACCAATTAACAAGTATCCAATTTAGGAGCATATACACAATTAAGTCGAGTCTAAACTCCAATTAAAATGTAACCTATTATATACATTTTATTAAATTCACACTATCTTTCGGGATGCAATACGACGTACTAAATTTATAAGTGTACTTAAAATCATACAGAAATTTGATCAAGTGCTTTCATTTATCAATATTTTGATCCTCTCATAGGTATTACTTCAATAAATCATCACGATCATCAACAAGCCATTCATGACATTAATACAAGGAGTTATCATTATCAACCACGCCTCTCATAGGCACATTTCAATAAATCATGATTATCACCAATTTAGCCTCTTATGGGCATCCAATATAAAAATTGCTTTTACCAATATCAAAATAAGAATATCATAAAATAAATCACAATTTAACATTTAAGCATGTAAGTCACTATTGGAGTATTACTTACTCATTAATTATTAAAATGTCACTACCTTTTTTTCACGTAATACAATAATTACACTTATTCAAGTCATCTATTCTTTAAATATTACTATGCTCATCAATACTTGATCCTATCATGATTCTCCTCATCATATTATTGTCCAATACATGCAACTTAATATCATTATAACTCAACTAGGTTCATCACTAGAACAACTAAGAACTATCACGTCCATATACTTCATTTACAACAATCTCCTTGTGGGGACATAACACATAATATCACAAGTATCACATAATTAATCAATAATATAATTTTTGAGATTAAAGTTGAGTTCTCGTGTCTTTATCCACCTCAACTCCATGCCCGCAGGCCTAGACATGCTTTCTCCCATCAATTTTAAATTATGAAAATATAAAATAATACAATATTCTATTCATTAAACCTAGCCTACCTCGACGCCAAGCTTTTGGAAAAAGCAAGCTGCAACAAGGATGCTTTTTCCTTTCCTTCATACTTCGGAATAATCAATCATCTAAAAGTCAAGCAATTATAAGAGTAATTAAATAATTACTCTTCAAAAAAATATATTAGGGATTCAAACCCACCAGTTCTACCCTTAATTCAAGGTCTATATCATTCCTCAAGTTTAATTGATCATTAATTAGCTCTTTCAAGCTTAATTCATCTTCGTTAATGGAATTTTTAGGCTAAAGGTTTCATCTTTACGGAATTCAAGGTTCTTAACCATCAAAATTCATAATCTACTTTATGAAATTCATGTTAGTAACCTTTAATTTATAGATTAGAATTAGCTCTAGGTCATATTAAAAACACCCATGAGTATTTCCCAAAAGAATTCCACCATTAAAGGTCTTTTTAAGGATTCCAAGATGTTAAAGAATTAAAGACGAAGAAAATAATGGAAAAACTTATCTCAGTGAAGAAATTTCACCTTAAGCTTTGGAAAATCACCTCTCTAAGGTTGGAGAATGAAATTTGGAGTTTTTAGACCTAAAATACGGATGAAGTTGATTTAAATATCATCAGAATTTTTGCTACAACGAAATCCTGTTTCAGCCCGGTCAGTGCTCAATAAAACAATCATAACTTTTATTCCGAATTCGGATTGAGGAACGATTTATTGCATTGGAAAGAGGACTCAAAGATCTTTGATTTGGTAGGTTTTGGGACCCTTAAATCCTTATATTATATGAGATATGATCAATTGAAGTTGAACCTAATAGAAATACATATCGAAACTGTATCGGAAAGAAAGTTTTATACTTAACTTTGTGTTAGAGATATTGTACGACCTTAATTCATACATAAAGAACTTTCAAACTAATGTATTGATATTATCACTCATGAATAATTAAATTCATCGGGCTTGAGTCTATCTAGACACATCCGAAGGCTAATATCTTCACTGAAAAGTTTGAGGTGACTTAATAAATAAAATATTGGCTATTTTGGACCCAAGTTAATGTTGAGGAATAAAAATTAAAAATTTTCATGAATTTATTACAAATAATTTAGTAATGACGAAATGGGTCGTTACAGGTAGTGTGTTAGTGTTACTTTAGCTTATTAATGGGATGGAATTAAATTTGCTTTTTTTAAAGTCATTTTCCTGCTTTGACTTTAACAAGCACCACCTTAAGCGTAAGGAACATAGAATGTTGCTTCAAAACGTGGGAAATGATAGTATTAAACTCCATGCCAAGACTTGTTAGCAACTAATCATGGAGTTTAGGGTAGACAAATCTTCTGCACTAAAATTTTCACTATGCGCAAGATCGGGATGTCCTCCAACATATATGCTCCTCGTCACTGAAGGGGTTGCTTAACTACCTTATAACATGGTTGGTCAAACTTCTAAAATGTTTAAATTATTTTTAGTTTTTATTGTTTTGAAAAGGTACTTATTTTAGAGAATTAAGTTGTTTGTTCAAGCCATGGAAACAGCCTCTGGCAGAAATGCAAGGTAAGGATGCGTACGATACACTTTTATGGTGGGGCCCTTCCCCAAACACCGTACATAGCGGTAGCTTTAGTCCACCGGACTGCCCTTTAAGTTGTTTGTTCAAGCTCTTAACATAAACATAAGTGCTTTTGAGCGGGATACTGTTTTTCAAATGTTAAAAAAGGAGCAATTATTTGTCAGATGCACATTTGGAACCTTAACTAAGCACAAATTACTGCTCTAATATTAGTAAAACTACTTCTCACAATTGATTAATCAAATAGAAGTACTTTTTTGAAAAAGTAGTTCTTATAAAAAATACTTTCAAACTGATCGACTTTAAATGATGACAAAAATATTTGTCAGATATCTCATAAAAGTATATATTAATAATATATAATTTATAATTCATGATTAACACTAACTCGATATTTAGGTTAAAACATACCAAACTTTGGCTTTTCCCATAGCATGATTCTAGCATTTTTATCTTCACCTTAATCTTAATCTGTTATGTTACTTTATATAGTCCTTTTTACCTGAAAACTTTAGCTTTTAAAAAGATTTTAGCTTTTGAATTCTTGGTTAAAAGCAGGAGATTAGTTTTTTCAGTAATATTTGGTCTTAAATGTTCCTAAATCCTAACACAAGCTGTAAACAAGCAACGATAACTAATTCTCAATCCAATTTATGATGAATGCTCGCAATACATATAACAAAAATATAAAAATACATGCAACATTAGTGAAGCCTTTTCAAAATATGCATGATTCATAGTTTGTGAAAATTAAAAAAATGTGATGGTGTATGAATTACTCGACTTTAGCAGTATTTCAAAGTTTCAAACTAATCTTTAACCTAAAAGTAGAAAAAAAATTCTCTAAAAGAAATACCTCTCAAGGTACTACTTTTAAACAATTAAATTAAATAGGGTTACGACTCAAAACATCTACTATAATAACTAGACCAACAATAGACATAATTTTGGGTTTTAGTTTATTGCTTCATTTTTCAACTAATAATATGACAGTTTTTATTTGGAGTCAAACTGGTTTTTATTACATTGAATATTGAATATGTTATTGTCGTTGTTGTTGTTGAAGTTTACCAAAACAATAAAATATTAAACTATGTGATTTCATGCAATTTAGATGGATTGAGACGGATGGAACAAATATTGATCTGAGACAAACATGTTGTACTAATAATTTTTGCGATGTATTTGACCTTAATAGTATGCATACAATAGAGTCCGGAGCCTAAAGGGAAAGTTTTTTCATTCGAAATTTTAAGGAGCATATCAAAATGAAAAGAATACCAAATGTGTTTACCTTGTCCATTAAAAGTTAACACCATTTGATTACATGGTAAAGTACCAGCTAAAATCGTAATTTTACCTTACAAGATAAATGGAGCCACTTACCTTACCTTATCTGTTGACGAAAGATTTGGAGGTTGGAAATTTAATGACACTAATGTACTCCCACCGTTCATCTTTATTTATTCACTTTTCTATTTTGACTGTCCAACAATACTTGTCCAATTTATAAAATCAACGGATAATTTTATTCCTTTTTACCTATTTTGCCCTTGATATTAAATACAATACATCACTCACTGAATTTTTTAAAGAAAAAAATTATTATATTTAAAGAGTGATATAGTAAAATCACTCATCTATTTTTTTTCTTTAATAAACCACCTCCATGGTGGCGGGTTTGGCAGACCCCTACCAGTTCATACTCAAGCAACAATTTTACAAGAGGAGGAATATAGTCCTTTCTTCTATGAGGCATAATGAGGATGAAAATCTCATTCTTGTACAAAAAAATCCTATGTTTTGATTACAGGTGATACTCCTATCTAAAATAAGATAGTCATAATAACCAACTTGAGCAGCTATTTCCCAAAGGGTAATAATACATGTATAGAGTAGATTTCAAAAGATCATGTCGAGAAATTGAAGTACCCTATATTCGGAAGACCGTCTTGATCATTCTTCAGTGCAACTCTAACATGTCGTGGCAAAGAAAAGGCTTCTGTGAAGAAAGCTTCATGTTTCTCCTTTACTCCATTGTTGGCTAAAGTATCGACTACACCATTTGCTTCTCTAAAGTAATAATTAATCTGAAAATTTCCATCTTTCATGATCTTCCTTATTTGTTTAACAATGTCTTGCATTTGCCACACCATAATATTCTTACTCTTTATCATGTCAATCACGATCATAGAATCGGCCTCAATAATGACATTTTGGACATGATTGGTAGCACACCATTGAAGACCTTTTAGAATAGCCAATCCTTCATCCATGTTGTTACTACAATTACCAAAGTAGGACTGAAATGCCATACTGATATTACCCTGATGATCCCTGAGTATACCGCCACCACCAGCCTCCCCGAGATTACCTTTTAAACATCCATCAGTGTTCAACTTAAGGTAATTCTTGGGGGGGTTTGCCATTTAATAAACTTGGTACTCAAGACAGGTTTGACTCTTCCAATTTTGATGCACAATTCTGTTCATTTTCCTCTAAAATCAAGGCAAGGAAACTGTTTGTTGAGTATAGGAGTCATCAACCATGTAACCTGCTCAGTGATTCCATATCTCCCAACACAGAATAGTAGGAAGACATTGGTGAATCATCTCCTGGATTTTGTTAATCGTATTTGCCATCCACCACTGCACCACCATAGCATTAATGGATTCTTTGTGAGTTTTGATCCCACAACAATTGCCAAATTTTACCCATAGTTGTGCAAGATCACTATCCAAAAAGAGATGTTAAATGTTCCCTTCATGATGTGTCCTGCAACAATTGCAAATAGAGGGCCATGAACTTTAAATCACTCATCTATTTATCGTTTCTTAAGGCATATGTCAAGTTAAAAGTGAATATGTATTTGTAAACGGAGGGAGTATCTAGTGAAGAATTTATCTCAATTGTAGTGCAAGTTAGGGAGACTATTTTACCTTACAAGGTACAATTTATTCCTTACCTTATTAATTTTCTTTTATAAATTACCCATTTCATTCATTTTTTATTCACCTTATTTGTTTGTTTACCTATTTCACTCTCTTCATTCACATTACTTGATTGTTTGTTCTTATTCTTGTTCAAAGTCTATTTCATAAAAAATTTTGCACTTTAAGATATATTTTAATCACCTTTTTATATAATTATTTCAATACCTAACAAACAAGTATGTAGTATTAATATTATTAATCATCTTTTTAACTTATTAATTTGCAAACATTGTTGTTATCATACCAACTTGTTAAGCCTAAATTTAAGTTAAGTCATTATTATCTATCTAATTTTTATTGAATTTGTTGTTTGCACAACAAAGATATTAAATTTGGTCATGCATGTGTAAAAAACTTGCATTTTAGGCTCTAGACTCCCTTTGATTGCATGCATGTGTAAATTGGTTAATTCATCAAATTATTACTTGACATAGTGTTCATGAATCACATATCAAGACTAATTTTAATTTTCTTTCTATATAGATATGGAATTCAACAATTTATTCATCCAGGACCATCACAATGTGACGTATATGCCACGCAATATAAGCATCGGTGCGAGGCTATTTGGAGAAACACATTAAAGGGAGAAAAGGCATGTTTGATAGTTCAGTAAGAAATGAATAAGGTTCAAGAAATATTTTGAGTTATGAACTTTAACAATATTTTTTTTTTGAATTGATGCAAATGGAAAAAGCCTACACTCAAACTCTTTATATAGCACCACGAATTTTGAAGTTGCTACAAGGAGGACATGGGATCCTACCTTACAAGGTGAATATGAGATCCTACCTTACAAGGTGAGGGTCCAAACTTGACTTACAATCAAAAGGTAAAAGGGAATTTATTTCCTCCCTTGTTAGCGGTAAGTTTCATCTTGTAGACACTTCTTCCATAGGAAAATTTATTTTCCACTTTTTCGATCAAAGGATAAGGTAAGTGACTCCATTTACCTTGTAAGGTAAAATTATGATTTACCTTGCACTTTTTCAGTCAATCTTCCGTCAATAGATAAGGTAAGGTAAGTGACTCTATTTACCTTCTAAGGTAAAATCATGATTTTACCTTGCGCTTTATCATGGGATTTTACCTTTTTGTGTTTACCTTGTCCCTTTTTTTTTTTTTTTTTTTTTTTTTTTTTT
>NC_061119.1:18124191-18175159 GCF_002878395.1 Capsicum annuum | reverse complement strand
TTTTTTTTTTTTTTTTTTTTTTTTCATTTTGGTATGCTCCTTTGGAAACTTGAATAAAAATACTTGCCCTTTATGCTCCGGACTTCATATAATATATGAGAAGATTTTATTAATCAGTATATTGGATATTGAAGGGGAGCTTTAGAGTAATGGTAATTGCTATCATGTGATCAGGAGGTCACAAGTTCAATCCGTGAAACATCATCTTGGAGAAATGCAAGGTAATGTAACATTAGACCCTTGTGGTCCGGCCTTTCTTCATATTTCACATATAGTGAAAATTTTAATGCACCGAACTGCCATGACATATTGGATCTGGAATGATGCATGATAAAGCACTAGCTTGAAGTTCATGAATGCCTTTCAACACGTATTCATATATAGGAAATATTAATTGGATAATAAACTAACTAGCAAAGAGGACCCTCCAACATACATAATCTGAAATTAATTATTTTAATTATTAATCTAATATGTATATAGTTAACTCCATTAGTTTGAACTTATTAGTCAGAAGGAATGAACCAATATTTGTGGAGATCAATTCATGGCCTTCTTTGATTGGTTGTAGTGAATATTAGTAATCATGCTTAGACTAAACTAAACCAAAAATACACAAATTTTTGTCTGCATTATATTGATTTATAATTAATTATTAAGCAATCATGTGTTAAACTGCTTACCAACTCAACTAAAAAGAAAATAATGCTAATTAATTAACTTGAAATTGTTCCCATGTGACAGGAAGAATTGTAATGTCTCAAGTTGGTGTTCCACTTTAATCGCAGACAAAATACTTTATTAACTGAAATCAGAGGGAAAAAAATAAATAGAGTTCATTAATTAATTAACACATAATTAATTCCCTTATTAGAATATATTGTGATAATTAACTTCCGTCCAAATTAGTAAATGCTCATATAAAATTCATAACTCATTTTCTATGCTATATTTTGTGGGTGGAAGCTAAGTGGACTAGTGAATTATTGTTCAAGGACTTGTAATAATTATTGAAGGAAGCTTCTTGTTTGACGATCTTCAGCAAATATGAACTCTAATGACTTATCCCAAAAAAATAAAATAACAAAAATAATAACATCAACAACTCTAATGACATTTAAAAAAATCATTTTTTCCACATTGTGTTAACAAAATATCTAGGTAATTAGAAAAGAACATTTAACGTGTGTTTTGGTAAGTAAGATGTTAAAAGTGTTGTCCCTTTATTTATTGAAAATCGAAAATAGCCATTTTTATTTGACCAGGACTATGTAACAAAATTAAATTCTCAATACAAATACTCAAGTAGTACATAATTAATGATAACCAAATTATATGGCAATACCTAAATCATTACATTACAATGGAAACAATTGAAATAACAACTAATTAAGGATTGTGATAAGAATGGGTGATGAGAACCTTATACTCTATAGAGAAGACGAGAGGAATAAATAATTTCTTTGCAATACGCATAAATCGTTCTTTCTAATTCCTAATCCCTTTTAACCAATTGCAAATTAAATAGACCTGAATTTCAAATAAAACTCTTCAACATTTTACTCGACCCAACAATCCCATCTGGATCAGTCAGTCTTATTTACTATTTCTAGCCCGTAGATCATCGTTACATGGTTCACAACAGACTATAAGAGCCTTTTTTTACCTTTTTTTTTTGAAAAAAAAAAAACAACGTTTTACTAAAACACTAAATTGAAAGATAAAAGAAAAAAAAAATTATGGTGCGATGATTGAATCTATCCACCCTAAAACGAGTGTGTGTACGATATTGAATGATTAATTTTTCTTATTTAAAAAAAAAGAAATTATTTTCTTAAACTATAATACCAGATGGGGGCATTGATTTAATTAATTAGTAGTTATTAAACTAGTTAAAGTGGCAAAAGAATTAATGAGACCAAATAACTGTCACATTGATTCTTAATACTCCTATTTCTTGAGAAAATTGAAGGAAAGATATCTTTTAAGTTTTGAAGGAAGAATTTGTGACATTGACCAATTTAAAGGGTTAAACATCATTTGGAAACTTGATTAAGTTAATTATGGAGTTGATTAATATTTTCAAAACTTTCTAATCTTTTCAAAAATACAAATCAACCCAACCCACACCCCTCTTCAATTCAAATCAACCAGTCTCTCTCCTCTCTCTCTAGACAACTTCTCTCATCTCTCTCCCAACCAAAAGTTCTGCAAAATTCTCCTTTCAATCTCTGACGAAAAATAGTCGAGCGAGTTCTCTTTCGACTTTCAACCGTCAATCGACGTGAAGACTTCTTCGGTGACAACAAGTTCGAGTTCTTCGTCGTCCTATTTTCTTTTTCACAGGTAAAATATTATGAAGAAACAAAGGAACTTGAGTCAACTACTCTTTTAGTATTGAAATGTGGACTGAATAAAATCCTAATTCCTGGCATTTCTTCTTCTTGTTGTCGTACTGTTGATTCAAATTTGTTGGTGATTTTTGTTCACAGTTGATGTTCTTAGTGTGCATGTGTGATGTATTGGTGTTGTTGGGTTAATTTGTTATTTGTCTTGGAAAAAATGGTGTTGAAACAGATGAAACATATGATGCAACAGATGAAGACATGATGAAACAGATGAAGATATCTGATGCAGCTAATGTTAATATCTAATGTAACAGATTAAAATCTGATGCAACTATGAAAATTGATGCAATAGATGACCAATCTAACAGATCATTTATCTGTCACGACAGACGACTCTTCTGTTTGGAAGAAATCTAAATAATATTGATCCAATAAATAACTCATTTTCCAACAGATGAGTGATATGTTTCAACAGTTCAGTGATCTATTTTTATTCTCTTCAAAGGTTTACTCATCGCTACAACAGGTTAGTTATATGTTGCAACAGATAAAATGCCTGGTGGAACAGATCAGTGATCTGTTTTTATTATTTTCAATGGATTACTCATTCGTTGCAACAGGTCATTTATATGTTGCAACAGATAACAAACTTGGTGCAACATATTAGTGATATATTTTTATGGTTCCAATGGATTACTCATTCGTTGCAACAAGTGTGTTATATGTTGCATCAGATAAAATACCTGGTACAACAGATTAGTGATCTGTGTTATGGTTTCCAACGGTTTACTCATCCGTTGCATCCTGGTCGGACAGGTTAGTGATTTGTTTTTATTTTTTCCAACGGTTTATTCATCCATTGCAACAGGTCAGTTATATGTTGCAACAGATAACATACCTGGTGCAACATATGTATTGTTTGTTGGAACTATTTTTTTTTATCATTGTGCATGTTAGATTTACTGTTATCTTTTTTAACGATGCATTAGTCAATTATAATCTATTTTATGTTCCTATTAATTTAAGATAATATGGCTAAAAAAAAAAAACCATATAAAGTCCAAGTAAAGGAACAAGTGCAGCAGCTCGGCTACATCCACCACTCTACGAGCTTGCTTTACAAGCATTATCTCAATCAGGAGAAGAATATAATGAACACGGGGAGGAGGAATGTCTCAAAAGAGATAATCCAAATGCTAATAGCTCTTCAGCCGAAGAGTTGGTCAACACATTCAGCATTGATCATTATCCTGTGAGAATGCAGTGCGATGGTGCCACAGATTTAATGAATGATTTCGTGGTTAAGTCATCCATGGGAAAATCTTTCGACGCCTTCAGAAAAATACTCCGACAATAAAAATTGGATGCTTATTTCAGGAAAAGCTTCTTTGAGCAATATCTTGATTTGCCGGAGGACAACAATGCTCGTTTTTAGATGAAAATAGTATACGATCTTCTCAAGCATAGGTTTATGTATGAAAACAAAGACAAGATGGATGACGTGTGGATAAATTACTGTGGCAGGCCTGTTTGTTTTGCTTGGAAGGAGTTTGCCATAGTTACCGGACTAAAATGTTATCCTCCTTCTCCTTCTCAAGTTATACCTATTCTAACCTCAAAAAAATAGCCCGCACACCCAAAAAGGCAAAGAAAAATCGAGTGATCATGAGGAACTGGTGTCAATTGTTGGTCCAAGCTTCAAAAATAAAAATTTGATAGGAGCGTTGAAAGGTAAAAGACTCTCAAAGAAGCACAAACAATCATTGTGCTTGATTTGATTTGTACATAATATTCTTTGGGCAAGAGACGTTAATGCCCGATTTAATATATCTCTCTGAGGATCTTGAAGCATTTAACAGATATCTTTGGGGTTATGAAAGCTTCAAAATGACTGTCCAATATTTGTTGACTCCATTGACGCCAAAGACAGCCAACTTATATGGCTTTCCATGAGTCTTCATGGTAAATATTTCTTTTATCATGATATGATTCATCATTTTTTATTCAATAATGCTTTTAATTTATTGTCGTTTTGTTATAGGCTTAGACATTTGAAGCCATTCCTTATTTGAGACAATAAATGACCTACCAGGAAGAAGTTTCCTGTCCAAGAATCCTGAGATGGTTGTCGGACAAAATTGATAAAATTGTAATTTTTTTTTATCTTTTCAATCCTCCCAAGGAAGCAGTGAGTCCAATTCTAATCAAGTTTTTATTTTAATTAATGATTATTTTAAATGATTTCATCATCATTCTAATATATGTACCGATTTATTTTAGATTGTCCATCCGTGGCTTATTCTGACCAACCAAGAGTTGAAGATGCCATTTTTCTTACTTTACGGTCTGTGCAAACTTTATCGGAACCTAAGGTCATTGATGGAATAAAAATAGAATTGTTTGGAGCAACAACTATTACAAGAAAAATAATTTTGGAGGGTGGGCTTGTTGCTGTTGACGATGGTAGTGGTAGTGGTAGTGGTAGTGGTGCTGCTGTTGGGGATAATGATGCTCCTCTTACTGTTTTTGAAATAACAAGCCATTATGATTATGATCATACTGGTTGTACAGATTTTGCCATATCTAGCGAATGTTCTGCATGCAAATGTCAAGACTGCAAGGCGAAACACGATGGAGTGGTTAATGCTATTAATGCACTAACTACTTCTGTAAAGGAAATGATATCTAAGAGGGGTGTCATTCCATCAAAGAAGATTTCATATCCATACACTCTACTAGATATCAAGGCGGCTAAAAAGAGAAGGAAAGATACTTCCAAGGCATCATTAAGCATCAAAAAAGGCAAATTTGCAACGCCTCTGTCTTTGTCTTACACCGATGTTCAGTGTGCAAGGGCTGCAGGAGAGCAGCATGAGCCTAAGAAGGTGAATGTACATTACCTGTTCTAACAAATAAATAGGCACATATTTGTTTTAAACAGATGATACATCTGCTAAAAATTATCAAACAAATATATACATCTATTCCAACTGTTGTCTAACATGTTGCATCAGATGTGTTATCTTTTGCAACAGATGAGTCTTATGTTGCAACAGATGGATCATCTGTTAGAAATTATTGTACTGCTCTAATTTACCTATTTGAATTCGTCCCAATAGATGATCCATCTGTTGCAACATAAGAATAATCTGTTGCTACAAATGGACAATCTGTTGTATATCTATAATTAGCATTGAAAATTTTGGTTTTCCAGGTAGATGTCACTGTAGAAGCAACATTTGAAGAGCATAATATCACAGTTTATAATCCATCAACTGCTTCCAAAGAAGAAGAAAAAGTGGAGCTCTTCAGTTCGGGAGAATGGAAGAATTACCCGTTTGAAGGATTCAACATCTCGGACGAGGCTCCTAAAAAACTAACATAGTTGATCAACGACTATTTAAAAATGAATTGCCGATGAGCTATTAAAGAATCATGTCGACAGGTTCATAAATCAATTTTAAAAGATATTGGTTTATACGATTCTTGTTGTAAGAACGTGACATTAACACATATAAATTATCATGTAGAAAATAAAATGACGAATGCTATAAAGTGAACGAATCGAGTCTTGGTTTTGATATGTTCGACTTTATTGTTGCACATTTCAGAATGAAGAATTGGTTCTATTTGATGCCACAACCCCAAACTTGCTGGAATGATGAGGTTTAAATGCCATACATATTACTATTAATTAATACTTTATTTAATTGCATCTGCGTATTAAATTTTTTGTTACGTAATTAGAAATGTTTGATAATATGCGCAGCACATCAATGTCATTTTTTACTACCTCCAAAAGAAGGCCAAGTTGCAAATACAAGAACAATATAGATACACGATAGATAATTATTTGTACAAAGTTTACATCAATAATGCCTACGATAGGTATTGTCAACAACAGCCAAAAGTTTTCCGAAATGAGGAATGCTTAATCAACATCATCAAAGGTTTTAGCATTCCAGCTGGCTTACCTTGGCATTTGATCGACGAAGTGTACATCCCAATCAATTATGGTGATGAATTCCATTGGATTTTGACTGTTGTCGTTCTAAAAGAGAGGCGCATTCGAGTTTATGACTCAATGTCATGAAGGAGATGTTTCGGGCCTTCGTCTGAGATACAAAAGTTGACCAAAAGATTGCCTACTTACCTTGATATTAGTGTCTTTTTGGACCAAAAGTTTCGTACTGATTGGTCGACAATTGAAGCATACCGGAATAAAATGGGTAATCCATTTGATGTACAATATGTTGAAGTAATTGCTCAATAAACCATTGGTATCCTGTAAGTATAAGTGTCATGATTTAGTTTTATTTCATAAATTTCACAATGCTTGCATGAACTGCAAGATATGGATTATCTATTTTTTAAAACGCAGGAATTGCGTTCCTTTTGTTGCCGCTTATACCGAGTATTTGAGTGATGTATTACAAGTACCAAATAATGGACTTGATGCCGGATTACTCCGTAAAAGATATGCTTCTCTTTTATGGAAATACAAAAAAAGAAAAAGCTCAGAAGCCGTACGCAAGTGACACTAAGATCCATGACGATCAAAGCAAAATTTCATAATATCGGAAGAAGAACAACTTGTCCATATTGATTAGATCTTTATAGCTTGAGTCCGTCAATGTAATAACCTATCCTCCTTGGTTTAACTTGTTGATTTATTTGTAGAGTAGATCATTTGTGCCCATAATAATTTTTTTATATTTTATTTATTTCATGTAATTTTCGAAGGTTTCGATTTATTTTATGCTGTCTATGAATATAATTTAATCCTTAGTTTTGAACATGATAATTGAAATGGAATACTAGATTCAAATATCACAACAGATAATACATCTGCTGCAACAGATAACATATTTTATCAAACAGATTTAGACATATGTTGCAACATGAGATGCAACACGTAGGTCATCTGCTGGAGATTATATTATAGGACTTCCTACTTTTTTGATTTGCTCTAATAGATTACCGATCAATTTCAACAGATAGATTATATGTTGCAATAGATTGTATATATGTTGTGACAGACAGGCTGGGAATATCTACATAATGCAACAGATGACCAACCTATTCCAACTGATAATCAATCTGTTACATCAGGTACTATATCTGACACAACAGATATACTATCTATTACAATAGATATATAATCTGTTGCATTATAAAAATTCAACCTTTGCCAGACAGAGAAATTATTGCCACTACACGTAAAGTGAGGTGGCTTGAAATAAAAAATTATTATCATGTTCATCTCCATCTTTGTACATATTCTTCTATATAAACGGGCTCCAACCATTTAGTTAGGTTATCTACTGAAAATTATATTACAGGTGTTCCTACTTTCTTGATTTATTGCAATAGATTATCTATCAGTTGCAATAGATAGATTATATGTTGCAATAGATTGGATATCTATTGCGACAGACAGATTGGGAAACATCTATTAATGCAATAGATGACCAACCTACTCCAATAGATAATCAATCTATCACAACAAGTATAATATATGTTACAATAGATATACTATCTGTTGTATTATAAAAATTTAACTATCCACAAACATAAAAATTATTGCCGCTACATGTAAAGTGAGGTGGCTTGAAATAAAAAATTGTTATCGTGTTTGTCTCCATCTTTGTACATTTTCTTCTTTATACACGGGCTCCAACCATTTTGTTAGTACCCCATAAGCCCAGACCCATTGCATCTTTCCCACAACGGTGTCGCACATTTCGATCATTTCTGTGCCGGTCAGAATACACTCGATGTATGCAAGTGAGTACAGCCCACACACTGCACCGATTATATTTATCTGGAGCGATGTTCTTATTTCAACCTTCAAAATCCCATGATTCCTTCATCAAAACTTCAGCCAACAAATGATCTATCAACTTACTCTGCATCAACAACTTGGGCAACAACTTCAAGAGTGGTTGTATGTGGGCTAAAAACTTGTCTTTGCTAAAGAAAGTTAAGTTGCAGTCATAAACCTTAATCTTTCCCCTGTAGAGTAGTATCTCAACAGCGAGAAAATGTTTGACTTCCACGTTCATAACTGCAAGGATTCTCTTTGTCTTGGTCCAGCTCTTGTCGTGTGGATATGGCCTCTTAACTCTAACATATTTAATCACTTCTTCATCCTATTGGAACGTAGAAAATAACTGATCAAGACCCAGGCCACCAGAATCAGCTTGCTTATGGAGATCAGCATACCTATCTTTGAAATTATTGTAGAAGTTGAGGTCCATTATCCTATCGGTAGCATCATAAGCATTCGGGTATGCTAATTGCCTGCCCCTCATGAGGCAGAGAATTTCATTAACATACTGTGGTATAAGAAGCCAATTGATTTAATAGGTTAGTAATTGTAAAGAATAAAAACACAGTGGAAAAAATCCAATGCAGAGGGTTCTCTAAATCAGTTCACAGATTACCCAGCCAACGCAACTCATGCAACAGATGTGTATTATGTTGCAACAGAATACCAAGCTGTTACAATAGATTACACATCTGCTGCGTAGATTCTTCTTCGTGGAGTAGATTAGAAGGCTAGGTTAGCAAATGTAAACTTACATTGTCCTTGTACCACACACAAATATTTGTCATATTTTTGATGTCTTTACCGGCAAATTAATGCGTGGTGTATTCTTTTTGAACCTTCCTCCTACCATTCATGATTTGCTGCAGTTCCTCCTCCTTCTCCTTGCCAAGTACCGCGAATATGTCCACCTTCTTCAGCGGACCCTGAACTTCAATAACTCTTGGAGAGGGAGGAGTTACAGTTTTTGCTATTTTCATAACGGAGAGAATTTTTTAATTTTACTTCTCTTCCTCCTAACTGCCACTGTAGGAGTGCATGGCTCCATCACCTCGTTGGATGGTATGACACCCCTCCTGGATTTCAACTCCTCGACAACTTCAGCAATAGCCTCTAGCTTTTTAAGGAGTTTATCCTCTCTGTCCTTGCACACTTTATTTCTGAAATAAGAATATGAGGGTGAGAAGGGGTAAGAGGGACCACTATAAGGGTGGAAGGGGCCGGTGTAGGGGTGAGAGGGACCTGTGCAAGGGGTGTTTTCAAAACTATTTATTCTTTATTGAGCATACTCACAATCACGACTAGCAACAGCAGTATCAGGATGGCTACCACTATCACAAACAACTCCACCAGCAATACCCCCAGAAGAAGCACCCGGATCTGTTGTAGTTTGAGGTTGGTTGTGAAGATCTTCAACATTAGGAAGACCTTGCCTTACTACTCTTCTGATGGACATTGCACCAGCCAATTCCTTCTTTATTAACTCTACCGTTGAGTCTTCTTTTGTATCAACAAGACCCAGAGTAAGAAAAGAAGTCATCCCTAGCTCATCATCGGTAGGCACGATCCAAGGATGCATAACCTATAAAAAAGATAGGAGATATCTAAATCATATAACAATAATTTGCAGTTAGTTGGGTTACATGGATGTTAACACAGCCAACTTATGCAACAGATAATCTAGCACCGAAATAACTGATTTGTATGTCGTAACAGATTGATAATATGTTGCATCAGATTATACATCTGTTACATAACTTGCATCAGATGGGTAATCCATTGAGTTGGGTTCAGAGAACCAGAGCAACAGATGGTTAATCTGTTATGAAATATGGATCGTCTGTCACAACAGATTACCCATGTATTGGACCAGATGCAGTTGACAGGTAATCTGTTGCAACAGACAAACCACTATCGCAATAGATGGAACATCTATTTCAATATCTATTCTTTGAAGCAAATTATTTTAATTGAAAGAAGACGTACTGCATCATTCGAAGGATTAAATAGATCAACGTCCTGCTCTTTAATCTTTTTTTTGTCTCCCTTTACAGCCTCCAACCACCTAAGGATCCTTGAATGAGAAACCTCATCCGGGTAATCCTTGAACTACTTTTAGAGGGGAGGAATGGCTTCACATGCCCAAGCCTGAAAAATGTAAACATGAAGAAAGCAAAAAAAAAGTCATAATAAGTATATAGTCATTATAAATTAATGGTTGTGTAAAAATAGTGATCAATTTTACCATGAAAGTCCAGGGAAAGTCATATAATGTGATCGTCCCTGTAGATAGCTTTGTTAGTAAATATTTGACAGTCGAGTAGTAGCTGTCATATCTCCAAGGATAGTCGTTGAATTTGTCAAAATCATCAGCAAGCGCCAACAAATCATCTTCTATGACTTTCTTGACATGTCTTGCCAATAAAACGGAATGGACAAACCAAACTAAGCACAATTTCTCCCTGCAGTGCTTTGGTATGTCTTTATCCTTGAGATCTGCCTTCAAATCCGCCGCTTTGTAGCTACTAGGTCCTACAATGCCCAACAACCTATATTTTTTCCCATGCATTTGTTGGACCCTTTGTGGGGTGTTTCCTTGACTAGAGGTTCTTCTGGACGATCGCATCTCAAGCCCATCACTAAGGCAAACTCTTTCAACCCAAAATAAACTGGTATGCCATAGTAGTTGATCCAGATTTCATCCATCTTTTTTTCTCCCTCCTTCAGATCTTTATCATCTCCCGTATATTTGATCCTGTGTTTGAGAAGACCATATACCATGCTCATTGGGAAACATAGAGTATGGTCCTTAGGCAGCTCGAGAAAGTGTACAAAGCAACTGTTGTTAAAAAGTCTGTCTATGTTTTCATTCTTCATAATTCTCCTTAATTCATTAAAACTTTTCCCCAACTGATAGTTAAGTACAAGATCACCAGTTACTTTGTCAGGGCTATCCATCGGCATCGCAACTCGAAACCTGTCGATACTAATGGTTTTGACAAAATCATGCTGGGATATTGATATTATTTCACGCCTCATTGGTGATAAGGAGTTATCACTTTCCTCGACTTCATTTTTCCCTGAATGAGATTGTTCAGAAAGTTTCTCCGAATCTATCTGTACTCTAGCCATTTTTGTTGGGTGGTCAGAAATTGATCCACTTTAAATTTCTTTTCTTTTGGGAGACATCTTTTAGCTACAAACAGTAGAAAAACAAAAATACATTGCATTTGATGTCTGCATAAGTTTTTTTTTAAAAAAAACTAAGACAAATTTCAAAAAATTATTCATATCACATTACAAAAAAAACTCCAACGGATAAGCCATCAGTTGGAACAGATAGCAAATCTGTTTTAAGACCTATTTAATATCTCCCAACAGATATTCCACCTGTTGCAACTGATGGACCACCAATACGACAGCCAATGCCACCACCAAGACCACCACCAATGCCACAAATACCAACACCAAGACCACCGACACCACCACCAAAAACACAAATACCGACACCAACAACAACATCCATCAACAACACCACAAATACCATCCAACAATACCATGTCAGTCAACAATACCATGAATGAGCTCATAGCATCTTCTCAAACTCTGTTACCTATGAAGACAGAGAAAACGATGGATACAAGCGAGAATGAAGTCGAAAATAACAATTATATGGTTGAAAATGGGAAGAAAATTGATCTATTTTGAAAGGTTGAGCAATATGTTGAGTAGTTATTGTCTGTATTATTGAGAGAGAGAGAGAGAGGGAGGAGAGAAAACTTAAGATTTGAAATGAGGAAAAGCTTATTCCACAAATTAATGATTTGTATGGGTTGATTTATAATTTTGGAATAGAATGATAAGTTTTGAAATTATTAATTTGGTCCGAATTGATCTTAATTATTTTTTAAAATTTCAAAAGATATACTCCCTCTATTTCATTTTAGTTGACCTTTATTGACTTGGCACACCCATTAAGAAATTATTTAATAGAGGCTTATTTTACTAAAATAACCCAATTAATTATGCATTGAAAATATGAATTTGGGTAAATACACTTTGTTTAATCATTTAATGTTGAGGGTAATATTGGAAGAGCATAATAAAATATTCTTGATTTCATCAAAGGGATAACTAAATTGAAATAAATATTTTTAGAAAGAGGTCCAACTCAAACAAAACTGAGGGAGTACTAGTTTTTAAAATATTAAGTTAATGAGAGAGATTTTCAACTCAGTGTGATCGATCGACGACTCGGGTCGGGATGAACGCAATACCAACGCTAGTTGCATAGACTCAGTTGAAGTTGTAGTTGACCCTATGAGCTTATTCATTCATCCCTACTTTCACCTAAATCAATGTAGGTAATGTTAATCCCAATATTAAGTTAATGAGATCGATTGATGATCCGGATCGGGATGAACGCAATACCAATGCCAATTCCAACGACTCAGTTGAAGTTGTAGTTGGCCCTATGAGCTCATTCATTCATCTCTGTTTCCATCTAAATCAATGTAGGTAATATTAATCCCAACATTAAGTTAATGAGATCGATCGACGACCTGGATCGGGATGACCACAATACTAACGCCAATCGTAAACACTCAGTTAAAGTTGTAGTTGACCCTATGAGCTCATTCATTAACCCCTACTTCTACCTAAATCAATGTAGGTAATGTTTATCCCAACATTAAGTTAATGAGATAAATCGACGACCCTGGTCGGGATGAACGCAATACCAACGCCAATTACAAAGACTCAGCTAAAGTTGTAGTTAACCCTATGAGCTCATTCATTCATTCATCCCTACTTCCACCTAAATCAATGTAGGTAATGTTAATCCCAATATTAAGTTAATAAGATCGATCGACGACCCTAGTTGGGATGAACGCAATATCAATGCCAATTGCAAAGACTCAGTTGAAGTTGTAGTTGACCCTATGAGCTTATTTATTCATCCATATTTGCACCTAAATCAATGTAGGTAATGTTAATCCCAACATTAAGTTAATGAGATCGATCGACGACCTGAGTTGGGATGAACGCAATACCAATGCCAATTGCAAGGACTTAATTCAAGTTTGACCCAATGAGCTCATTCATTCATCTCTACTTTCACCTAAATCAATATAGGTAATGTTAATCCCAACATTAAGTTAATGAGATCAATCGACGACCTGGGTCGGGATGAATGAAATACCAACGCCAATTGCAAAGACTCAGTTGAAGTTGTAGTTGAACCTATGAGCTTATTCATTCATACCAACTTGCACCTAAATCAATGTAGGTAATGTTAATCCCAACATTAAGTTAATGATATTGATCAACGATTTGAGTTGGGATGAATGCAATACTAACGCCAATTGCAAAGACTTAGTTGAAGTTGTAGTTGACCTTATGAGCTCAGTCAATCATCCATACTTCCACCTAAATCAATATAGGTAATGTTTATCCGAACATTAAGTTAATAAGATCGATCTACGACCCAGGTCGGGATGAACGCAATACCAACGCCAATTGTAAAAACTCAGTTAAAGTTGTAGTTGACCCTATGAGCTCATTCATTCATCCCTAATTCCATCAAAATCAATGTACGTAATGTTAATCCCAACATTAATTTAATAAGATCGATCGATAACCTGGATCGAGATGAACACAATACTAACGCCAATTACAAAGACTTAATTGAAGTTGTAGTTGATCCTATGAGCTCATTCATTCATCCCTACTTCCACCTAAATCAATGTAGGTAATGTTAATCCCAACATTAAGTTAATAAGATCGATCAATAACCTAGGTCGGAATGAACGCAATACCAACACTAATTACAAAAATCAGTTGAAGTTGTAGTTGACCCTATGAGCTCATTTATTCATCCCTGCTTTTACCTAAATCAATGTAAGTAATGTTAATCCCAACATTAAGTTAATGAGATCGATCGACGACTTGGGTCGGGATTAATTCAATACCAACGCCAATTGCAAAGACTCAGTTGTAGTTGTAGTTGACCCTATGAGCTCATTGATTTATCCCTACTTCCACCTAAATCAATGTAGGTAATGTTAATCCCAACATTAAGTTAATAAGAGATCATTTCAACTTAGAGATCAACAACCTGGGTTGGGATGAACGCAATCTCTAAAAAATAGTCACATCTGTTGTAATAAATAACATATATGATTTGATTATCAAATAGACATTTGAATCTGTTATGACAGATGATTAAGCTGTTGGAAATTTTCAAACAGATATTGGTATCTGTTGTAACAGATGATATATCTATTTGAAATTCTTTTTTTCTTTCAATTTTAAAGCAAGCTTTTGTCCGAGTAAGAGTTACTAGTAAGAGTAAGTACTACAAAATGCGATAAAAATGAAGAGTTTCTTTTGCTTGGATAACTCAAAAATGTGTTCATTGAGTAGTCTTATCTTGTCTTTTCAATGTCACTAGTCATCTGTTAGAACAGATACCAATAGATATTTAATTATCAAATGCACATTTGTATTTGTTGTCACATATGACTGAGATGTTGGGATATTTAAACAGATATTGATATCTGTTGTAATAGTTTACATATTTAATTATCCAATGAAAAGGGTTTTTTAAATAGATATTTGTATCTGTTATAACAGATGACTGTGTTGTTGGGATTTTTAAACAGATATTTCTATCTGTTGCAACAAATGACATATTTGTTTGAAAATCTTTTTTTTTTGAGTTTCAAAGCAAGCTTCTGTCCGAGTAGAGAAAGTAGTAGGTACTACTTACAAAATGCGATAAAAAATGAAGAGTTTCTTTTTCTTGGACAACTCAAAAATGTGTTCATTGAGTAGTCTTATCTTGTCTTTTCAATGTAACTAAACTAAGACTTCCTCATGCCCCTCAAATTGTTAATGAATATTAATTATATTAATTAATGAATATTGAAACCCACATCTATGTACACGATACATCTAGAATTATCTCATCTTCTCACCTTCAGTCGTAAATTTATTTTATTTATCTCTTATTTTTTTTCTTTCTCTCCTCTTTTGCTTAGGGTTTCACAACCTTTTTTTCTATTTTCTCTTTTTTCTCTTCTCTTTCTCATAAAGATCCTTTTGGATCTAAACTGATCCATATCTTTGCTCGACTGAAATTGCTGTTTTGGTCCCCTTTTGATGCTAAGATATGGTTCACTGTTGCTCTTTCATTCTCGTCTTCTTCTTTGAACGTTATTTACATTTGTTTTTTTATTTAATTACCATTTACCCATAGGATATTTATTTAAAAAATTTGAAGGAACTTTTAACTTTTGAATAAACGAACTGAGAATTTTTATCACAATATGCGAAAAAAGTATTCTGTTGGGAGAAGTTTAAAAGCTTTGTTGGCAGTATCATTTTTGGTATGTATTTTATTTATTTCTTTGTTGTTTATGCTGTTATTGATGTTGTTGGTGGGGTTGGCATTGTTGGAAGTTGTGGTGTGGTGTTGCTGATGGTGTTGGAATAAAGGATGTTGCTTCTTTGTTATAGATAATATTGGAACAAATATTGTTGTTTCTTTGTTGTTGATGTTTTTTATCTGTTGTTTCTTTGTGGTTTATGCTATTGTTGATGTTGCAACAGACGGAGCAACTATTGGAACAAATCAATCCACCAGCAAGGCTGGTTTAAGTATTCCAACAGATTCTAAATCTATTGTAACAAAGTCTAAATCTGTTGCAACAGACTCTAAATCTATTGCAACAGACTCCACATCTGTTGCAATAGACTACACATCTGATGTAACAAACTCTATATCTATTGAACAGATGAATAATATTCTCTCTCATAAAAAATATTGTAGATAGAAGGAACTGATAGTTGATCAACCTTTTCCTGACTATCACAAGAGGCTGCAATAAAGATGTGTTCAGAGGAATAAGTTGCATGCAGGTGAAACCACTTCATATGTGGGAGGTATGTATTACCGATAATATTATTGTGGAAAAACACATAGAATACACTACTTTTGTGAATAGTATTTTTAATTATTAGTCATAGATCATTCAAACAAGATATATGTAATTCTACAGTTAAGTTTGGTAGGTTCAAACTGATAAGGCTGAGGGACCATGAATATGGTTTGATACCCTGTTAAGATTTAATGTCGGTTGTTTCTCATGTTTATTTGTCAAGCATTGTAAATGGATCTAGTTTTGGTGTCATTGTAAAGAGATTCAATAGCGATTGGACTAACTTTTAGGGTGCATTAGACTCTGAGAAGGCCTTCGAAGCCTAGCACTGCATCTAAGAAGAATGGAAAACCAATATAGTTATTGTCCTAGCCCAAATTTATATGGTTGGGTTGCTCGGGGTGATGATTATATGCCAGTAGGCGCGGTAGGACAATGCCTTCGAGGGAAAATAGGTGGTTAATGAAAGACTATATTATTTGAGAGCTAATTAAAGAGAAGATATAGGATAGAAAGTAAGACTTCTAGCGAATCTGGCAGATGAAATTATCTAAAAACAACATGAGAAATCTGAATCAAGTGATAATATGAAAGTGTATCTGGTAATGTAAATTCATCTGTTGTCTCTCTAAAAGAAAAATAATGTAGATGGATACTTTGCTAGGAAGCTGCGACTAGGTAGCGTTGTCTGGATTATCACTTAGATAAAAAATAGTAGAAGTCCAATAAAGCAGCCTTACGGGCATCGAGGGTTGAAATGATGTACAGTAAGTCTAGAAAACTTGAGCCAACAACAACTACAGTTAAAGTAAGGAATCTAAGCGAAAGAGATAATTTTTGAATTTTAAATTTCATCCCATGCCTTCTTGTTTGTGGTTTCGATTAGGTCTACTGCTGTTGACCTGATCGAAATTACAAACATGGTTGAAAGGCAAATTGAGTATTATTACTTCCATAGCAATATAGTTATAATTGATTGTGTTTTATAGCCTTAGCATACTTTCAACATTTCTTGGAGAAGATCAGAGGCCTGCTGTAGTACGTGAATCCCGATAATTTTCAAGCTTACCTCCAGCGTGCTTATTCTGTTTTAAGCTGGTTGTTGCCGTCTTCGAAGTTGGTCAAGAATTCCTGGTATCTTGTGAGATCGATTAGGAACACTACCTTCAAAGTTGTGGCATTTTAGAAGGCCTTCAGAACACTCTCTTCAGAAGCCTTAAAGGATACATGGAGGGTCTCTGTATTTGTTTTAGATCAAAATGTGTTGATGCATACTCAAGATGTGGTCCCAACCATTGAACATCACACTTTTATCGAGAGTTGCTCAATGTAGATTGCTCAACTAATTTGATAAATTAATAAGAGAGGAGTTACATAGCGTGTAATCTAAACCGACTTGGTAGAGTCAGCTTAGATCACACGCTATGTAAATCTTCGCTTAATAATTTATCAAATTGGTTGAGCAAGATGCATTGAGCAATGCTCGAGAAAAGTGTGTTGTTTAACTATTGGGACCATATCTTAAGTGTGCATTAACATATTTTGACCTAAAACAAACATAACGACCCTCCATGTATCCTTTAAGGTTCTGAATAAAATGTTCTGAAGGCCTTCTTCCATGCCACAACTTTGAAGGTTGTGTTCCTGATCGAGCTTACAAGATATCAGGAAATCTTGACCAACTTTGAAGACAACAACGACAAGCTTAAATACAGAATCAGCAAACTGAATGCAAGCTTGAAAATTATCAAAATTCACAAACTAGAGCAAGCCTCTGATCTTCTCCAAGAAATGTTGAAAGCATGCTAAAGCTATAAAACACAATCAATTATAACGATATTTCTATGGAAGCGATAATACTTAATTTGCTTTTCGATCACGTTTGTGGTTCCCACCAGGTCAACAGCAGTGGACCTAATCATAACCATAGGAAAGAAGGCATGAGATACAATTTAAAATTCAGAAATTGCCGCCTTTGCTTAGATTCCTTACTTTAATTGCAGTTGTTGTTGGCACAAGTTTTCTAAACTTACTGTATATAATTTCAATCCTTGATGCCCGTAAGGCTGCTTTCTTGAACTTCTACTATTTTCTATCTAGGTGATAATCCTGACCATGCTACCTAGTTGCAACTCCCTAGCAAAGTGTCCATCTACATTATTTTTTTCAGAGAGACAACAGACAAATTTACATTACCGGTTACATTTTCATATTTGCACTTGATTAGGATTTCTCATGTTGTTTTTAGATAATTTCATCGGCCAATTTCGCTGGAAGTCTTACTTTCTACCCTATGTCTCCTCTTCAATTAGCTCTCAGATGATATAGTCTTTCATCAACTCCCCTTTCCCTCGTAGACATTCTCCTTCAGCTCCTTCTGGCGTATAATTATCTTATTGATCAATCCTTCCATATAAATTTGTCCAGGCGAATTTCTATTGGTTTTCCATTGTTGTTTGATGCAGTGCGAGGCTTCAAAGGTGTTCTCAGATTCCAATGCACACTTAAAGTTAAATCCAATCGCTATTGGTTCTCTGCAATGACACCAAATATTGATCCCTTTTTAAAACTTGACACGCATAAACACGTGTAACAACTATCAGTAAATCATAACAGGGTATCTGCACCATCTTCATGAGGCACTCAACCTTGTCAATTCGAACCCATCAAACTTTACAATGCTGGATCTTGTTTGAATGATCAGTGCCTAATTGATTAAAACTACATTTACAAAAATATTGTACTTTGTGTGTGTTATCCCGGTGACCTTATCAGTAACACTTCTTAACTTACACACATATGATAGAGGATCCATATACATTCACCTTATTCTTCCTAGCCCATCTATGGCTTAAATTGAAAAAACAGATGACTAGCAAGTTGCAACAGACGCCACATCTGTTGGAAAAGCAAATTGATATATCTATCTGTTGCAATAGATTGTCAATATGTTGTAAGTTATCTGACAGGTGGATTAAATTTTTCAACAGATTACCCATCTGTTAGATTTATTTTAAAGCAATTTTCTTTTCTTTTCGAAATACAATAAAAAGATAAAATGTTGTATATAGATCCATTTTTTTTTAATTTATATATTCAAAAAGTCACCAGTTTTATTTTATTAAGGGATATATGAACAGTCGTGGCTTTTTGTTTGACTATTAGTCACCCCTTCCAATTCAATTATTTATAAAAAGGTCCACCCGACCTCCTTTCCTTACCCTCTCTCTCACTCATTCATTCTACTACACTTACAGTACAAATATTGCTGATCCAGATTCGTACAAGAAGATTCATATGGAGTCCTTGCGGGAACTTCAAAGGCAGTTTGATGACCTCCAGAGGGATTTAAACGACTTCAAAGCAAGGCTGAGGAGGGCAGCCCTGCTGCCGTCGGATGAAAATTGTCCAGTTGACAATAATAAAAGTAATAATAATAATAATAATAATAGTAATGATAATAATAATAGTAGCAATAATAATTAAGTTATATTTTTTTCTTTGTTTTAGCGTATGTATTGGTTTTGTTTGGTCGACTTCTGTATTCTCAACATTTCGACGGTTGGAGGTAGGGATTGAGCACTCGTGAAAACAGAGGGTGGGTGGTAAAAATTCATGATACTCCTAAAAATGATTCGTTAATAAATAATAAGAAACTAAATGATATACACAATTTATAACCGTAAAACAAGATTATTTAATTTAAAAAGAAGTTTCATCATTGGATTATATGATGATTGTTAAGGAAAAGATGAATAGTCGTGACTGTAACCTTTTGTCTAAAAACATTCAACAAACAAAAACAAACAACGCTGCTGATACATCAAATTCTTCATCTGTTGTGACTGATGAATAAGTTGTTAGAAGAAATAAAAAAAGCTCCTAAAACAGATGGTCAATTTGTTGCAACAGATGATATATCTATTGCAATAAATGGGTTATCTGATGCAATAGATATACAATCTGTTGCCATAACTCAATAAAAATAATGGTTATTATTTTATTAAAGAAACGGTTATTGAAAACCAGGTGTCTTAAAGGTCATGACTTTTCACAATAATAAAAAGCTCACCAGCTTGATTTAATTAAGTCATTTTTTCATAGAAAATAATAAGAAAATAAATGATAAAACATAATTTAAACCAAAAAAATCTCATAAAACATATTCTTGTTTTCTTAATTTATATAATAAAAAGGTCAGCAAATTTGGATTAATTATATGATGATAATTTTTTTTGAAAATAACATAGTTTATATGTTGTAACAGATATATTATCTGATGCAATAGGTTATCTATTGTTAAAATGGATGATATATCTATTGTCACAGATGAGTTATCTGATGCAACAAATATATAATCTATTGTCACAACTCAGTATAAAAACGGTTCCTGGAAAAAACTAATTATTAATAATAATAAGTTGAAAAGTCATGACTTATCATAATATTGCTTAATTTAATTAAGTCATAACTTTTTACAGTTATCAAGAATGTCATTAATAAATAGAGGTGAATAGTTGCGTCTTTAAATCTGTTTTATTCATTTATATAATTAAAAAAGTCAAAAAATTTGGATGCCATGATGATAATTAAAAAAAAGATATATAGATTATATGTTGCAACAGATATATTATCTGATGCAATAGGTTATCTATTTGTTGTAACAGATGATATATCTATTGTCACAGATGAGTTATCTGATGCAACAAATATATAATCTCTTGTCATAACTCAGTATTAAAAAGGTTCCTGGAAAGTCATAAATTATCACAATATTGCTTAATTTAATTAATTCATAACTTTTTACAGTAATCAAGAATGTCGTTAATAAATGGAGGTGAACATTTAATCAAAAAGTTAGAAAATTTGAATGTCATGATGATATTTTTTTTAAAAAAGATATATAGATTATATGTCGCATCAGATATATTATCTGATGCAATAGGTTATCTATTTATTGTAAATATCTGTTGTCACAGATGAGTTATCTGATGCAACAGATATATAATCTGTTGCACAATTTAATATAAAAAAGGTTCCTGGAAAGAACTAGTTATTAATAATAATAAGCTGAAAAGTCATGACTTATCACAATATTGCTTAATTTAATCAAGTCATAACTTTTCACAGTAAGCAAGAAATGTCATTAATAAATGAAGGTGAACAGTTGCGACTTTTTGCCTAACACATTCAAGTTTAATCCTCTATAAATAGGTTCCTCCTTACTCAATCGTTCATTCTACTACACTCTATTTATTCCTTGCTCTTGTTACACCTTTAATGTAACGACCCTCCCGGTCATTTGAGAAATTTTCTCATATTCCCTATTTTAGCTCTCCACAGTTTGTATACGTGAATTATGACTCATGGAATGGGTAGTACCAATTCTTGAGGTGTTTGAAAGTAATTTATGTCATTAGTGAAATTAGTGAGTTTTAATAAATTTAAGCTTGATCACAGTCAACATTTGGTCAAGATAACCTTGATTCGGTATATTAATTTATTTACATATTTAATTTATTTCTATGGGGCTTCGAATAAATTTTGAAGATATATTAAAAGTTTTGAGTATTTTAAATAATTAATTTAATTAGTTATTTATTGAGTCAAAATAACAATTTATTTAATTATGTGGTTGGTAAAAA
Organism: Capsicum annuum; assembly: GCF_002878395.1. Lineage (NCBI taxonomy): Eukaryota > Viridiplantae > Streptophyta > Magnoliopsida > Solanales > Solanaceae > Capsicum > Capsicum annuum. The sequence continues at coordinate 18,153,396 of NC_061119.1, read as the reverse complement.
AATGATTTTAAATGGGTAGGATTTACCATATACATAGTCATAAAATCATAAAGCCAAAAGAAGGGCACAAAGCTTTACAGTTTTTTTTTCCAATGTTTTTCGAGACGCAGCCCAGGTAACGTTTAATAGTAGTATGCATGTTGTAATTATATAAATATTAAATATGCTATAGAATGGAATGTTTGATTCCACTAATGAGATAACAGTGATTAATGTGCAGTTAGATTTAGGAACGAATGGCCAGTAAATTATTTGGTTAAAATTGTTATTGATTAGTGTTGTTAAAGTTGTTATTGATTATTATTTGTCACTAGAAGTGACCAGTGAAGTAGTAACAAGATTATGTATCAATTTTTCATTTTCTTTTAAGTTAGTGGACCAAGTAATGGGAAGGATATGATAATAAATTATTGGTTAGTGAATAAAATAATGTACATTTTTTCTTTTATGTTGAGTAAGGATTTGCTAAACATTGGCATAAGGATAGAATCTGCTTGTTGATTTATTATGAAACTGAGGATTTATAACTTATTTTCCTGTATGCTGCTTCCTATTTTGAGGCTTAGAGAAATTGAATTGTCGGTCTAGAATTTTTAGAGTAAGAAATTATAAATGAGTGTCATTAGATTCGTGCTTTTATGTAAATTATACATTGGAACAGATTTTGAAAGTTCTGAAACTTTGAGGTAGGTTACAGTTTAATTGGAGTTTAGACTCGACTTAATTATGTGTATACTCCTAAATTAGATACTTGTGGATTGGTATTTGGACATGCTTGAATTTGTTTATGTTTGGATTGTTGATTCGTGGATAAATATTTATTAAAAATTGACTTGATGGAATTGTCTTATGACTTTAAGTATGCTTGTAAAACTTGGTATATTGAGTGGTATGCTGTGAGGTTGTGTAAATTGATATTGATAATACTTATTTATGTTTATGTTGTATCGGGTACCATGTCGATACATTTATATATATGTTGGATCGGGTACCACACCGGCACATTTATATTTATGTTGGATCGGGTACCATGCCGGTACGTTTATATTTATGTTGGATCGGGTACCACGCTGGTATGTTTATATTTATGTTGGATCGGGTACCACGCCGGTACATTTATATTTATGTTGGATCGGGTACCATGCCGGTACGATACATAAACATAGATTATTCCCTGCAGGTCATGACTATTTGGGAAAAAATAAGTCCCATAGCATGTGTGTACATATTTGTGTTATTTCTATGAATGTTTACAGTATGGTTGATACTCTTGATGGTTGTGTGGCTTGTTTGTAAGCACTGTTTGACTTGTTGTTGCTTTATTGTTGATTCATTGAATATTTGTTGTGTGACGATGCCTATCTACTTATTATTTAATTATGTCATGTACTTGCTATTAAATTGAGTTGGCCTATGATAGCTACCAGTACATAGTGGTTCGTACTGATACTACCTTGTACTCTTCTTTTGTTGAGTGCAGAAAGTGTTCTAGGCTCAGATATGATCTCACCTCTAGAGTTTTATAGCAGATCTTGATCCAAGGGTGAGCACTCTATCTCTAGATTGCCATGGGTCATCTTATTTGTTCTTGTCCATCTTTCGGGCTATGAAACATTCTTTATTTACTTTATTTTTGGATGTCACTTTAAATATGATCTTTGTTAGTAGTTCTTGTACGATTACTTTCGAGTCTTGGGAATTTTAGTAAGTAGTTTGTTTGAATTTCCACATTAATAATAATTAGTCCTGGATATTTGTTATTATGTTGAATTTTATAGTAATATCATCTAATATTGACTAAGTGTTTGGGTAATGGTTCCGTTTAGATGGTTCTCCCACTGGAACGTTAGTGTGGGTTCCACTCATGGCCATTTAGGTTGTGACAAAGTTGTATCATAGCCCTAGGTTCGTCGATCTCATCGTACAAGAACATGTCTAGTAGAGTCTTGCGGAATGGTACGGAGACGTCTGTACTTTTCTTTAAGAGGCTATAGGACACTAGAAAAAATCAAATTCTTCTTTCTTACATGATATTACTTGAATTTAATTGGTAGCTGGAGATTCCAATTGGTATCTATTAATAAGACAAACATCAAGTAGAGTTTCGTAGATTGGTGTGTAGGGCTTCACACCCAATCTTCGTAAGGCTATGATGCATGTAGAAGTCATTTTCCTTTCTTTCTCTCCATCGTGCCGTCCTAATCTTGGACTACTAGATTGAATCCAATTGGTATCTAGATAATTCCAATTGGTATCTTAATAATTTTGAATAAAAATCTAGGAGATTTTAATTGGTATCTGTTAATAGGATCTAAAAGTTATTGTTAATAGGTAAAGACTTGTGAAAGTTGTGAACTTATTGATTGCTTGAGTTTGATATTTGGCTAAACTTGTGTTGCTAGATTTTTATCATTGTTGTGAATTATTTTTGTTAAGTGATGAAAATTAACTAAGCTGTTTTTGTTGATAAATGTGATGGGATTATTTGATTTCTTGTTATTGTGAAACTAGAAGTTCTATGGTACTTACTTATTTTTTGTTCTATTATACTGATGATATTGATGGTATGAGAATTGAGAGGATGGTATGAGAATATGATGTTAAGAAAAGATGGTGAAAAAGTGATAAGAATAAAAGACTGAGGTGATAGGTGTTTTCAGTAATTAGAGGTTCTTGTCAATGATGTTGTGGATGGATCCGTGTGTAGTTCCATTATTTGATATTATTCGGGGATCCTTGTATGATCCGGTTATTGAGAACATATTTAGAATTTTTGTACAGTTCTATTATTAAAATTATAATGGGTTCCTTGTAAGGACTAGTTAAGTGACATTATCTTTGAGTTCCTTATGTGACCGAATTCTTAATGCTTGGAAAAATACTGAGTTTTAAATAAAAGTGACAAAAACTAGTAGAGGTTGTTGATACCTACAAAATTTGATCGATGACTTGTCTGGAATGTGATATTGATGATGAGACTGTCAATGACCTATAATTGATTTATTTTGTTTAGCCTTGCTTATGTGCTAGTGGTGTGGGGACCACTCTTGAGGTGATTAAGGGTTAAGTAAAGGCCGTAACAAAAATATTGCTAGGTAGAAATAAGAATAACTCTGTTATCTTAAATTGGTGTTAGTGATATAAGAGATGTTTGGCTTGATCATGAAGTGTTTGTCATTGAAAAATATTGAGTTAGTGATTGTCTGGACATAAGTTGTAGCCATGGATTTATGCATTACGAAAATTTTTGAGAAGATAAGTTATTATTGACTTGACCTTGTGGCTGACTATTACATTTGTATGTCCCACAATGTTGGCTGATATATGATACTTTTAGAGGATAGTAATTTCCATGATAGTTGCAATGCAAAATCAAATGTCTTAGTTACATTCATAAAATAATTAAGGATGATCCTGAATGGGAGAATAAATGAATTATTAAATGGCATGGTTGATATTTCCTTAAGTGATACTTGGCGGCTATTTCCTGTTGAGTGGTTAAGGTATGATGATTAGATGGATATTAACAATGTTGTGGAGGGTAACATGTTGTAGGCTCTAATTCTGTGGGTCCCGTAAGATGGAATATTTATAACTCTTTTGAATCCTATTGCTTTTCCTCTCTAGTTTAGATTAGTTATAGCATGGTTATGATGTAAACCTATGTTTGGGGTGTGGTTTTTTTAGTATTTGAAGCATGATTTGTATATTTAGCCTTATTGGGCTAGTGTGGTAGTTTTAAAATCATAGGTTGGGTAGAGTTGACTTGAGTACCTTGTTTCTAGTCGAAGCTGCTATCTTAGGCTTGAATATGACTTACTTGACATCTAGAAGATGAACTAGATACCTTAGCCTAGTTTGGGGCATAGTGGGCCTAATTATGAAAATTGAGGATTAGAAGTGGGATCGTCTGGCCCACTTAGGCCTAAATTTTTGTTAAGTCTTGTGAACTTAGTTGCAAATGTTAGACATAGATAAGGCTAGTAAACCTTAGAATAAGGTTACTTTGTAACTTGGTAACTTGTATTGATGTTCCCGGATTGTGGGTTTTGAGTTATAGTTATGATACTTCCTATGGAAGTGATATTGGGTATATAGAGATACTATTTCCTCTTAGACTTGATGATTGGCACATAGAGTTGTTATTTCCTTTTAGATATGCAAATTGGGCTAGAGAGGTGATATTCCTCGTAGTCATGATGTATGACCTATCGATATAAGATATTCTATAGATGATGATATGTCTATCTATATTATGCCTCCAATGTGTGAGATACCTCATATATGTGAGACGATTAAAGATATGCTACAACTTATAAATATGATTATCGAATAAGTTTTGGATATATATATATATATATATATATATATATATATATGGACGTAAGGCCATGATTATGATGTTGTGACTTTTCTGGATAAATTAATGGGACAAGGATTGTGTTATGATAATGATTGAATATTCAAGGAATATTTATCAGTGCAAAGAATGCAATTACAGTTTATGAATATAAATATGTTTGTATACGTATCTCTTCAGTAAGGGACGGAGGAAGAGGAGGTATATTGCTTACGACTTTATTAATTAGATACTGGTAATGGCAAACTTAGTTGAAACATGATATCTAGAGATGGTTAATGCGTGACTTATGGTGAGGTTGGGTATAGCCTAGGTGAAGATTAGTTGGTATTAATGACTAAGTTCGTGATGTCGATTAGTCGGTAAACAAGGAGTTGTGTGTTAATGAGGCTAGATAATAAGAGATGTTGGTATCAAGAGGTGACCAGTTAATAATTTTGAATAGTTTCTAAATGGTTAAACTAATGAATATTTAAGCAAGGACTAGTTGGTAAATGATGGTTAGTTAATGAATCGTGTCGGTTAATAAAAGATGTTTAGGTGACAAGTAGTAATGTGTTGTTTAATAATGATTAACATATATATGATGATTATTTGATAATAATGAATGATATATAAATTACAGTTTTGGTCAAGGTTTAGATGTTGGTTATTAAATAAATAGTGGTTAGTTTCTATCCCGTGAATAAGGATTATGTGAAGAATAATGTTTAGGCAAATAACTAGAGGTTAAGTGATGACTAGTGAACTAGTGATTCTATTGTAATAAGTGTTTGCTAGCTAATAAAGAGTAGTTGGGAACTATTGACTAGATAGATATTCTATGGTGATATGACTATTTTTTTATTAGTATTTTAGTGTATGTTATTCGGTAATGACTATTATGATGATATGTTAATACCCGGCAAGGCTAGAGGATACTGTTCTGATGATATTGATACTCGGCAAGGCCGAAGGATACTATTGATGATGTGTTGATATCCGGCATGGCCGGAGGTTGATTACGATGATGATGGTCCTGATGAGGACAATTATGTTGAGTTGTGATATTGATTGTGTACCTTGCGTTCATTTCTACATGTGCATCGCCTATCACCAGTATGCACGTATATTTATCTGCCGGTATAGTACGGTTGTATATATATAGGTGAAAAATATATCTTGTGTTATTGTATACCGATTGAATCTTCTGAGTCTGGGGCGATAGGGGGTATGCATAGGCTCAGCAAGGTATTTGATTATCCATAAGTTGAGTACTAAGGAGATTGTATCTATGAAGGTCTAGTAGAAGAATCGTCCTATTGAGGAGGCCACTTGGGAGACCGAAGCAGACATGTGTAGCAAGTATCCACATCTTTTTGCTGATTTAGGTAATTCCTTATTTTCCCTTCTTGTCTTGAGTTTGCCTGTTCGGAGACAAATGTTTGTTTAATTGGTATCTGATGTAACGACCCTCCCAGTCGTTTGATAAATTTTCTCGTCTTCCCTATTTTAGCTCTCCACAGTTTGTATACATGAATTATGACTCATGGAATGGGTAGTACCAATTCTTGAGGTGTTTGTAAGTAATTTATGTCATTAGTGGAAATAGTGAGTTTTAATCAATTTAAGCTTGATCACAGTCAATATTTGGTCAAGACAACCTCGATTCGGTATATTAATGTTTTCAATAGGCCGGAACGTACTTTTTAGTTAAGTTATATTATTAATTTATTTCTATGGGGCTTCGAATAAATTTTGAGGATATATTAAAAGTTTTGAGTATTTTAAATAATTAATTTAATTAGTTATTTATTGAGTCAAAATAACAATTTATTTAATTATGTGATTAATAAAAGAATGATTTTAAATGGGTAGGATTTACCTTAAACACAGTCATAAAATCATAAAGCCAGAAGAAGGGCACAAAGCTTTATGGGTTTTTTTTCCCTATTGTTTCTTGCGGCGTAGCCCAGGTAATGTTTAATAGTCGTATGCATGTTGTAATTATATAAATATTAAATATGCTATAGAATGGAATGTTTGATTCCACTAATTAAATAACAATGATTAATGTGCAGTTAGATTTAGGAACGAATGGCTAGTAGATTATTTGGTTAAAATTGTTATTGATTATTGTTGGTGAAGTTGTTATTGATTATTGTTTGTCACTAGAAGTGACCAGTAAAGTAGAAACAAGATTATGTATCAATTTTCCATTTCTTTTAGGTTAGTGGACCAAGTAATGGGGAGGATATGATAATAAATTATTGGTTAGTGAATAAAATAATGTACACTTTTTGTTTTATGTTGAGTAAGGATTTGCTAAACATTGGCATAAGAATAGAATTTACATGTATGTTTATTATGAAACTGAGGGTTTATAACTTATTTTCTTGTATGTTGCTTCCTATTTTGAGGCTTAGAGAAATTGAATTGTCGATCTAGAATTTTTAGAGTAAGAAATTATAAATGAGTGTCATTAGATTCGTACTCTTATGTAGATTATATATTGGTACAAATTTTGAACATTCTGAAACTTTGAGGAAGGGCAAGCGTTTGCAAATTAGCTTGCATTTGGATTCTTCGGTTGAGGTAGGTTACGGTTTAATTAGAGTTTAGACTCGACTTAATTGTGTGTATGATCCTAAATTAGATACTTGTGGATTGGTATTTGGACATGCTTGAATTTGTTGATATTTGGATTGTTGATTCGTGTATAAATACTTATTGAAAATTGACTTGATGGAATTGTCTTATGACTTAAAGTATACTTGTGAAACTTGGTATATTGTGTGGCATGCTGTGAGGTTGTGTAAATTGATATTGATAATACTTGTTTATGTTTATGTTGGATCAGGTACCACGTCGGTACGTTTATATTTATGTCGGATCAGGTACCACGCCGGTATGTTTATATTTATGTTGGATCAGGTATCACGCCGGTACATTTATATTTATGTTGGATCGGGTACCTCACTGGTACATTTATATTATGTTGAATCGGGTACCACACCGGTACATTTATATTTTTGTTGGATTGAGTACCATGCCGGTACGTTTATATTTATGTTGGATCGGGTACCACGTCGGTACGTCTATATTTATGTTGGATCGGGTACCACGTCGGTACGTCTATATTTATGTTGGATCGGGTACCACGCCGGTACGGTACATGAACATAGATTGTTCCCTGCAGGTCATGACTATTTGCGCAAAAATAAGTCCCATAGCATGTGTGTATAAATTTGTGTTATTTCTATGGATGTTTACTGTATGGTTGATACTCTTGATGGTTATGTGGCTTGTTTTTGAGCATTGTTTGACCTGTTGTTGCTGCATTGTTGATTTATTAAATATTTATTGTGTGACGATGCCTGTCTACTTGTTATTTGATTATGTTGTGTACTTGCTATTAAATTGAGTTGGCCTATGATACCTACTAGTACATAATGGTTTGTACTGGTACTACCCTTTACTCTTCTTTTATTGAGTGCAGAAAGTGTTCTAGGCTCAGACATGATCTCACCTCTAGAATTTGATAGCAGATCTTGATCCAAGGGTGAGCACTCTATCTCTAGGTTGTCATGGGTCATCTTATTTGTTCTTGTCCATCTTTCGGGCAGTGAAACATTCTTTATTTACTTTATTTTTGGATGTCACTTTAGATATGATCTTTGTTAGTAGTTCTTGTACGCTGACATTCGAGTCTTAAGAATTTCAGTAAGTAGTTTGTTTGAATTTCCGTATTAATAATAATTAGTCCTGAATATTTGTTATTATGTTGAATTTTATAATAATATCATCTAATATTGACTAAGTGTTTGGGTAATGGTTCAGTTTAGATGGTCCTCCCACTGGAAGATTAGTGTGGGTGCCACTCATGGCCATTTGGGCCGTGACTTTCAACTACTTTCTCTTCAAGGACTTGATAGTTTTTTCTGTCTCTGGTAAGTTTTCTATATGTCCCTCTTCCAGCCATTTTGCCATTCAATTTGAAATACTTGAACGATCGATTCATATTTTTTATCTTCACTTTCGCTTGAAAGCGGAGGAATGTCTCATTAATTATAACTAATCATTCCATTAAATAATTTTGAAATAAATATAGAATGAGAGATATATATGATATAGAATTAAATATAGAACTATAATAAAAAAGATTTCAATTTTTGTGTAAATATATGTTGTATTACGTTCAAATTTTTTTCTTTACTTTTATTTTTACGTGTGTATTTTGTCAACTTATACATTTTCTCTAGATATGGCTAATCCAGTGTGGGATGTCGCTATTTTACGAGACTCCATGCGGGAACTGCAGAAGGAGGTTCATGACCTGCAGTGAAAGTTGGCCGCCGTCAGGGTAAGGATGCAGCGGGAGATCTGCAGGCTGAGGAGGGTGCTGCTGCTACCGGTTGAAGATTGGTCGGCTGATCATACAAATAATAATGACGATAATGATAATTAAGCATTTTCTTTTCTTTTACCTATGTATTTTTATTTTTTTGTTTAATAAAAAATTTATGTTCGATGCATTTGACGTTTTAATTCTTATTTAATTTTCATGCTGTCTATTTTTTTTTCTCCACAAATGGCATGCCTACAATTAAGGAATAATTTGAATCCAGTATCAATAGCGAGAGATCAACATATGAGTTATCTGTTGGGTTTGTGACAGGAGCTATATTTTGTTGTTCGAAACAGATTATTCATGTGTTATAATAGAATAATTATCTCCTGCAACAGATTACTTGTCTGATGCAACAGATTACTTGTTTGTTACAACAGACAACTAATCTGGTGTAACAGATTATTTATCTGTTGCAACAGATTAGTAATTTGGTACAACAGATTATTAATCTGTTAAAACAGATAACTAATATGGTGCAACAGATTATTAATCTGTTGCAACAGAATATCTATCTATGTGATTCATATTACGGACACCTAGAACCATAATCATGAATCCAACATGAGTCTACTGTTGCAATAGAACATTTATCTGGTGCCACAGATGATGGATCTGTTTAAACAGATTGCTCTTATGTTGCATTCATGTTCGCGTGCTAGCTATTGTTGCAAAAACACCACACTAGCAGTTACCCAGATGACAAATTCAACTAAAAAGTATAATTTGACTTACCAAAGTCTTTTCTCAAAGTAAATGCCAAAGCTGAAAGTGATGTACGAAATAAAATTTGACCTAAGAAATTGGTCAACAAGAAGAATATGAAGATGATAATGAATCAGAAGATGATGAATAAAGCAACAACAACAAATATGGAGAAGAGAGATAAAATAATAACAGATGAGGAGAGAGAAAAATGCACCTTTTTTCCCTTCGTTTCCCGTTATATTAATTAACATTTGGATCAAAGTGTAAATTTAAAAACTTGTGGGTTATTTTAAAATTTTTCAAAATTTTTTAATCCATAATTAAGTAATTGTCACATCCACTCAATTATTAAGACTTGTGTCACCTACACCTCATTTTAAAATTTTTTTGTCACCCATAACCCAAAACCCCCTATTTCTTGCCGTCATTATGCCTTGGCTAAACCATTTAGAATTTCAAAGAATAATGTTTTCTCTGTCTTATAAATTTCATTAGTATTTATTTTAATTTGTTCCTCCGAAGAAACTTCCATATTTAGTAGTGACATGCAATTCCACACTTCTTTTCACCTATTGTAGATGATATTACAATGCTTTGGATTATCTACTAATTAAACTATATTTAATTTTATAAATTAATATTAAATTCCCATGCATGTTTTTGCCACTATAAATTGAAAGCATTCAATATAAGAAGTTTCCTCTCCTTTTATTGCTCTATGACCAGTCAATTTTAACTTTATACAAAATATTTCATGGTCAAATTTGAAAAAATTAATTAATTAATTAGCTAAGCCATGATCATATATAGGAGTAAATTATTATCTGTTAAATCATTTTATTTGTCTTGGAAGTATATATGAAAACATGTTTCATGTGATCAATAGCACTTTTATAGTGTAATGTAAGAATGCAACTAAAATCCAAAGCAATTGATTTATTTATTTTAAAAAGTAATTATAATTATTTGTTTCTAATAAAGTTTTCATGACACTACAAGAAACTTAACAAATATTCAACAATTAAGTACAACTGAGAAAGGATCTATTTAATTTTTTATTTTCGTTTTTCTCCCTTTCCAGGAAGAAGCTAGAAATGTTGAAACTTCTTGAAATAAGATCATTTGAATCCTCTTCAGCTGAGCAATACATAGTACATAGAAGATTAAAATTATCTTTTATATATATATATTAAAAAATATTTTTTTTTTGTTCCTCCGTATATTTACTTCCTCGTGCTTTAGGCACTTTGTACTGCTCTACTCTAAAAGTTAGATCATAAAGTTCGTAATATTAAAGTCTTAATCACGAATATTACGAGTCTAATAACTTGATTCAAGTACTCTCAATGTATGTATGGATCCACATTCCACATGATCTTGTAAAGTATTGAGAACATAATATAATATAAGAATTGTACAAATTGGAGGGAATTAAGTTGGAACAATGAAATTGATCAAACGATGGTGAAAAGTTAAAATTAATTTTGATGATTAACATCTTGTTTTATAACCAATTAAGTTAGGAAAGAAACTGGATTGCGATTAATTCACCTTCTGGAAAAGAATTCAAAATTTTAGGATATATAGAAGTACGATTAATTACATTGTATCCTTTTCCATCCGTACCATACTTTATAGGTAACTAATCCAATTAATTATCTGCTTCAAATAGCAGAAAGCATAGCAAACTATTCCATTAATCATAATTAAGTTGTACAAACATTGTTCTCACAATGATTAGATGCAAGAGCCACAATCATTTCTCTCCAAATATACTCCAATGGAACCCTTTTCCTATTTAAAATAATCTGATGATTTGAGAATTCTTTCTATTGCAGATATACATTTATTTTTTTTGATTTCTCATCCTGTATTTGGTACTCACATTGGAGTCCGATTAATCCGGATTCGCACCGAGGAATTCCACTATGGGTAAAGCGCTCCCTATCAAAGCCGATCTCATGCCAGGACTCGAAACTGAGACTACTAATTAAGAATGGAGGAGTACTTACCAGTTGAAAACAACATTTGGTGGTTCTATTGCAGATATGCAACATACCTATCGAAGTGATAACCAAGCTGTATAAAATGGCAATAAGGTTATATGAGAGTGAATGTTGGACCTCTAAAGTCTACATATCCACAATTCCAGTGTTATACATACATATATATATGTGTTAAGATCAACGGGCGATTTTATAAAACTACACTAGATAAGATAAGAAATAAGAACACATTTGTCAAAGTGTAAGTAGCTATAGAGGATAAAACGAGATCAGAAATGTCATTTGAAATGGTATGGACACGTTTTACATAGGCGTCATGCATCGATTCTTAGATGCGACAATTAAACATGATGATTCAAGGTGTTTAAAAAGAAAAATATAGACCCAATAAAACCACATGAAAATTCCACAAGGGCATGATTAAATGGTTGCAGGTGGGTCTCTCACGCGGAAGACGACGTGGGATTGAATTCAGCTTTTATCTGTCGCTCAGTCATGAGCAGCGTATGAGGTTTGTATTGGGAAAATCGGGTAATTTTTCCACTATAATAGAACAACTTAGTGAAATGAACTGATTCAGAACAATTGAACCAGATAGAACACTAACAAAAATACCCGACAAATAATACTGACTACTAAAAATAAGGACATCAGAAAAAATTGATAACGGAGTTCAGCAAAAAAAAAAGGCTTAATCTCCAAGCACCGCTCAAGGCAACCTTTTCTATTAATTGTGGGAGAAGAGAACAATTTTTGGATATTTAAAATGGGAGGAGGAAGAGTTCTTTTATAACTCTAAAACCCCCTCCCCAAATAGTAAAATTTCGATGTGGGAGAGAAAAGAGTAAAAAAAAAACAACAAATCTCCACCTTGGCTCAATTTCAATCCCACCAAAATACAAATCTTCTCAAACAAATAAATAATTAAAAAAAAGTCTTTTGTGGTGCTTCCAATTTTGCACCGTAAGGCGCCAACTTCAAATGTGTAGGATATTAATAAAGTCTAAACAGTGTTCAAACTTGGCCCTTGTAACCACCTTGGTCAGCATATTTGTAGGATTCTCTGTAGTATGAATTTTCTGAGAAGTATCTCCTCCTCTTCGAGAATTTCCCACACAAAATGATAGCGAACATCGATATGCTTCGTCCGTGCATGAAAGACTTGATTCTTTGCTAAATGAATAACACTCTGAATTTCAGAATAGAACTCAAGTTATTTCTGATCAACTCCCAAGTCTTTAAGCAACCCATGAAACCAAATTGCTTTCTTTACAGCCTCTGTAATCGCCATATACTTTGCCTCTATCTTAGACAAAGCCACTGTAGGCTGCAAGGTAGACTTTCAACTAACTGGCGCCTTTGCTAAAGTGAACAAATAGCCAGTTGTAGATCGTCGCTTATCCAAATCACCTGCATAATCAGAATCACAATATCCAACTATTCATTGACTAAGTGATTTATCCCGCTCCAATGTCAATCCAACATCTACGATATTTTGGAGATACCGTATAATCCATTTCACAGCTTGCTAATAACCCTTGTCCGGATCATGCATGTACCTGCTAACAACACTAACAACTTTTGAAATATCTGGTCTCGTACACACCATTGCATACATCAATCTTCCAGCTGCATTTGCATATGAGACTTTTGCCATGTATTCTCGCTCTTCATCAGTTGTCGGATATAATCTGCTACTCAGTTTTAAATGAGGAGCAAGTGGGGAATTTACAGGTTTTATATCATCGTGCATACAAAACATTATAGTACCTTCTTTAAATACTGCTTCTGTGACAATCAAAGTTTGTCCATCTATCTATCCTTGCTTATCTCTATGCCGAGAATTTTCTTGGCTTCCCCCAAATCCTTCATCTCGAATTTTTTACTCATTTGAGCCTTCAATCTGTCAATCTCAACTTAGCTCTTTGATGCAATCAACATAGCATCAACATATAAGAGTAAGTAGTTGTAAGAACCATCTTGAAGTTTGCACAAATACACACAATGATCGTATTTACTTCTCCTATACTTTTGACCCTTCATGAACCAGTCAAATCATTTGCACCACTATCTCGAAGATTGTTTTAGTCCGTACAATGATTTGCTAAGTTTAAAAACCCAATCTTCTTTACCAGCAACCTTATATCCTTCTGGCTGAGTCATATAGATTTCCTCCTTCAAATCACCGTATAAGAATTCGGTCTTCACATCAAGTTGAGCTAGCTCCAAATTCAACTGTGCTACTAAGGCCAACAAAATTCTAATGGAGAAATATTTTATAACTTGAGAAAATACCTCATTATAATCAATTCCCTCCTTCTGAGCATAGCCTTTAGCCACCAATTTTGCCTTGTAGCGAATATCTTCTTTATCAGGAATTTTTTTTTCTTTGGAAATACCCATTTGCACCCAATTGCCTTTCTGCCTTTCGATAGTTGTGTCAGCTTCTACGTCTTGTTCTTCTTAAGAGATTGTATTTCCTCCTCCATTACACCTGCCCAACTGCCACTTTCTGTGCTTCGAATGGACTCTGGGTAGGTGGATGGAACATCTTCATCAGTAACTGGAAGTGCATAAGCTACCATGTAATTGAAATGAGCAGGTTTTTGAATTTCTTATCTCTGTTTTCTAGCTGCAATTGGTTCTGATTGCTGCAGAGGTTCTTGGGCCGGAACCTCTTCGTCATCTGCCTCTTTTTCTACCATAGTAGAGTTAGTGGTGGTGCTTCGTACTGGGGTCACGACTGTTTTCTCAAACTCCACCTACTTTGGATCGCACTTCACCTACTTCATACTACTATCAGTTATCTCCGGATTTACCTTGTTCAACATGATAGATTCATCAAAGGTAACATCACTGTTGATAATCGTTTTATTTTCCTGAAGACACCACAAATGGTATCCCTTCATTCCAGCATTGAAGCCCATGAAAAGATCCTTCTTTGCTCATGAACCAAACTACGATTTAATCATATGATAATATGCAATAGAACCAAAAATATGCAATGTATTATAATTAGTTGTAGGTTTCCCAGACCATACCTCTAATAGAGTTTTTCACCTATAGCAGATAATGGCAAATGATTGACGAGATATTGAGCATACGTCACAGCCTCAGCCCAAATTTTTTTGCCTAACCCAGCATTAGACAACATTCAACGAACTTTCTCCACAGGTGTCTTGTTCATACGCTCTGACACCCCATTCTGTTGTAGTGTTTTTCTAACAGTGAAGTGTCAAACTATGTCACAGTCTTGGCATACATCCAGGAATGGATCACTCTTGTTTTCTCCTTCATTGTCTGTTCGGGGAGCCTTGATCTTTCTCCCTGTCTGATTTTCAATTTGAGCTTTCCACTTAAGGAAGATTCCAAGCACCTCATCCTTGTTCTTCATAGTAAACACCCAAACTCTCCTAGAAAAATCATCAACAAAAGTGACAAAATAATGCCTACCTCCGATAGACGGAGTTTTGGCAGGTCCCCACACATCTGAGTGCATATAATCCAAAATACCCTTGGTATTATGAATTACAGTGTCAAACTTAACTCTTCGTTGGTTTTCCATAACACAATGCTCACAAAATTCAAGTTTTCAAGTCTTCATACCTTTCAACAATCCTTGGTTGGAAAGAATTTGCAAGGCCTTTTCACCAGCATATCCCAACCGTATATGCCACAACTTCGTTACCTCAATATCCTTCTTGGTGCTAGAAGTTGTTATTGCTACTGTCCCCAATACCGTACTACCTTGGTAGTAGTACAAATTGTTCTTCCTCACTCCTTTTAACATCACCAGTGCTCCTGAAGTTGCTTTAAGAACTCCATCTCGTATCATCACAACTAGGCCCTTAGATTTAAGAGCCCCAAATTAGATGAGATTCTTCTTCAACTTTGGCACGTACAGCACATCCCTCAAAATTCTAGTGGATCCATCATGATTCCACAGCTTGATTGAACCTATCCCGATTGTTTTACATGTATTATCATTACCCATGCAAATAATCCTACCATTGAGTTCCTGAAATTTAAAAAGCCATTCCCGAATAGGACACATATAATAGGTACATCCTGAATCCAATATCCACTCATCTGGATGAGATGATGTTGAAGGCATAACAACTAAGGAAATATCTGATTCCGCGTTACTTTTGCATTCTGTAATATTTGCATCTTGCGGACTCTTCCTTTTTTTTTTCAACTTCGGGCAGTCTTTCTTCCAGTGCCCGTTCTCATGACAGAAAGCACACTCATCTTTGGTAATAGCTCGACTCTTTGATTTTAACCTTCCTCTTCTCCCCTTAGTCTGGCTTTGCTGATGACCCTTTTTCACCAATGCTTCTTTAGATGTTCTTGATTTGGTTTTCATCTTATCCTGCTTTCTCAATTCATGATGATATAAAGCAGCACAAACAGCATCTAACGATACATTCTCCTTTCCGTAGTTTCCAAATGTTCAAATTCATCGGGAAGAGACGATAACAATATCAAATCCAGATCCTCATCCTCAAATTTTACATCTAAATTCAACAGGTTTTATACTAATTGATTAAACATAGTGATGTGTTCATTCATAGTAGTACCTGCTTGACAATCAAATCGAAATAACCTTTTCTTCATAAGGAGCTTGTTCTGATCACTCTTTTTCAGAAACTTGTCCTCCAACGTCTTCCATAATTAGTGCGCAGAAGTCTCATTCTTGAAAGCATACTTCTGCTCTCTGGACATGCACGATCGAATTTTTCCACATGCCAACTGATTAATGATGCTTCAATCTCTATCTTCTACCTCTTCTAGTTTCTTTTCCTCAATAGCAATATCAAAACCCTACTAAAAAAGAGAGTCCAAAACCTCTCCTTGCCACATGCCAAAATGGCCAGTACCATCAAATATTTTCACTGCCAACTTCAGACTAGATAGCGGGAACCTTGACCATGGTGACGAGGAGCTCGATGCCTCCGGTGTAATATTTAAAATAGGATCCTTCATTTCTTGATATTTATTTGCCATTACAGACTCAATAAAAAGTATTTAATATTACAACTACTACAAACAACCCAAGATTTCAAGAGTACCAAAGTAAGTCTTTTCTGATGTGGAAGATCAAGTAGAACTGCAACCACAAAGCATACTCAGACAGAACCTTAGCCTGGGACAAACCTTGGGTTCAAAAGGACCAAAGGAATTCTTTTCTAATGTGGAAGATCAGACAAAGATGCAACCACAGAGCATACTCAAACAAAACCTTGGCTCTGATACCATTTGTTGAAAAAATCGAATAATTTTTTCACTACAACAGAACAGCTTAAGTGAAATGAACTGGTTTAGAAGAATTGAACCAAACAAAATACTAACAAAAATGTCCGACAAATAATATTGAATACTAAAAATAAAGACACAAAAAAAATTTGATAATGGAGTTCAGCAAAAAAATGGCTTAATCTTCGAGCACCGCTCAAGGCAACCTTTTCTATTAATTGTGGGAGAAGAAAACAATTTTTGGATATTTAAAATGGGAGGAGGAAGAGTTCTTTTATAACTCTAAAACCCCTCTCCAAATAGTAAAATTTTGATGGGGGAGAGAAAAGAGCCAAAAAAACACTAGTTTGCCTAGTGTGGTTGCATCTCCTGTGTGGTTCGCGAGGACATTGAGCAGGTTATCATAAAGTGCTCACCATAAATTGCTCACTCAAAGTATGGAGATTGTGAATTCCCTGTGAGTTTTAAAAATAAAAAATTCTCTCAAAAGATCACAGAGAGTATCTCATGTTAATCCAGGCATATCTCAAAGATTAAAAAATAATGGAAGTTATAAATCCCTTATAGAAGATTAGATATAGACCTTATAGAGCATGTTATTTAGAGAACCTCTATTGAAAATAATCATGAAGTACAAAATATTGAAATATAATGGATTTCAATTAAAAAGTACTAATAATATCATGTATTGATGCTTTTTTTAATCCTTTAACAACTTTACGTTTATGTCGTGTCGTTATTGCTAAACTAAGAATTCATAGGTAGATTGATAACTTAGTTAATTAATTTTTCTCTAAAGTTATTTTCATGCTTGGACTTTTTGGGACAAATAAACCTTAAACTTAAGGATCATGATGGTGTAAAAATTAAGAAATGATAATTAGACTCGAATGATAAAACTTTTGTCATCATGGAGTATTAAATAACAGGAGTTTAAGGGTAGACAAAACTTGTCCTCCAATCATAAAGGAACAAATCAACATCTTCCATATAACTAATACTAATCAAACACAAAATTAATTCCTTCAATTGACTACGTGAGTAGCTCAACTAACTAACACGACTACTAATTACAACGACATACTAGCGTGATTTCATAATTGAAATCTAGAAAAGATAAAGTATATACAAATTTATTTAATTTATATCTTTTATGGCAGAGAAATTTTTTTTTTTTGTAGATTCTTAGCTCACGACAGACTAACAAGAAAAATGTCAAATTTACTTCTTATTACTCTAAAATAATTGAATTTGTAGCACTTTTTCTTTAGTCCAAAATAGTCATCGACCATTAAGCCTTTGCCGTGATATTTATTAAGGAAGCTTACCAACATGTGTAGTTTGATCAAATTTATTTACCAACGACCAGAATATAAAAAATTTATACTCTGATTATGTATATATATGTATAAGTATGTATAGAATATGTATATTATACTTAAATTGTTACGATCAAATGTCAAGCTGAATCATTTCTCAAATGAAGAAACAGTAGTTGCCATTTAAAGAGGAAAAAAGGAGAGAGTTATCTCTTATTTTGGAACTAAATCCACTTTACACAATGACCTCTCTTCTTTGGAATCTTCTAGATTCACTCTTTTTAATCATTTACAAAAATAGATTGCAATTAAAAGACATGTACTCTATCTTTATTGGGCTACATATTGGGACGGGTCAGCAGGTCCAACAATTCCCCCACCCCCTCCCCCCTCACAAGCTAATGGGATACCAGACCAAGCTTGGAAAAGAAAGTGCGATGGTGAACACTTGGTAAAGCCTTAGTGAACATACCAGCCACTTGTGAAGCACTGGAAACAACATGTAAAGAGATGAGACTAGATTGAAGCATGCATATACCGAACAAAATGACAATTCACCTCGATATGTCTCTTGTGCTCATGGAAAACCGAATTCTTAGCAATGTGGATAGAAGAATGATTGTCATAAAAATAGAAATGGGGGTAAGTGATAGAACAACAAACTCTTCAAGAAGACGAACCACCCAAACAACTTCAGTAGCCAACTATCGCAAAGCTCCATATTCAGCTTTAGCTGAGGAAAGAGCAGTAGTGGCCTGTTTCTTGGACTTCTAAGAAATGGGACAGCCGCCCAATAATAAAATGTAACCACTCACAGATTTGCGGGAGCTAGAGCAGCTAGCCTAATCAGAATCACAATAGCCAAAAAGATCAAAAGTAGGAGAGTTGATAAACAACAATCCCAAATCAGAAGTACCAACCAAGTACCTCAAAACATATAAACATGTGTCAAAATAAGGAATATGAGATTTAGACATAAATTGACTAAGATGTTGCACACTATAGGAGATATCAGGTCATGTTTGTTAAAGAAAATTTAATTTTCGACCAGCTTTCGGAATAAAGAAGAATAAAGAAGGAGGTCTCCAGATTCAGCAGATAGTTGAAAATGAATGTCCAAAGGAGATACCACAGGGAAAACATTATGTCATGACCCTATTTGGAGTCATGATGGCACCTACCACATCCCACCAGTAGGTAAGCTGATACTGTAACCCAGAGCTATGGCAATGGGTTACCTTTGTAATAACATCCAACATGGACTCTATGTATGAACACAATATATTACAATATTTATACAACTAAGGACAACCGATATTCAAACACAAATCCCACAACCTGATAGTATTAATACAAAGGGCTTCTAAACTTGACAAGAGGAATTTACAATCTCCGAATCTAAAATGTCTTAAATAATCTCATACATTTGTCTCGAAAGTAAAAGACAAATAAAGATAGAGGTAAAAGAGGGAAACTCAATCTCCAAGACCTCACCCATCTCCGAATAGTCAACCCACACGAACTAGCTCAATGGCGGCAACTAGGACCTGGGTCTGCACCAAAAAGGTACAAAAGTGTAGTATGAGTATCAAAACACGGGTACTCAGTAGGCATCATCGGTTGACTGAGCTAAATTATAATATAAGGAGGATATAAAGTAAGACAATAACTTAAAGTCAAATTATAGGATCGAACCTGAATTTTCTTCGATAATACTACATAAAATAACTAATCTACAATAGCAATAGCATAGCATATCATATCAATAAATACCATAATCGTCATGCAAATGCTTAATCATTTCGAAAATGCAAAGCCACCTATATACAATAACAACCATTTATTTACCATAATCAACACCAACCATCATTAGAATATAAAGCCCAAGAACTTACCACAACGTCCCATACCATTGGGAAGCACACGCAAAAGAACACAACAAAGAACTCATCACGACGTCCCATACCACCGGAGAGTACACCAAAAAATAAATCCATTAATATATTAAGACACAACTACACAAGCACATAGGTGGTTGTCCCCACACGGCCTAACCTTACAAATATCATTGCATCTAAGTAAATTTGCCCCACATGGCATCATAATATTCTTACCTCTTTCAGATTCACCAGGCATCCTCACAATATCACATATTCCTCCAAATTCGTCGGGCATCATCACAATATCACATATTCCTCTGGACTCAAATCGGGCATCGTCATAATACCACATATTCCTCCGAATTTATCGGGCACCATCATACTATCACATATTCCTCCGGACTCAAATCGGGCATCATCATAATATCACATATTCCTCCAGACTCAAATCGAGCATCATCATAATATCACATATTCCTCCAGATTTACTGGACATCGTCATAATATCACATATTAATTCGGACTCGAATCGGGCATCATCATAATATCACAACTCCCAAGACAACCAATATTTCCATACATGTGTAGCCAAATCAATGAACATGTACAAGCCACAATAATAGAGTATAAGTGATGCAAGGCAACACATATCATCATACTTTACAATTGGTCATTACTGCATCATATAAGTAGATGCATGAGCATAAATATCTAAATTATACACGTAATCAGCACTTTTCCAAGGTTATCATATTTTATTAGCAAGTTAATTATAAGTCAAGTGAATGTTTACTAGTAGCCTATTTTATTCCTACATTTCACGATACCAACCAAATAACCAGTGATTACTTTTCCTGTCAACTTCAGTTGAAATCTAATTTTTTTTAAAAGAAAACTTTTGTAAACCAAGTACACTGGATAGACCAACCTGACAATAGTTGCACTAAAAGTCTTGACCTAGCATGGTTCAAATCTTATAATAGCATTTATTTTTCTTGGTAACCACAGTATTAGTTTAGCATTAGAAACTATCTGCATTTACAACAAGAAGCAGTATGCAACCAAGTAATTCTCATCAGCCCATAGTGTAATTCTTCTTTCCTAATTAAGCACCCTTCTAGACTTAACATGTTCGGAAGCTTCCCAAGCCAATTTAACATGCCATTAAATTTTTTAGTACAGGTAAATATCCTTAGTGGTGCAGCAACAATAAAATAAAATATTCAAGAACTGTACACATACTTCACAGATCACGATTAGGAAGCCAAAACATATAGTAATGACACATTGAACCACATGAACTTTTCTCTATGAAAGACATAGAAACATACTCTTAAAGTTAGCCAACAACATCATTCTCAACAGTTAGAGCAGCTAGAGTATCTCATACTATTCGTGAGACTACAAGTAGGGCTACCCAAGGTTCTAAGCTAAAGGTTATCGATCATACCTTTACACATTTAACAACCTAAGAAACTCAACTAATCCCAAGTATCATCATTAAATCAACTTTCGTTTAGGTATCCTGCCCAATCTCACAATATATCAATAATTATATTACAACCAAGATCAATCTAACTATGGGTAAGCTTAACCTACCTTGAATCCAAGCAACTCACGAATCAACAAGTTTTTCCTATCCTTTCCAAGAAGCTTTCCTTCCACAAGCAATGTTATCAACAATACAATCTAAGCATTACAACAAGAATGAAAATACCCAATATAGCACCATTATGCCATGGATTTCAAATGGACACCAAAACCCCAATTGGGTTTCACCCTTGGAAAGGAGTTTCCAAGGCCAACCCATAACCTAATTATCTTTAGGGAGTTAAAACCCTCAAGAAATTTGAGTCATGCACTCAATTTTGGGGATACAATTGACCCACAATGAATTAGGATTTTGAGTCAAGAAATCATGAAATTAATATCAAATTAGAGGAATTCTTACCTTGGATTTGTAGTAAAAAGGTGAATTACACAAGTTGTTGAGCTTCTAATCAACCCACAAGACTCATTTTTTTTGTTACCAATCTCCTTAAGGCTGCTAGGGTTCTAATAGAAGTGAAGAATGCTCAAAACCTGTCAAAAGCCCCTTTTATACAATTTTAAATGGGCCCGCAAGGTCAAAATTTATTTTTGACCTTTCAGACTCATTCGAACTCCGTTTTCCGCAAACGAACTATGTAACCCCACTAAATTTGACATTTCGGATGCATTGGTGAGCTCAGATTTTCCATCCGAGGTTATTTAGACTACTTATGGGTCCCACACCCATAGATTTTGATTTTTGACTTTTTTGACTAATAGGTCGAAATGAGCTTGAGTGCTGTGGGATCCGAACCAAGGGTCTATCCATCCTAAAATCGATATTACATATCTGCTGGTGCAGTCAAAATTCTCATCTGAAATTGTTTTACTGAATTTTTTTCCATTCGACAGCAATTCGGAATCGACGAAGACTCAAATTGGAAAAGTGGTTCTATAAACTAAATGAACCGTCAGGTAACCGAACTATCGGTTCTAGCAAGTCACTAATGACTTGGGACGGATATGGAGGAGCTCTATCGACCAAAATAAGCAAGAACAAGGCTAATGACCTGAAGGGTCATTACACATTAACACAATTAAATTTGGAAAGAAGATCCAAAAGGAACTTTTGTTGATTGACCAATAACCCTTGAGGTTGTTTAATAATCTGAAGTCCCAAAAAATAGTGAGCAACTCCCAAATCCTTAATCTTGAATTGGTCATCCAAAAATTATTTGAGAGCAGAAATTTTAGAGAGGTCATCACCAATTACAAAAATCTCATAAATATATAAAACTACAATAGTAAGGGAAGAACTAGAAAACTTAGTAAAAAGGGAGTAATCATTCTTACTGGTAACATAACCTTTGTATTGAAGAGCAGCGAACAACTTTGCATACTGTTGCCTAGAGGCTTGACGACGACCATATAATAATTTATTAAGCTTACTATCTAGATGTGATATAGTAGGATCAGAAGACTGAACATGTAACCCAAGAGGAATCTTCATATAAAATTTCCCATCAAGATCACCATGTAAGAAGGAGTTGTTGACATCCAATTAAAATATATCCCAATTCCTTTTAACAGCTATACTAAGAAGGCACTTGATAGTGGTAAGCTTGACAAACGAAGAAAAAGTTTCATTAAAATCAATCCCCTCTTGTTGAGTGTCATCTCAAATGTCTAAACTAGCCTTATATCTCTCAATACTTCTATTTGCTCGATGTTTAATCTTATTAACCCATTTAGAGGGAATAGCCTTCTTCCCAAGAGGTAAGAGCACAATATCCCATGTATGATTCGCCTCAAGTGCTTGGAACTCTTTTAACATAGCCTCTTGCCAAGCTGGATTAGAAATGTCCTGATGATAAAACTGAGATTCCAGAAAGCAATTCTCGGGATTAGAAGAAGCAACCTTGGAAATAAAAACAAGTATACAGATATAATCCTTTAAGTGAGAAGGAAGGACAGAAGATCTGGAAGATATTTTGATAGGAATCAGAGTAGAAGTAGAGTTTGTATGAGTAGAAGAAGAGGTAGAAGGAGTAGGAGTGGGAAAATCAACCTCATAAGAAAAAGAAATAGGAAATAACGCAGGTGTAGAAGGAGTAGAATAAGAGAAGATGATTTCATGAAATAATACATCCATAGAAAAAAATACATTATGCTTTGCCAAATCTAATAACTTGTATGCCTTTTTAATTATGCTATAACCAAGAAACACACATGGAATGGATCTAGATTAAAATTCGTCCCTATATGTCTTAGGAACAACAACAAAACAGAGACAACCAAAAACTTTGAGGTGAGTATAAGAAGGTTCAGAATTATACAAAAGCTGATAAGGTGTTATGTGATGTAATAAGGGCGAAGGAAATCTGTTTATCAAAAAAGTGGCCGTGAGAACACATTCCCCCTAATATTTAAATAAAAGTTCAGATTGAAAGAGCAAAGATCTAGCATTTTCCAATAAATACTTGTATTTTCTTTCCACAACACCATTTTTTTGTGGTGTGTGAGGAGTAGAAGTTTGGTGTATAATGCCCTGGGAAGAAAAGAAAGATATGGCATCGTTACTAGTCCCCAACTCAAATGCATTATCATATCTAAGGAATTGAACTGTAGTATAAAATTGGGTTTGGATAAGAAAAATAAAGGACTTAATAAGGAAAAAAACATTAGATTTGCAAAAAGTAAATGTGTCCAGGTTGCCCTAGAATAATCATCTACTATGGTTAAAAAATACTTGTATCCATCATATGTTGGGGGTGTGATAAGGTCCCCACAAATCGACATGAATTAATTGAAATGAACAAATAGACTTAATGGAACTCCCAAGAAAAGCAAATCGTTGTTGCCTAGCCAAGGGACAAATTTTAGAAACAAAAGAGTGTTTCTTGGATAATTTGTCTATTAAATGAGTAATTGATCTCATTTTACTAAAAGGCATATGGACAAGTCATAGATGCCAATATATATCAGAATCAAATATAGAAGAATTAGAAGAATAAGAACATTTAGCAGACTGTATAGAAACGGGAACACTTTTATTCAATCTAACGATTTTAACAATATTAGCAGAACATGAATCAAAAGAAAAAAAACCAGTGTTACCAACATCACCAGAAGGAGTGGCAGGTACAGACGATTGTGAGGGTAAATCTGGATGAAGAATATAAAGGCCATTGAATACTCTACCAAGACCAGTGGCCTCTTCAGAGAAGGACCCTGTAGAATATAATGATTAAGAGAGAAATAAGCACCATAATTAAGCTGTAACAATAATTTGTACAGATAAATGAGGTTATATTGAAAAAAAAGAACATATAAGACTTCTAAAAGAGCAATGTCTTTTGTCAAAGAGAAAGATCATGTACAAGTCACTTTAGTTTTATAGCCATTAGGTAATGTAACTATATAATGAACTGACAGATGTTTAATGTGAAAAAGAATAGATTTATCAGGAGTCATATGGTTGTTGCACCCATATCTATTATCCAAGGATTATCAACCGATATGGAGAACTAACAAGAAAAAACATAACGAGTTTTAAAATCAGTACAGTTAACCAAACTTACAAAATATAAAGAGCCAGAGGCAAAATTTGCAGAACCAGAGGTGAAATTATCTTGTAAAGAAACTCTAGTTTGTTGGAAAAGAGATAACAGGTGTTCATATTTTTCCTTGGTGAAACCATGACTTTGAATTTCAGACTGTGGAGATTTACATTCATTAACAAACACTTCTGCCTGACCCAAACCTGGAGGTTCTGAAACTTGGGCATAAGCAACAAACCTTTTGAAGTTATTGGGTTGAGAAGGACGAGGATTATTGGGCAGACCATATAGCCTACGACACTTATCTATTATGTGACCAGGCTTCTTATAGTACATGCAGAACATGTTGGACCTTCTAGGATCAAAATTAGCCTTTTAAAAGTATGTTTTTTGTGTCCCAGGTGAAAAAAGAGCCTTTAAAAGGTCTTTGTATCCCAGTGGAGAAGGATGCTGAATTAGAAGTGAAAGAGGGAACAGAAGATTGGGCCAAAAATTGGCTCTCATCATTGATCAACATAGCATAAGCAGTATTAACATCTGGAAGAGGCTTTAATAACAAGATATTTCTTCTAACAATAGAATAGTTGTTATTTAACCCCATAAAAATTGATGTAGTTTGTAATCCTACTCTAATTTCTGGAAACCCTCAAGACAACCACACACACAATTAGGATAGGTGGTAGAGTATGCTAACTTATCCCACAATTTCTTAATCCTAGAGAAATATGAAGCAATGTTTGAGGAACCTTGGGATATAGAAGAGAGTTCTTTACGAATTTGATGGACTTTTTTACCATTAGCCTGACCATTTCTCTTTGCTATGTCTGTCCATAATTTTTCAGCAGATTCGGCATACATTACACTTTCTTCAATCTCTAATACTAAACAATTCTATATCCATTTGATCATGTCATTACACCAACACTATGGTTCAAAATAAGGAGAATTCGCATTCGGTTTAATTGTCTTACCATTAATCAATCCTAATTTATTTTTACAGGACAAACCAATCAACATCCCCCTATGCCAACTACCATACCCATTCCCATTGAATCGAGTAGTGACAATAATAGTTTCTGGATCATCAAAAGGTTGTAGGTATAAAAGATGAGATAGATCGACAGAAAATGGAATAAAACCTGCCTTGGAAGCACTAGAACTGGATGTAACATGCGGAGACATGATTTCAGAATGCAATTAGGGTTCACAACAGATCAATGCCAACATAGGTTCACAATATCAATACCAACACAGGTTCACAACATATCAACACCAACAAAATACTTGAAATAGTATAACCATCGATCGAAAGAAAGAGATAGTACCGTGCTTCTACCAAAACTTAAAGAAATAAGAGTCTTCTATAACTATAGATGCGGAACTTGAAGAAAATACAAAACTTCACCGGATAATATCACCTCACTCCGGTCAAAAACCTCACCGAAAAGAAGACAAATCAATAAAGCCACTCGTCGAGGGTAACATCGATCGAAAGCTGGCGTTGTGAGCTACTCATTTCTGGCTCTGATACCATGTTTCGATCAAATGTCAAGATGAATCATTTCTCAAATGAAGAAACAATAGCTTCCATTTAAAGAGAAAAAAAAGGAGAGAGTCATCTCTTAGTTTGAAACTAAAACCACTTTACACAATGACCTCTCTCATTTGAAATCTTCTAGATTCACTTTTTTTTATTTATTTACAAAAATTGACTGCAATTAAAAGACATATACTCTATCTTTATTGGGTTGCGTATTGGGATGGGTCAGCAATTCCAACATAAATATACAAAACTATACATTTGCTGGCTATCGTATAAACTAGTTCACCTCAAAGCGTTGGACCATGTTATCCCTATTAAAAATCTCTAATAATTTATAAATTTTGCAACCATAGCGTATAATATAGAATAATTTATTCAGAGAATATTAGCACCACAAAATCTTCAAGTTATTATGTCACAAAGATAACATGAGTTGTTTTGAAATTCAATTAGTTTTCATGACAAATGTACGTTAAAGAAATAACCAATTATTTTTATGTGTAGTTCACCTAAGAGACTATATAGATTAGGCCGGTGAATTTTGCCTCCTACATAGAGATATTGTTAATTGTAGAATTATAATACTAATCTTAGGCTTATTGTTTATTAGTCGATTAACACATGTTCTTGTTTCCTATAATTACCGCATGATCTAATTTCAGTTTGTGATTAAAATGATTCGACCTAATCACATTAATAATTCTATGTGTGATTGACAACTAAAAGACGAAAGCAACTCATAAAGGGCAATCATGTACTAACGTTACTGTTATACGTGGAGTTTCGATTTGGAAAAGCAGAAGTGGAGCTAGGATTTCTGTTGTTGAGGATTCAAAATTTGAAAAAAAAACTAACTGAAGGGGTTCAACATCTGCAATATATACATAAAAATCATTTTAATGATATATTAAATAGTATAATTTTTCATCGAATTAAAAGGTTGGCTTCGCCCCTACGGAAAAGAGACCACAAGATCTATTATTTGACGTTCGCTTATGTCAATGTCGTTTCTCTCCTATCTTAATCATACTTTGAATTTGATTCCGAGTATGAAAAATCCTATTAAAAAGTGTTTTCTTCTTAAATAGGCATTATGCGGTGTGAACTCAAATTAATCGAGACTTCAATGCTGATACTACACACCGAATGAAAAAAAAAAAAAAGGATCGTTAGCTAATTGGGGATTTAGGGAAATAATTATAATTAATTTGCTTTTATAGTCACTTTCATGCTTTGACTTTAAAAGCAACACCGTAATCAAACTTAGTGAACGTCGAATGTTTCTTTTAATTACACTCAATGATAAGACTTATTAGCATTATATTAAACAAGGAGTTTAGCGTAGACAACGTAAATCTCATGTGCTCCCAACATATTTCCTTAAATAAATATTAAATAACTTATATTCTTTAGTCCATCATCAAATGTGACTAAATAAGTGGCTAACAAACCAAGACAACCATTAGTTAGATAAAAAAATCATAGTCCTCGAGTTAGTATTATAATCACAATGAGTAAATTAGAGTGGAGAATAAAAATAAAATAAAGTTTATTATAATGAGCTTAATTATCACGCCAGTTATTGCGAGCACCACTATCAATTACAAATAAATGACCTTAATTAACCACTTAATTACAATATATAATTTGGTCGCTTTAGTAGAAATCATTAAACTTTGGTTCAAACTTTAAACGACCTATTTGTATCAAAAGATTTATTTAATATGTACATATCAATCTAAAACCCAACAAGTAAAGACTTACGATCCAAAACTAATAAACTAAAATTTTTGGCATTGTCTTCGGCAACTGAGGTACATTCATCACAAAATAATACACGATTTCTAAACCTTGCTGGGAAGTGAGGGAAACAAAATAGAATTTTAAACTCTCTCTCATAGAGACAGATGATATACTGCAAAAGATCGTATTCGATGATAGTTATATATACGACTCGAAGGGAGGTTTTCATCCTAAAATATTACAATAACAACGATATATTTGTGGTGGATTCATAATTTTCATTAGGAGTGATCGAAAAATAAAAATGTAGTGCCGAGGATTTGAATTTGAAACTTCAAGGTGAATTTAAATCGCTAAAGCATAAGTCAACCTCTAATACTCTTATACATAAAAAGAGTAAAAACATTGTCTTATACATACATAATAATTTTTTATCAAGAAAATTTGGGTGAACATCATCAACCTTCTCTAGATTCAAGTGGGTCGGGCCGGGCCAAATCGGGACTGACCCGTTTAGTTTAACCGGGTTGTGGGCCGGTTCCGGTCCAGGTAGGGGTTAGGTGGGCCAGGCCGATTCCGGGTTCAATAGTAAAAATGTTGAAAACAACCCTGAACCGGCCCACTTAACCCAATCCGGTTACACCCACCTAAACCCGGTTAAAAATTGGTCAAACCCATTTTAAAAAAAATAAAAAATCCAATATACACTACAATTATATACACTATATACACTTCAATATACATTATATACACTACAATTATACAATATATATATTTTAAAAATATATATATAAACAATTACACATATATACGTATCATTCAATATATAATTATATATGACTATACGTACTATTTTAAATAAAGCATATACTACAAATCTACAATAGTACAATATATATATATATATATATAT
>NC_061119.1:18118327-18121191 GCF_002878395.1 Capsicum annuum | reverse complement strand
TAATACTTGATAGTTAATTAATGAATGTTGAATTTTATTGATTGCAAAATGATCCAAAATTTATAATTTACATGAATAAAAAATCTACAAACTATGCATCATTTTTTCCAACTCATCCATGTTAATATTAATGGGAACTTGCATAGGATAGTCAAAGTCAATGGGGGCAAACCCATGCATTGGACTTGATTCTGCTGAGTTCTCCCGCAAAGTCATAATTTCTTCAAGTTTCTGCTCGTCATTCGGCTCCGATTCCATTCCTTGATTTCTTCTTTCTGCTCTAATCCAATCTATGAGGCAAACTAGAACATTCATTGCACTGCTTCCCAATGAGTGTCGGTTGTCTCCAAGTTACTGTTGTCCCTGACTAAAGGCGCTCTCTGATGCAACGGCTGACATTGGAACGTTCATGATATCTCTAACTAATCTTGAAAGCACAGGATATTATGATTCATTATTCCTCCACCAATCCAACGTGTTGAACCATCGTCTGCGATCCTCTGACACCGACCGAAGATAATACTTAAACCCTTCCCGATAAGTTGATGTGTAAGCTCCCCCGTCAATATTGTTCCAACGGGGCAAATCATAAAAGGAATCAGGAAAACCACAATGTGCCGGCCTTTTAGAAAATGATGGCACCTCAGGAGGATGAGAAGCGACAGTTGGACTGATATGTGTTGGTACAGCTAAATCAACTAAATCAGTATAGTGGTAATATAATTTATCTATGTAAGCATTCGCATCAGACGTAGCCGTCCACAAATCAGGTTGTACTTGTTCAGAATCATTGTTAGTATTTATTTCTAAATTACAATAAATACGAGTACTAAAGTAGCACATAGTATGATATTTAATGCACGAATTTAGCATAGCACCAACCAAAAAAATAGGAGGAATCGGGGAAAAATATTTTTTAAATTTAGTAAACATGGCACCAACAGCATTTTCATAACCTTCTTTATTTTTATATTCTTTGAACAAACTAGAAATATCGGTTATATATCCAAAAATATTACAAACAGTAGGATAATAAGCACCGAAAAATTCAACTGTAGCTACATAAAAATTTTCTAAAAACTTAACAAGATCATTAATTACAACCCAATTAGAATCAAGTAGCATGCAATCGGCAGAATCAGTAAATGAACCACAATATTGATTAAAAGCTAATGTAATAGGAACTCTATATTTATAACAAGTTTTTAAAAAATCATACGTAGAATTTCATCTAATATCAATTTCCTCAGGCATCAATATCGGTGCAAGTCCATTTTCTTGACATTTAACTTTAAACTCTTTAATTCTCGATCTACGATTATTTCCTTGTATAAAACCAACAGCAAGCCGGATTTTTTCAATATAAATCTCAAAAAACTCAAGACCATCTTTTACAATTAAACTATATATATGACATGCACACTTAATATGAAAAATTTCAGGTAACAGCGGTGATAGCTTATATTTCAACTTTGTTGTAGCAGTCTTGTTGTTAGAAGTGTTATCAAAAGCGATATATAAGATTTATTTTTGATACCATAAAATGCAGCAACTTTATATATCGAGTCAGCAATAAATTATCCAGTATGTTTACGATTTTCATCATATAAAAAAGCAAAAATACGTTTTTGCATCACAAAATTACTATCCATCCAGTGACATGTAACGGTTAAATAATCATTTTTATTTATAGCACGACCAAGATCAGAAGTTAGGGATATTCTACATTGAATATTTTTTAACAATGTAGATAAATAAAAATAATATTGTAAATGAAGTCTAAAAATATCAGACCGACAAGTACTTCTAGGAATACAAGTACTTCTAGGAATACCATTAAACATAGGATTATAAATTGCTTGAATATAATGAATAAAAGCATCAGAAGAAGGAAAACTAAAAGGCAAACAACCTATAGCTACCATTTTTGCTATATCTTCCCGGTCCCTCAATTTATTATGCTTCTTCGTTACGTGACCGATTGTTGGGTCCATTCTAGTTTGTTTGGGCCCACCAACAGCCTCAACACCTTGTGCAATTTTTAACTCTCTTTCGTGGTCTTTAGCTAAATGTCTCATTAATGTACCCGTACCCCTTGTTTGCCTCCTCTTTTATGCTTATATATTTTTTGACAAATATTGCATTGCACCTCAGTATTTGATATACGTTCAAAAAATTTTCATGCAACACTAGTTTGTTTACGAGCTCTTGGGGCACGGGGAGGACGGGAAGGGAGATTAACCGATTCGGATCTAACGTTAGCATTTCCTACTCCGGGTGTCTCACCAATATTTTCATCATCTTCATCTAAATCGACTGCATCTATTTCATTTTCTTCTTCTATACCGTAATTTCCTGAACTTCTAAATAATCCATATCGTGAGCACCTACACCTATTTCTTCCTCAAAAGGTTGACTAAGTGGTACCGGAAGCGAAGGCACACGGGTATATCTAGTACTTGAAGTACCTCTACCGCTAGTAATTCGCTTTTTGCTACCACTACTACTTCTAGGACAAATTTTTTTGACACTTTTACCGAGGTTTCTTAATTTATCCATAGTATAAATCAAACTAAAAAATATTCAAAATACACAAAAAGTAATAAAAATAAATATTCAACAATTAATACACTAATTATAAATTAAAAGTAAGAGATGGAATGACAATACCAAATTTTGAAAGTATCCGAAGGTTGCAGCTTTAGAAACTTCCACTCGTACTTAGTAATCGCAAAATTAAAAAAAATTAAAGTGAGCACTTTAGAAATTAAATATATAGAATATTTGAGAATTGAGAAATGAGATTTGAGAGAGAATGAGATTTGAGACTTGAGAGGATGAAAAATTGTGTGGAAAATGATTTG
>NC_061119.1:17977422-18118227 GCF_002878395.1 Capsicum annuum | reverse complement strand
CTCAAGTCTCAAATCTCATTCTCTCTCAAATCTCATTTCTCAATTCTCAAATATTCTATATATTTAATTTCTAAAGTGCTCACTTTAGAAATTAAATATATAGAATATTTGAGAATTGAGAAATGAGATTTGAGAGAGAATGAGATTTGAGACTTGAGAGGATGAAAAATTGTGTGGAAAATGATTTGAAAGTGTAGGGTATTTATAGATATTTTTTTGGGATTAAAAAATGATTTTAAATAAAAAAAATTTCTTTTTTATATTTGGGCCCAAACTAGCCGTTATAGCCATTGGGCCAACGGCTAGTTTGGCCCAATTTTCCAAAATCTAAAAAAAAATAAAAATTAAATGGGCTTATTCGGTCCGGGCCGGGCCCTAACCAGGTTGATTCCAATCCGGATTAACCGGGTCCAAATTCAAAATCCAATCGGACCGAGATCCGGGTCCTTAAAGCCCTTGGGCTTATCGGGTCAGATCAATTCGGGTCGGACCGACCCGTTTGACACCCTTCATCTGCCTATGAGTATGTCCAGTGTAATCCATAAGTAGGACTGCGGAGAATGGTACATATTCAGCCTAATTCCGACATTGTAAAGGTAAATTAAAGTTATTTTCGACAGATATCATTTTAATTTTCACCTAACATTATAGGCCGGTGACTTTTGTCTCCAAGATTGAAATACTATTAAATCAGCATTATAAAACCAAATTGCAGCTTGTTTCCTCTAATTGTAACAATCAGCTTTCAGTTGGTACATTATACTGATTTTGACGTTAATTATTTTATAATCAATGGATTAAAGAACTTACAGATAAGGTAGCCTATATATATATAAAACCTATCATATTCTCAATAACCTTTAGGCGTGAATTCATAATTTTAATCGCACAATGAGTTTATTATTGAGAATCTTAAAAGTTGAATCCATTAAATTTAAATTTTGAATTCACCTCTACTTACATCAATTCATCAAAAAATTAAGAAAAAGCCAAGTAATAAAGATAAAAATTTTGTGGTGGATTACAATAATGTTTTCAGATATCTCACAACAATATTATATAATATTATTATGTAATCGGAAAAGGTACGAATATACTCCTTAGCTTAAATGATACAGATATACCCTCCGTTATACTCTAGGTACAAATATACATTTACCGTTGATGAAAAGATACATATATACCCCTGAACTTTAATAAATGATACAGATATGTCCTTCGTCAATGAAAATGTACATATATACCCTTGAACTTTGTTAAATGGAACAAATATATCCTCCGCCATACTTTAGGTACAAATATACCCTTGTCGTTAATGAAAAAGTATATATATATACCTTTCTTACTAATGTCAGGACACGTGTCACAATCTTATTCATTTGACCTTTTTAATTTAATTTATCCCTATTCTATCCGAAAATAATTCTAATTTAACACACAAAGCAATCCATATAATAACCTAAACCCGAGCTGATCTAATAAAACCTTCAAGACGCATCTCTATTCACGCATGTTCATTTTCTCTTTTTTTTTCTATTAGATCGGATTGGGTTTGAGTTATTATTTGAATTGTGTTATGGATTAAATTAGAATTTTTTTTGGGGTGGAGTTGGGATAAATTAAATTTAAAAAGGTCAAATGAATAGGATTATGACACGTGTCCTGCCGTTAGTGAGAAGGGTATATATATACCTTTTCATTAGCAGCAAGTGTATATTTGTACCTAAAGTATAACGGAGGGTATATCTGCACCATTTATCAAAGTTCAGGGGGTATATTTGTACCTAAAGTATGATGGAGGGTATATTTGTACCGTTTATCAAAGTTCAGGGGTATATATGTACCTTTTCACTAACGACAAGGGTATATTAGTACCTAAAGTATGACGGGGATATATCTATACCATTTATCAAAATTCACGGATATATTCATACATTTTCCTTTATATAATTATCATGCTTTCCCGTAACTTGATTAGGCCAACAATTTTTTTTTAAACCAGTCTTTGGATTTTCTAATACGTTGATGCTTTTTATTTTCATCATTATTTTTGGTAGTATTATCTCTTTGCCTGAAAATATGTATACTATTTAGTAATGAAGTTGAAATATACCTTCCTCTTCGAACCATTGACTTTTAAAAAAGGAGCTTTAAAAACGATAACTTTTGAGTTCTTTGTTAAAAGTAAGAGATTAGGTTCATAAATAATAATTAACATAGTTTAAATTTGAAAAATTGCCTATTTAGTACTTTTTATAAGATATTTCGTGTTTTTAAATATTTTATTTATTTATTATCTAGATATACCATATTTTAAAAAATATTTACTATCAATAGCAATTGTATTATATTTTAAATGTGTATTAGGTTTGCAATATAAATGTATTAAAAGTTTATTAAAATGTATTATATTTATTTTGGTAAAGAAAATACACCATATATGAAAAACGAATTATGCATGCAATATAGATTTATTATAAGTGTCTAAAACATATTATGTTTGTTTTGGTAAAAAAAATTTACACTATATGTTATAAGTGAACTATGCATGTATTAAAATTAATTATATAGCTGTAAATGATAGATATCTTCTAAATATGGTATATTTAGGTAAGTTTTCCTTTAATTTTTCTGAACAACCTAAACTTACAAAAATACTCAAAAGAAGAAAATATTAATCTCATGTGGCGCGTTGTGAAGGAGGGCAAGCTTCTGAAGAAGAAATCTACATTACACCTTAGGCGAATCACTAGAATATGAGAAGAAAGTTTAGAAAACTTATAAGCATGAGTTTAGAATAAATCATTAAGGCATCTTTTGGGTTTGATCCCAAGGGACAAATTCGTGCATGTCTAGACGGGCCCAAAATGGACAATAATCTTTCTCTCTCTCAATATGGTGGTTGGGTAAACCTCAACGAAGATGTCATGTCTCAGGGGACAGGGGACCAGGCGTATATGACGCCCATGATACAAGGCAATCCTATGAAGAAGGGTTGCATGTAAAATTCAATAGGGGGGATGAATTAAAAACTTTTCTTAAGTCGACTGATTAGTCGTGACAGTCGACTCACCTGCAAGTAGATATACTGACCGACAGATTATACTTCGAATGCGTACGCGTAAACAAACAAATAGATAAGTAAGATAATAACACAAAGGTTTATACTGG
Organism: Capsicum annuum; assembly: GCF_002878395.1. Taxonomy (NCBI): domain Eukaryota; kingdom Viridiplantae; phylum Streptophyta; class Magnoliopsida; order Solanales; family Solanaceae; genus Capsicum; species Capsicum annuum. The sequence goes on along the minus strand of NC_061119.1, from coordinate 18,115,056 downwards.
TCTGAAACACCAATGTGGTACCTACTTCCAATCCCCTTGGATTACAAGGGTTTTATTAAAGCTTTCAAAGTTGAGTCGGAGTACAGATGTAGTGAACAAGTTCTGAATCTTATTTTGCTATTCAGGTCTTATGAAACAGCCTTAACTAGTATGACTAAGTTGACTCGGTCTTTCTCTTTTTTAACAGTTGTAACTTTAAAAGATACAAAACTTTATTAAGACTAAGATTGAGACACACTAAGAATTTTCTGTGAAGTTGCATGTTGTCTTTGGTCCTCAGTCTTTTATTTTATAGCCTTTAGCTAATTCGGCTTATTTTCTCTATAAGAAAAACTCAAGTGATTTCTTCTCAATTAAGGATTTGAATTGATTCCTTGATTGAGGAATTGCACCATATGGTACGCCCATATCAGATATATCCATACGTATGGTGCAACCATATTTTCTCAAACATAGACTCAAACCATACATGTCCATATCAGATATGTCCATGTAGAGGGTGTGATCTTCCTTTTTCTGCCCTTCCGTGTGAGATGTTGTGATTGATTATCAATCACCTTCCTTGTACTTTGGAATCTAATGAGATCTTTGATTAAACTCATTTCAAATTCGGCGCCCGCTCCTTGTAGATAGGGATCGACTTTCTTTTAAGTGCAGATCACCCAAGATACTTCTCCATATGTGGCTCCTGGAAGATCTTCCATAAGGTGATCGTATCTTCAGTGTATCCTGCATATATTTATTTATTAGTTTGTCATTATTAAAATATATTATGTAAATATGGGTCTAACAAGCTCCCCCTTTTTTATAATGACAAATTATAAATATCAGGTGACTTCCATGTTCTTGTAGTCGACTTTCTCCCCCTCACTTTGCCGACTCCTTTGCCTTTGTTGTCATTGACTTCTGAGTTTATGCTCCGAGTTCATGTAGTCTACTTGCTCCCCCTAACTCGGAGGCTTATCTAATATTTCATTTTCTCCCCCTTTTGACATAATAAAAAAGAACAAAATACAAAAGAAAATAACACATAGTCAAGCAGAAAAAATAGGCACAAAGTAGATAAGCAGTCAATGTGTCATGCAGAAAGCAAAAATGTTTCAGGACGAGTTAAAATATTAATTACAACAAAAAAAGGGATAGAAACCCCCCTTTGAATAACAGTTATCATCTCAATGATTGTCCAGAAAGAAAGTAGGTAAGAGTATTGTGCATGTTGTGATACAAATGTTCATAGTATTTTTTGATATTTCTAGAGAAGCTAGAATAGGAATTTTGGACTGGTACGGCAAGCTAGTTATTAGAGGAGTTGGTTTCGAATTTGATGGATTCCACACATGTAAACATTTTGTTGGATAGCTTGACACCTTCCTTCTTGGATTCATCGATAGTCAGTCGCACCTTTCATACATCAGAACTGGTATCCTTATCCAACTATAACAATCTGAAAATCTACTCCTGAAGAAGCATCAACCCTTCTTCGATTTCTTTGAGCTGATTCTTGAGCTCCTCTAACTCCTTCAACATAGGAAGCACGGGGTTAGACACAGACTTGCTTACCTTATAAAGATACAATTTTGCTTTTGCAGAATCCTTCTTGCATCATTTATTGTCCAATAAGACATAGCCTATGCTGGCAAAAAGCACGGATTCATAGGCTGCTGATACTTCCACAACAGGGTATGTAGATAGGTCAATAGAGTAATAGATGAGGATTCTTGTGATCAATAGTCTATAAGGCACACTGGTGGAGGCATGGGCATCTGCAATACTTTCCAGCATGTACTCTCGAAACCAAAGAGCTGAATTTATTTTGTACTTATTCATCATGCAGTATTGTACAAACACATCATGTTATGTAACATTGCTAAGAGATCCATTTAGAGAAATAAGTGTGGTGGAAATATATGAGCCATGATCCAGTACTTGAAGCTGAGAAACAAGGGATAAAGGAGGACAAATTTATGCTGGGTCAAACACAACTTTTTTTGCTTCTTCAAAGCTAACCTCAAAATTCTCAGGCCATGTACCACTTATGGAAGGAATTACCCCGAAGAACTTAGTGTCACAGACCATTTCAAATAAGAAGTCGTTTAAAATAATTTTTGTTCCAAGCACAAGAGCTTCCAATTCGCCGCTATATTGAGAAATACAAAGATTCACATAGAACATATGCACAGAGTTCTCATAAACCTCCATTCCATAGAGACAAAACACAAAAGATAAATCTTGAGATTTAAAGAAGGAACTTACATTGCAGTGAGATTCCTTCAACTGAGAGAGATTGACTATTCGATCGGGCACAACAGAATGATTTTTGTAGCGGAAAACTTCTTCCTTTGAGAATAAGTCCAAAATTTATGTATGTCCTCTAGGGGAAGAGATTCTAGAGAGGATGGATGTGATTTATTGATAGAAGAATTTGTGCTTGGGGCTGAGCATTTTTTTAGGAGCATATGAGAGGAAGGAATGTGATGAGGCATCCTCAGAGGTGTCAGATATAAGAACAGTATCATGATTGTCAGTGTGGCAATCTGGAGGTGTTTTAGTGAGATTATCCATTGATCAGGTTCTAGTCATTTGGGAGAAAAGTGCTTGGAAAAAGTTTAAAAAGGTGGGAAGGGGGATGAAAGGGTGAAAATATAAAAAGGAAAGAGGTGAACTAGGGGGGAGATAAAAATGGGTGAAGTGAATTGAGGTGACTGGTGAAGTCAAAGGATAATAGACTTGTTGGGAAAACAAAAGGTTAAAGTGGCGGTAACTAAGGACAGAGAGAAAAAGAAGGCATGAAAGGATGATTAAAGAGCGATGATGATGCTGAGTCAGAAAGGAAATTTACCAAAAATAAAATAAAAATAAGTTGAAAAAAGGGTACAATCAAATATCATTAATGCAGTACCAACCTTTTTTTCTTAAGGAACAAAATCTTTCTTCTAACATGGATTTTATAAAAGTATCAGCCAACTGATTTTCAGAATCAATAAATTTTAGAGAAAAATTTCCATGTTCTACATGATCTCGAATAAAATGATGCTTAATGTTTATATGCTTAGCTCTAGAATGATGCACACTATCTTTTGATAAACTAATTATACTGGTGTTGTCACACATTATAGGCATAGATTCAAAAGACAAATTAAAATCAAGTAACAGATGCATAAATCCATAAAATTTGGGTACCATAACTTTCAACGACTATGTATTCAACTTTAGTAGTTGATAGAGCAATTGAAGTTTGTTTCTTGTTATGCCATAAAATCAGTGCATCACCAAGAATTTAACATATTCCACTTGTGTTTTTTCTATCACTCTTATAACCTTCAAATTCAGCATCTAATATCCGATTGAATCAAAATATAAGGAACGAGGGTACCGTAGTTCAATATTTTATATCCCTATGAGATAATTGAATAATTTTTTTGACGACAGTCAAATGGGACTCGTTAGGAGCTGAATAGAACCTTGCACACTTACATACATTGAACATAATATCTGGTCTACCTATAGTCAAGTAAAGGAGAGATCCAATCATTCCTTTGTAGGTATTTTCATCAACATCTTTTTTGGATGTGTCTGAGTCAAGATTTGTAGAGGGACTCATTGGAGTTCCATATGCCTTTCCTTTTTTCATACCAGACTTTTTGATGAGTTCATTGGTATATTTGACTTGACTGATAAATTTACCTTTGAAAGTTTGCTTGATTTGTAATCCCAAAAAGAATGTGAGTTCTCCCATGAGACTCATTTCAAATTATCCTTTCATCAAATTTGCAAAATTCTCACACAAGAAAACATTAGGGATACCAAAGATAATATCATCAAAATAACTTTGCGCAACGAGTAGATTAGAGTCTAGCTTCTGAGCAAAAAGAGTAGTATTAATTTTACCTCTTTAAAAATTATTGTTTAATAGAAAAGTACTCAACCTCTCATACCAAGCTTTTGGATCTTGTTTGAGACCATTGAGTGCTTTTGATAGTTTGAAAATATGATTTGTATAGGATGGATTTTCAAAATCGGGAGGTTGTTTTATATAAAGTTCCTCATGAATAAACCTATTTAGAAAAGAAATCTTAACATCTATTTGATATAATTTAAAATATTTGAAGGCCGCAAAAGCTAACAAAATTTTAACCGACTCTAAACTTACTACAGGGACAAAGGTTTCAGCGTAATCAATACTTTCTTGTTGGGAGTTGCCTTGAGCTACAGGTCTAGCCTTATTTCTGATAATCTTACCTTCCTCGTTCAATTTATTCCAGTAGACCCATTTGGTTCTAAAAACTAAATAGTTCTTATGTCTATCTACTAGGTTCCAGACTTGATTTTGTTCAAACTATTCTAATTCTTCCTTCATGTATTCGATCTAAGACTCATATTTAAGGGCCTTATTAACCTTCTTGGGGCCAATTTATGATACAGGAGCAACAAATGCCTATTTTCTTAATGAAGCTCTTATTTTCACCTTGTCATCTGGGTTTCCAATGGTAAATTCATTTGGAAAACTTGTATTATGTCTCCATTCTCTTGGAACATTTGTTTTCATTGTTTCATCAATGGGAGCCGACTTTGGATGGACTGTAGTCAACTCAATAATTGATGGTTCAGGAGTTATATCTGCTTTGGCTCCTGGCTTTAGATCTCTAACCTACTCTTTATCAAAACTTAAGCTTATAAGAGAGTGATTAGTTTCATCAAATACAATGTGCATAGATTATTCAGCACATAGAGTCTATTTATTAAAATCTCGATAAGCACGATTGATGGGAGAGTACCCAAGAAAAATACCTTCATTACATCGTGGGTCAAAATTTTCTAAGTTATTCTTACTATTGTTGTGGATGAAGTATTTACATCCAAAAGGATGAAAATAATTTATATTAGGTTTTTTCTCTCTTCGCATCTTATAGTGAATTTTCTTTCGAATTGGTATGATGAGACATCTATTTAGAATATGACATGTTGTGCTTACCGCATCTTCCCAAAAATGATTTGGTAGATTATGTTCCAAGAGCATAGTTCTTGCAATCTCTTAAAGATATATATTCTTTCATTCCACCACACCTTTTAATTGGGGAGATCAAGGCGATGAAAATTTTTGTGAGCATCCATTTTGAGCCCAGTATTCTTTGAAAGATTTGTTTTCGAATTCTCGACCATGATCACTATGAACATAAGTTATAAAATGCCCTGCTTCTTTTTGTACTCTTCTACAAAAGATCTTAAAATAGGTAAACGCTTCATGCTTGTGATCAAGAAGCATTACCCACGTAAAACAAGAATAATCATCAACAATAACAGATACGTATCTTTTTCCATCAATACTTGCGGTCTTGGTGGGGTCAAACAAATCCATGTGGTTTGTTTGAAGAGGTTTGGTGGTAGTGACAATGTCTTTGACTTTAAATGATGTCCGAGTCTTTTTTTCCAAGTTGACAAGCATTATAGATATTATCCTTCTCAAACTTTAGCTTTAGCGGACCTTTTACCAGTTCAAGTATAGAGAGTTTTTCGATGGCATGCATGCTGGCATGCCCAATTTTTTGTATGACAACTATGTAACATTTATTTGCACAGAGAGACAAGTCAAGGTGGCAAAATCAGGATTATTAAGAACATAAATATCATCAACACATTCACCGATAAGACAAATATTTCTCTTTTCATGTTTGATGGAGAAACTCTCAGCTTTAATGAATACTCTGAATCTTGCATCACATAGTTGACTGATACTCAGTAGGTTGTGTTTGAGTCCATCCACGAGATATACTTTAATAAGTTTGCAGGAGGAGTTCAGCTTTACTGAGCCAACTTCAATGACATCATCTTTGGCCTAATCACCAAATCGACTGATCCTCCTTCTATTTTTTGTAAAGACAAAAAATTTTCTTTTTTTACGGTCATGTATTTGGAATATCCGTTGTCGATGACCCACATTCCTTTCCTATAGTTTGTGGATAAGTTCCTCACTTGGTTCACCTTTGGCCATAAAGCACATGTTTGTCGTTTTTCTCTCCTCTTTAATTTCATCTTTATCACTTCATGCCCCAAAGTTTTTATTTTTCCTGGATGATATTTTCCTTAATTCTAGATAATTCTGTTTAATGTGTTCCGACTTCCCACAGTAACAACAACAATTATCGATCTTTATGAATTCATTGTTCTTGAATCCTTATGGTCTCTGCTGCCATTGTTTTAAGATTTGCCTTACTCTATGGTTTATAAGAGTTATTCCTTCGTTGTGTCTTCTTCTAGGGATTTCTCTTCTTCGATTGTTACAACATTGAAGGCCACTGGTTTCTTTCTTTGTTTCTTAATATGATTTTATTCATAGGTAATGAGGTTACCTATTAATTCATCGTTGGTCATATTGTGAAGATTCCCATCTTCTAGAATGACAACTTTAGTTTTCCATGCTTTTGGAAGACTTCTTATAAGCTTTGAACTTTCAGACTGTTTGGATAGATCATTTTCGAGGACTTTAATTCGCATTCAATTTTTGCTAAATTGAGCAAACATTGATTCCGTGCTTTCATTTTCTTTCATTATGAAGAGCCGATATTTATTGACCAGAGCACTTATTCTCGCCTTTTTGACTTTGGTGGTTCCTTAGTAGGTTACTTCTAATTTATACCATATTTTTTTTGCGGTTTCATAGGTTTATATCTTGTCATATTCTGCTCTGCTAACTGCATAGTAGAGTAAACTATAGCCCTTGTGTTAGTTTGAATTAACTCTTGTTGTTCCTTAGTGATTTCAAAGTTTTCAAAAACATCCATGTTAACACTGCTTGATTCCTTATCTTTCTGTTTTTCTTTAATTCCTGGAATGGGCATTGATCCCTTCTTAATGACAACCCAGGCTTGGAAGTTATTTGACTAAACAAAAATTTTGAATCTGTTCTTCCAATGAGAGAGTGTTGTCTATTGAAGTATAGTGGTCTTTTGGACGAGTGATCGACTTGAAAAAGAGCTCCTGAAATCAGATAGTTTTCCATTGGATCTTTGCTCACGTCTGATTAAGCAACACTATTAGTGAGACCTACTCTGACACTAATTGAAATTCAAGAGGGGGAGGGGTAAATTGAAAACTTTTCTTGAGTCGACTGATCAGTCGTGGCAGTCGACTCACCTGCAAGTAGATATACTGACCAAAATAGATTGGAATTCAAATGCGTAAACAAAACAAATAGATAAGTAAGATAATAACACAGAGATTTAAACTGGCTCGAAACACCAATGTGTTGACTACTTCCAGTCCCCTTGGGTTACGAGGGTTTTCTTATAGCTGTCAAAGTAGAGTTGGAGTACATATGTATTGAAAAATTTCTCAATTGATATGACTAAGTTGACTCGATCTTTATCTTTTGTAACAATTATAAATTAAAAGATACAAAGATTTATTGAAACTAAGATTGAGACATACTATGTATTTCTTGTGAAGTTGCATATTGTCTTTGGTCTTCAATCTTCTATTTTATAGCCTTCAGTTAATTAAGCTTTTTTGCTCTGTAAAGAAAACCCAAGTGATTTCTTCTCAACCAAGGATTTGAATTGATTCCTCGATTGAGGAATTTCACCATATTGTATGCCCATATCAGATATATCCGTACGTGTGGCGCAACCTTCTTTTCTTGAACATAGGCTAACAACCATACATGTTTATATCATATATGTCTATGTAAAGGGTGTGATCTTCCTTTCTTTTGCCTTTCCATGAGAGATATTGGTGTGATTGATTATCAATCGCCTTCCTTATACTTTGGGATCTAATAAGATCTTTGATTGGTGTGATTTCAAATCCTGCGCCTGCTCCTTGTAGATGGGGATCGACTTTCTTGTAAGGTGGATCACCCGAGATACTCTTCCATAGATGGCTCCTGGAAGATCTTCCATGATGTGACAATATCTTCAGTGTATCCTGCATATATTTATTTATTAATTTTTCATTATTATAATATACTAGTTTAATACACGATCTTTGCACGTGTGTCTCTCGTCAATCAATAAAAGTATATATGAAAAAGTAACATTATCAGAAAATAGTAATTGACATTAGAATAAATTGTCAAAAAAACTTACCTCAAATCACAAGAAAATTCTTTTCTTCAATCATAACATATACTTCACAAAATAACTTCATGCATAAAGACCACATTAGCAAGGTTTCTTGTAAAGTCCTTAACTACAAAGTCAATTAGAGTTAATATTAGATATTAATTAAAAAAATATATAATACAAAAAATAAAGCAAAAAAAATAAAATAATATTAAATCTATTATAAAAAATAACTGATAAGTTTTATTATTTAGATAAAGAAATTTTTAATACAAAATTTAGACTACACTTACCAAGTTTGACCCAACATTGGTCTGGCTATGTCGCGACTCTGTGTACTAATGTAACTCAAGCATCATCCCGGAGAAATTTTATGTATTAAATTTAAAGGTGCTAATAGAATACTTAAAAGAATTTTTTTTGGTTGAGAAGAGATAATTTATTCTAAACAACAAAGAGTTCATTACAGATAAGGAACTACACGTGTAGTTCCATTTGATTGATTGTCTTCTAAAAGAGCATGGAAGATAAAAGGGGGAAGGGAATCAAATGTTAGGACATTGCTTCCCACTCTTTGGTTTTGTTGACTGTCAATGACCATCATGTTATGCCTTGCAAACACAACCATTTCATTTGCCATCACATTTCCTTCTCTGCAGACATAGATGAGTTATGGTTCATTCATCTCCTTGATGAGCGACCTGCAATCCGATAAAATGTGTGAGAAAGTCTGATTATTTTCTTTTATCATATTGATAAGTACCTGAGAGTCCGTATCCACAATTATAGGTAATAGGTTCTTTTCTGTAATTAATTTCAGTCCATACAGAAGAGTTGTCATTTTCATCTGTATAGCAGTTTTTTCTTATTGGAAATGAGTGAATCCTGAAATCCAACCCTCAGTATGGTTTTGTATGAATCCTCTTGATCCACTATTATTGTTCACATGGTCAAATGTGCCATTTATATTTATTATAGAAGCCTAATGGCAACGGTTCCTATTTAATAATTATAGAAGTTCTTCTAGGGCTACGATGAGTTTTGCAAGGACCCAAGTGGAAGTATTCTATAGCATTAGTTTCAACCATTATTAGAGAGATTATAGAGGCTTAGTTATTGAAAGTTATGGAGTTTTGGTTTCTCCAAATGGTCCAAAGGATGACCGAGGTGAGAATTTATAAGGGTACAAAGCTATTGTTGGTTAATTTGATTAGATTGTCTGAAGCATAATTGTCACGACCAGAGGCTATCCCCTAGTTGTGACATGGTTTTTAAGACCATAAGTAACCCCAAACTAATACATGGTCTGCTACCTTCTACGAGCACTGAATGAAATTAAAGTAAAGCAACTTATGCGGAAGATAAACCAATAAGATACGATCAGTCTAAATACCAAAATATATAAAAGACATATCCAAAAAGTCGGGTAAATATTGTAAACCAAAACTATCTATAACATCTGATAGCAACTGAAAATTGAATGACTGTCTAACTGTCTGAGAGCCTCTAAGAATCATAGGGAGTTGATGGGACAAACCCCCAACTAACTTTGATTGACTAGATATAGATAGATACTGAAATAATAGTATAACATGCCACGTTCTTGATGGAAGAGGACTCACTACTACTGCTACTAAGTGATGCTGGACTATTAAGAACTATCGGGAAACTGAGCATCCAAACCTATGTTATAAGAAAACATAGCGCAATAGAAAAGTATGCGGTCTGTACTTTGAATATACTGGTATGTGAGGTAAGGACTAACTAAAATATATGCAGAACTGAGTGAAATCACGTGAACATGTAAAACTGAATATACAAGACCAAGCATTTTAATACACTGTCATTATCTGAGTAATGGGTACAATTAGTATAACTGACAATAAATGCTAAAAATTGACTACTTGGTGTAGACACATAATTTTGTCCCTCCCGAAAATCTAATTTATTCATTTTTTTGCCTCACCTTATCATACACCCTCACCCATTCTACACTTTCCCCACAAGAAAACAAATACAACAAAACCTAACAAATTAAATCTCTAATCCCTAATATTTCCTTATCCTAACTAATTTTATACCTTATCCTAACCACTATCCCACCCCATACCCCCTTTACCCCATGGGACACACAAGCCATATAGAAATACTCTCCCAATTTCCATGGACTAGGGGGAACTCACCATCAATCTCACAATTTCACACAACACATATACACATATAACTCACAATTTCTATTTTTGACACATACTTCATTCTTCCTGGTTCTTCTTCACAATACCCAGATATACATACATCGAAAAAAGATACCAGACTTCATCTTTTTTACACACTCACACACATATACCACACACACAATCACTGTTCCTTACTATATATACTACACATTCTCTCACACTAGAAAATTTAAGAAGAGCACATATACAGATTCCATTAATACAAAGGAAAAACACATGCACACGCCAGAAAACTCACATACACAGCAAAAACATGCGTATAAACTCACAGATCAGAATTCAGAAATATCTTGCCGGAAAAACAATCACAGTTCATTAACACACACTGAGATCGAGAGAGGTGAAGAAGAGAAGAAATGAGCAGAACAAAGGGAACGAGCGAGAAAGAAAAAGGGTTGCTCGTGGTTCACTATTTTGGCAGTCAACCTATTGTCGGTTCGACCTAAAACCACGTCGTCAGCCTAAATTTTGATAGATACCAGCCGGTACATTGCTTTCTCTGAGCTTATCAGAGCTCCGATGAGGCAACCACAACATCCCCGTTGACTACTCCGATCAAACCCCCACTGAAAAACCATAAAACCCAGCGATCAGATCACATAAGCAGGGGCTGGTTTCATCTCTTTTTGTAATTACTGGTTTGTGCTGGTGAACAATAGTAAAGGTTCTATCGTAATTGAGTTTTTTTCATTATTCAGGTTCGGCTCAAGGCTCATTGGTTCCCAAGGCTCCCGTTACTGTTGAAATCGGTCCAAGTTGACATAATAAAAGTAACATTGAGATCCAATTCTATCTTCTCTCACTTTAAATTTTATGTGATTATGAATGATTCGTGTGTTTAGCATGTTCAAATCTTTGTTGTGTGTTGGTTGATGTTGGATTTGGATATGAGAAATTGAATTGATAGTTGAAGAATTAGGCAATTATTTTGAGAATGAAATTAGGGGAATTGAAAATTAATAAAGGTGTATGTTGATAATTTTGATTCATAATGCATATAGTTTGTTAAATTGGTCATTTTCTATTAATTTTCACCTGATAGTATCATGTTTTAAGCCGAGAATTATTAGGCAAATTTTAGGTTCGGGTAGGCAAAACATAGGGATTGTGATTGTTGAATGTTAAAAAATGTGTGTTGAATGGTTTAGTCTTGTTGTACTTAGATCAATTGTACTATTTGGCTGAGGAATGCCCCGAGGTATTTGTATTAGTTTATTCAGAGAATGCCCCGAGAAAGTTGTACTCGAAGATGGCACGTGATCAAGGCGCGAGGCACCGGGTAGAGCGTAGATTAGGATTAGTGTAGGTTAGCGTAGGTTTATATTTTAGTACCTTTTACTTCGAACTATAATAATTAGACTGTACATTATTTTTTGGACTTGTTTTGTTTTGGTGTGATTGATTGTTTTGTATGTTATTTGGTTTATACATCTTATAATGTCTACTAGCCGATATACTCCACAAATCGACCATGGTTGAACCATGGGATTAAGGGGTGCCTAACACCTTCCCCTCGGTCAACAAAATTCTTAATCCAAATCTCTGTTCGCGGATCAGTTTCTAGAGTCAAGCTGTTTTAAAAAGGATTTTGAAAGGTGACTTGGCATGCCCAATTTATGTAAAGTGGCGAATCTGAATTTAATTGTAAAAATAATCCTTTTCGAAACAAATTTTTATTTTGTCGCTTTAATAATAAAAACCCTCTTCGAACTTAAAATCGATATCTTTTTGGTTAAAATAAAGGGGTTTGATAGCTATGACGACTCTGCTGAGGATTTTTCAGAATTCGAGCTTATTTTTTGGAGTTGTATCGGCTAGTTTGACATTATGGGTGTATAAACATTGTTTGTGTTATCATTTTATCATTGTTGTGCGCCTACATGCTACGTGTTTGCACTTTATCTTATGTGTTACTGCTTTATATCTGGCATCATTTGCATACGCCAAGTTAATTTTTTCTTCAACAAGTCCCGGACTACACGTCGTGTACACAAACTCTAGTTGAGTCACTCTTATTTTAGGAGAGGTAGCCATTTGATGTATGAAGTAGGTGGAAAGCAATCGCAGCCACTATTGACCATATGCACCCCCGAACAACCTGGTTAGTGGACTCCAGCCTAGGTCAACCTTTAGGTCATGCTTATCTGCATCATATTGAGACCTAGCAGGATCCACATGGTCCTTTATAGGGGACTCACTCCTAAAACATCCTTACATGCTAATTGTTGCATCTTTGAGGATAACATGGTCATTTAATGGACTAGTTTGCGGAAAGCATGTGCTAGAATTAAAGGAGAGTTTGTTTAGGAAAAGTTCGAAAAATAAGGAAAAAGAAAAAAAGTGAGTAAAAAAAATGGTGCTGTAGTTTTTAGAGTTCTTTATGACTTTTGTTTTCCAAAATCCAAAAATTCAAAAAGATTTTTTTTTTACCTTTTGCAGTCATCTTCTAAAAAAAACATCAAAAAGATTTTTGTTTTGTTCTCATTAGCAAGCATTCATAATTTGAAAATTTCAAAAAAGATTTTTTTTTAATAGTAGCTTTTTATAACAGAAAAATTCAAAAAAAAAAAATGGTAGAATTTTTGTACATTGCATATAACGAAAATACCAAAAAAATTTCCTTTATAGTTGTTGATGTCACTTTTATGTGAAGTGTCAAATCGAAAAACCCAAAAAAGATTTTATTGACGTTTTTCATAGTTTGTCTCTTAAGTCAAGGTTCAGTTTGTTATTTAGTCCTTAATTGTCCAATCTGGACGAACTACGCACACCTGATTCTCTTCTTTCGGGAGTGAAATATGTAGGCAGCCCTTCATGAGTTCAGTGATCTTATTTAAAAAATCCAAAAATATTTTCTTCACTCTTCACTTAGAATAGGTGTCATATACATCTTTTAAAAGAAAACTACAGAAAGATTTTTCTTTAATAGCTTCTAGTTTCATTTTCGTATGAAATTCAAAATCGAAACTCAAAAAAATTTTCTTTGGTAATCATAGGTTTCCTTTTGTATAGGAATTTTAAATTTTAAAAATTCAAAAAAGATTTTCATCAATTCTTTTGACAATTTGTTATTTTTTTTTCTTCTTAAAGTTTTAAGAAAAAAAAGAAAGTTTGATCGGTCATGTTGTGCCAAAACTTCATGAACTACGCACACCTGATTCTCCTCTATCGGAAGTGAGATACATAGGCAACCCTTTCAGGGTTCGGTGATCTTATTTAAAAAATCTAAAAAAGATTTTCTTCTCTTCATTTAGAGTAGGTGTTTCATATATATCTTTAAAAGAAAACTACAAAAAGATTTTTCTTTAATAGCTTCAAGTTTCATTGTCGTATGAAATTAAAAATTGAAAATTCAAATTTTCTTTGGTAATCATAGGTTTCATTTTATATAGGGACATTTTCGTCAATTCTTTTGACAATTTGTTATTTTCTTTTCTTCTTAAAGTTTTAAGAAAAAAGACAAAAAGAAAGAAAGAGAGTTTGATCTTGCCATGTTGTGCCAAAACTTCACGAACTATGCACACCCGATTCTCCTCTCTCACGAGTGAGATACATAGGCGCCCTTCGTGGGTTCGGTGATCTCTTTAGAAAGGAAAATAAATATTTTGAAAAAAGTGTTGAACTCTAATGCATTTCCTATCTCTTGTTTAGTTAGTTTAAGGTGGTTGGTTTGTGGCATTTTGGTTGGTCCTCCATATTGCACCAAGTCGAAGAGAAAGTTATGGTCAACAAGGATACCGAGATCATTGTCACTAATCAGATAGGGAGTTCGGGGAATGAGATATTAAGAGCTAATAAATAAATTCAGAAATTAAGGCAACAAATGATAGAAATGCATCGATCTTGGGATAATGGGTTGCCACCTCCTCCATTTCCCACCTATAATTTAGAATATCTTTCTAGCTTGCCTCTCGTGTCATATGCACAATTTCCCATTTTTCTTGACACGCCACAATATGCATTAGGGTCTACTCTAGGGAAACACTATCCAAATATTTTCAATATTCATTTCCTCACTCCTCAACACAAAACTACCACATGCTCGGCTCTACCTACTATTCATGCTTTTGTGGTGTCACCCCCGCTTGAAGCTCCTATTTTTAATGTCCATCCAACGATTGTGGTTCCTCGCTCTAAAAGTGAGCCAGTATTGAATATTTCTGGTGATCAGCATCATGGTATTGATCCCACATTAAAGTTGACTGGTCTTTACCGCTACACTCACCAGCCTGTATTTTCTCTTAACACTGAGAAACTTGTTGTGACAGAAGAACAAGAGGGAATGACTACATAATTGAGAAGTTTAAAACTAGCTATGAAGAACTTCCAAGGACTCAGGGATTACAAAAGTGTCTCATATAAAGATCTGTGTATGTTTCCAGTAATTAATCTCCCTTTTGGCTTTAAAATGCCAAAGTTTGAGAAGTACGATGGACACGGGGATTCGGTGGATCATTTGAGACGTTATTATAACTGATTAAGAAATGCTAGAAGTAAAAAAAACTGCCCATGGCTTACTTTGGTGAGAGTCTTTCAAATCTAGCCTCAGAGTGGTTTGTTGATCAGGATATTGATAGGTGGAATAGTTGAGATAATTTAGCTAACGAATTTATGCAACAATTTCAATTTAATGTGGAATTGATCCTTGACGAAAAATCTCTAACCAGTACGAAGAAGAAGAATACTGAGAGTTTCAGGGAGTATGCGATCAAATGGCGTGAACAAGCTGCTAGGGTGAAACCGCCAATAAAATAAAGCAAGATAAAGGAGGTGTTTATTCAAGCACAGGATGAAACATATTATCAACATTTGTTACATGCATTAGGTAAGCCATTTATTGAGGTCCTCAAAATAGGAGATATGATAGAGGATGGAATTAAGACCGATCGCATTATGAGTTTTACAACATTGAAAGCAACTACTCAAGCAATTCAAAAGGGTTCAGGAAGTGTTACAAAGAAGAAGAATGAGGAAGATGCATATGTTATTGTAGTTGGACAGCAGGCACGGTCAAGAAAACCACGTCGTCGTGTCTCTCAGGCTCAAGCCCAAGTTCATGCCCAAGCTTCACATAATCACTCCCAAAATCCACTATACTCCATTCCCCTACCTCCATATCTAGTGTATAATGTACAACCATATGTTCAACTCTCATCTTACCCACAATGGCACACATCAACTCCCCAGAGTCATCCTCTAACTCCACAAACATATCAAAGCTCTTCTAGGCCT
This sequence comes from Capsicum annuum, assembly GCF_002878395.1. Classification (NCBI taxonomy): domain Eukaryota; kingdom Viridiplantae; phylum Streptophyta; class Magnoliopsida; order Solanales; family Solanaceae; genus Capsicum; species Capsicum annuum. Next base: position 18,099,530 of record NC_061119.1, on the reverse strand, counting down.
GATTTTCAATCCAAGACAAACAATAAAGGAGGTAGAGGTCGAGAAATAGCTTCAGACAAATAAAAGATTCATATGTCAGTTTATTTTAGAGTTGGTACAGTGGGGCATGATCACTCCTCTCCTTTGGCACACTCTTAATCCGCGTTTGAGAATTTTTTATCCTAATGTAGGATGTGTGTATCATTCTGATGTTTAGGGTTATAGTATTAAAGATTGTCAGGATTTGAAAAGAGAAATTGAAAAGATGATTCAAGATGGATCAATTATGGTGCAAAACATTGACAGTGAGGAAAACTCTAGTCATGTTGATATACAAATTAGTGGCTAAGATGTCAAGCTTAGCAATTGGAAAGTCACTCCTCTCCCTTCTAGGATGGATATTTGGTAGTTTGTTTTGTTTTATTTTCTATTATCCAAATTATTTCGGGGTTGTAGTTCGAGATCTATCGTGTTTTGTCCCTTTGTTGTTTATGTTCAAACCCTTCTATCTTTTATTTCAACTAAATAAAGTGTCCCTTTCCCTTTGTGTTTTAAATGTGTTGTTTGTTTGTTTTCTTTACATAGTACATTTTATGTTGATTTTAGTGATATGATATGCTAGCGGAATTTTCAGCTAGATCTCAAAATCTAGTTTAAGCTTAAACTTTGAATTAGAGGGCTAAATTTAGAAAAATCATATGAGAAAATAGGTAGAGTGCTGAGACATTTGGTGATAAGTTGAAGCCTTCTTTAAAAATTATGGCAATTATTTTGAGAATCACAAGAATAACTCGGTCATCAATTGAAAGGCATGTCTCAATTAGGTCGAACATTGGATGTATGATCCTATATCAAGAAGAATAGAAAGAAAATCAACTCCACAAAAGCATGAGTCATTTGATGTGAGGAATGTACAACAAAGGTGGAGTTTGCAGAAGAAGTAGCGGCGCACAGGCTTAGTTAAAGTTAGTGCTAAAAAGAAAATGCCATGAATGATCTTCATCTTTCACTTCATATTGCATGATATGTACTTGTATTTTCAAGGATTGATATGATAGAGACATTTCATTCTACTATCCAAATATTGCATCATCCTTTGTTTACCCCATTTAAGCTTTATTTCAACCTTCTTTCATACCCCTCTTTTGGAATCAAGATAGAGTCACCAAAGTTAAAAAAAAAAAGGTTCGAGCAAAAATAGAGTAAGAAAAGTTTCAAAAAAAAAAGAAGAGAGAAAAAATGTGTCCCAAAAGAAAGAAAAGAGAAGAGTGTCAAGAAAAATAGAGTCAGAAAAAATTTCAAAGAGAAAAAAGTCAATAAAAGAGAAAAAAAAAAGAAATTTGAATCATGCAAAAGAACAAATTGTCGGAACTACTGTGACCTGATTCTCCTCTCTCGGGGGTGAGATAGGTAGGTTGCCCTATTCTGGGCTCGACCAACCCAAAAATTGGGGCATGAGTTAATCCTCATTGTTTGAGTCGATTCCAAAAGTTATAAGTCCTACCCCACTTCAAGGTCGTTTAGGCCTCCTGCCATCCTTTCTTTCTAACCTTATCCAAAAGCCACCAAACAAAGACTTCTAGATCAATCTTTGAGAATGTTAAGGCTAAGCCTGCAATGCATATGATAATGCATTTTTGAGTACTACTTGTCTTCCTCAGCATAAGGAATCAGGAGAGAAATAAAAAATAAGAGTCTTATTAGTGAAAACTGTCATGAGCATCGTAAGACAATGGTAAGTTGAGAGAGATAAAAATAAGAGAGTCTTATCGGTGAAAATCCCCACGGACACTGTAAGACACCTGTGAGTTGAGAAATATGAAAATTAGTCTTATTAGTGAAAAACGCTCATGGACACCATAAGGCAATGGTCAATTGAGAGAAAGAAAATGCGAGAGGCTTGTTGTCGAAAACCCTTAAAGGCGTCATGTAATACCCCATATTTTCGTGCAAGAATTCTAACTGTCGCTCCTACACATCTAAGCTCTAATCCAAATGATTTCCAAATATAAGTTTAACAATCATTATCATAGTCTACAAAGTGGTTTAGAGGTGAAATTTTTTTTATAGAAATGACTTAGAACAAAGTTGAGCCAAGATCATTTGATTCGTCCAACATTTGGTGTTTGATTCTACAAGGATCTACTTTAAACATATATAACTTTGTATATACGTGGAATTTTTCAGCTCAAGACCCACCAAATTGTAGATAATTGAATTATCTTTCCAATGATACAAATTTTGCAAAAATCTGATAACCTAATAAAAAGTTATGTCGTTTTCCGTGTGAGACAGTAAGCCGATGCGATCTTGACGAGTCGCGTCGACTTCACCTTATCACGAAAAGCTGATGCGGATCTAAAGCTATTTTACATGCTAATTCAATTCCAAAAGGGCCTAGGGCCACTTTAGTCAATTTCCCTCACCCAAATCCGTCCAAAACACATAATTTCACCCCTAAAGAAGCAAAGATGCCTCATTATTCATCTTTTCATCTCAAATAGCAAAACCCTAAGGCTCATACTTTCTCTCCAAGAAACCCAAAATTCCTCCATTAATTCTCCAAGATAACTTAAGATTAAGGTTTCCCAATACAAGAACTCCAAGAACTCATCTTCAAAAGCATCATAGGAATCCAAGATTCAAGCTTTCTCATCTAAGATCGTCAATTAAGGTATGTGGAGTTTGAACAAGGATAAATCTTTCATCCTTGTGCCCAAAACCTATTTTAATTACAAAAGTTATATGATTTTAGGTGATTTCTCATGAAATTGAAGTTAGGGTTTATGGTCAATTTTTATTGTTTGAAGATTATGAGATTTCAAGTGATTGAATATTGAATTACATGACTATTTTCATATATTTATGCAAGTAATGCGATTTTCCAGATTTTCCCAATTGAGTTTAAGCATGATATTGAGATTCTTGATTTCATTATTTTGATATTGTTGAAGTATTTTCAAGAAGCACATTGAGTATGATGTTTTTCTATGCACTACCAAAAAAAAAAAGGAAAACCAACTACAAGTGATTGATTTTCCTCAAATTCCGACCACAAAACCGACCAAGGTGCATGGTCGGTAAAGTAGTGGTAGCTTTTTAAAAAACGACCACGAGTGGTCAACTTTTTTTTTTTTAAAAAAAAAAAAAAAATATATATATATATATATATATATATATTTAAAATACATTATTATTTTATTAAAATAGAAAAAATGAGTTTAAAAATTAAAAAATTCAAAATAAACCGACTACAAGTGGTCGGTTTTATTTTAAAATTAATTAATTAATTAATTTTATAAAAACTGACCACAAGTGGTCAGTTTTATTAAAATTAATTTATTAATTTAAAAAAAAACGACCACATGTGGTCTTTTTTTTGTTTGAATTAATTAATTAATTTATAAGAAAACCGACTACATGTGGTCGATTTTGTATTTAAATTAAATAATTAATTTAAATAAAACCAATCACTTGTGGTCGATTTTTTATAAATTAATTATTTAATTTAAATAAAAAATCGACCACTTGTGGTTGTTTTTTTTTATTTAATAATGTATTTAATAAAATATTTTATAATTAATTATAATAAACCGACCACATGTGGTCGGTTTTTAAAAAGAAATACCATAAAAATCAACCACTGTGGTTGATTTTTCAGAAAATATTTTAAAAAACTGACCACATGTGGTCAGTTTTTTGTAAAAATTTTCAGAAAAACCTACCACATATGGTCGGTTTTTCTGATAATTTTGTAAAAAAAAATATTGAAAATTTCCAAAATACAGACATTAAAAATTAAATTATTTACAAAATTAAAGATCAAATTATTTACAATACAACCCACTAATCATTTTCAAACATTAAAAATCAAATCAAATTATTTACAATACAACCCACCAATCATTTACTATACAATCAACCAACCACCATAAAAATACAAACATTAAAAATCAAATTATTTACAAAATTTATTGAGGTTCCAAATCCAAACTATAAAATATACAAAAGATAAAAAACTACAACTCATCATCCACATCTTCATTCCCAGCCTCACCCGTTCTATTATCAATATTTTGTTGATATATCCATCTATAATCAGGTTCCATCTACACAATCAATCACATTCAAGTAATTAGTTCAAGTCACAAAAGTTCACATTTCAAATACCTACACCAAAATATTTTCATGTCATTAATTCACTTCCCAAGTTACCAAACTAAACTAAATTCAAAATGAAAGGTTCACGTTTCAAGTACCTACACTTAAACATTTTGGAGTCACTAATACACTTCTCAAGTGACCACACTTTACTAAAATCAAAATGCAAGTTCACATTTCAACTACCTAAATTCAAAACAAAAGTCACTATATCATAATTCAAGTAATTACACTTAAACATTTCAAGTCACTGGTTCACTTCACAAGTTACCAAATTAAACTAAATTCAAAATGAAGAGTTCGCATTTCAAGTACCTACACCTAAACATTTTCAAGTTACTAAGTCACTTCTCAAGTGACCACACTTAACTATATTCAAAACACAAGTCCAACTTTCAAGTAACTACACTTAAACATTTTCGACTCACTAATGCACTTCTCAAGTGACCACACTTAACTAAATTCAAAACACAAGTCCACATTTCAAGTACCAACACTTAAACATTTTCAAGTACTTATTCACTTCTTAAGTGACCACACTTAACTAAATTCAAAACACAAGACCACATTTCAAGTACCTACACTTATGCATTTTCAAGTCACTAACTCACTTCTCAAGTGACCACACTTATCTAAATTCAAAAAACAAGTCCACATTTCAAGTACCTACACTTATGCATTTTCAAGTCACTAACTCACTTCTCAAGTGACCACACTTAACTAAATTCAAAACACAGGTCCACATTTCAAGTACCTACACTTAAACATTTTCAAGTACTTATTCACTTCTCAAGTGACCACACTTAACTAAATTCAAAACACAAATCCACAGTTCAAGTACCTACACTTATGCATTTTCAAGTCACTAACTCACTTCTCAAGGGATCACACTTAACTAAATTTAAAACACAAGTTCATAATTCAAGTAACTACAGCTAAACATTTCAAGTCACTAATTCACTTCACAAGTGACCAAACTTAACTAAATTCAAAACACAAGTCCACGTTTCAAGTACCTACACTTATGCATTTTTAAGTCACTAACTCACTTCTCAAGTGATCACACTTAACTAAATTCAACACACAAGTTCATAATTCAAGTAACTACACGCAAACATTTTAAGTCACTAATTCACTTCACAAGTGACCAAACTTAACTAAATTCAAAACACAGGTCCACGTTTCAAGTACCTACACTTATGCATTTTCAAGTCACTAACTACTTTTCAAGTGACCACACTCAACTAAATTCAAAATACAAGTCCAAATTTCAAGTACCTACACTTAAACATTTTCAAGTACTTATTCACTTCTCAAGTGACCACACTTAACTAAATTCAAAATACAAGTCCACATTTCAAGTACCTTAAAACAAAAAAAATCCCTTTAAAGTTCCCACACTTAACCATTTTCAAGTGACTAAGTCACTAACCAAACCACATTCAAAATATAAAATCCCCTTTAAAGTCCCTACACTTAACTATTTTCAAGTCATGTACTAGCATTTCAAGTCACTAAACTATTTTCAATTAACTAATTCACATTTTCAAGTCAGTATACTTAACCATTTTCAAATAACTACACTTAACCATTTTCAAGTCACTAGTACACATTTCATGTCACTACACTAACTATTCTTAAATAACTAATTCATATTCAAGTAACTAAACTTAACCATTTTGAAGTCACTAGTACACATTTTGATACAAGAACAACCAATGACCAAGAACATACCAGAACATACATCCAAAACAGTCCATAAGTTCAAAAGAACCAAGGACCCTATAGATGACCACTCTCAGATTCACAAACAATAACAAGAACATAAGTAGTGAGGTGTTTAACACCTATTTTCCAGCAAACAATCCAAACTAGATTATCAACATAAGACAAAAACAACATTATAACAACAACAAGACAGTCACGAGTACATTAACAACAACAAGAATCCGATGAATACAATAAGATACAACATAGATAGTTAGACCTTGGTCGAAATTATCTTAGCCCTCCATTAACACATAACCCAACTATACATAATACCCATATAACAACAGTAAAGATTATCTAGGCTAACAGAGAGCCAACAATTAATCAAACAAGTTTTGAAATCCAACAACAAATATGATGTCTAACAAGCAATCAAAAAATATGATGTCTAACAACCTTTCTCACAGGTGCTTGTCATTACCAGCGTGAATAAAGGGAGCTGGTGGCGGCGACTTGAGGGATTTCGCCGGTCAGCGGCGTTGGGTGGTTGTTCTCGTCGGTGTCGATGGAGAAGAGGTGGTGGAGATGGAAGAGTGAGGGACGTGGTGGCTACATTATTGGTTGTTCGCCGGAGAAGAAAAGGACGGCGGCGGCGGGCGGGTAACTGGTAGTTCTTGTTGGAGAAAGAGTGGAGGAAAGAAATAGAAAGGGGAAGGAGATGGAAAATACGGCTGCTGTGGGAAATTGGGGTTAGGTTTGATTTAAAAGGAAAGAAAATAGAAATGTGATCTTGGTCGTCGGATTAATTTTGATCGACGACTGAGATTAGAATAATTTAAAAATGGCTTAAAAATTAAAATTAGCGTCAAATTGGATGAAATTGACATTAATTGAATATAAATTGGCTATAATTTAAACACATAAGAGAATAAATAGAAATCGGCTGCTATTGTAATAATGACGAAAGAAAAATAATAATGAGGCATTGATGTAAAGATTAATGTTATGTAAAATACTAATAATAACAACAACAATAATAATAATAATAATAATTTATTTGTAAATTGTAAGTGTGCCTATTTACGAAAATAATAATGTAATAAATGTTAATAAAATTATGTAAAATATCGTATTTGAGTTAGTAAATTGTAAAAATAATACTAAAAGGAAATAAAATAATTTGCACATTTTTTTTAAATCATGAATGCGGCGTGTCGTTATTTATATGATACAAGAATAATTCATAAAAATATTTTGCATATTTTTTAAATCATGAATGTGACACGTCAATATCTTTTTGATACAAGAATAATGTGTAAAAAATATTAATATTTGAAATTAATAATTTCTACAAAACAACAACCTAAAAGGAGTATCTGGCAGTCAAAATTGGATGTCAAATACGTACTATAAACATCACATGCATATACGATTTTATGATCCCATAATAATATACAACATATTTCACATATAATCAGATGAATTATCGTTAGATTATCTTATGTCATTAATATACCTTCACTATATAATATTTATATACCTATACATACACACCATATACACACCATAGACTATATTAAGTTCTAAATACGTATTATATACATCACATACATACACGAATATATGATCCAATAATATAGTGCGACGTATTTCATGTACATACTCTGATAAGTGATCGATTAATTTGATTATCTTACATTAATATAACTTCAACATAAGTATATATTATATTATTACTTATGTTATTTCAAATCAAGGTATTCAATATATTTGGATAGATTCTAATAGGTTTTTACTACATTGTTCATCAATCCATCACTATATATATATATATATATATATATATATATATATATATATGAACTCTTGAATGCGTACAATATACATCACATCCACAAATATATTACCTTATAATAGAATATGTTCATTATATTCTGGTGAATTATTGGTTATATATTATATTACTATGACTACAAATACGTACTATAAACATCAACTTTAAAATACGTACTATATAAACATCAGTTTTCAGCTTTCAAATACGTACTATAAACATCATTTTTCAATTATCTGTCAACGGTATGATATATATACACATATTCATTGTATAAAGATTATGCATGTTTAACGTCATTTAATGTATATATAAAGGAAAATATTTATTTTATATATTGAAACATAAGTAAAAGATAAAGATTACGTTTGACGTAATTTCTATATTATATTTGATATATTTTTTAGTGTAAAGTTTTTCACAAAATCTAAGATTTATTGATTTTTATTTTTATTATATTGGTTATTGACTACGTGTAATTAATATAATTTTAAAAAATAATATATTAGATTATATAAATAATCTAATATATTGTTTTTACTACTAATAATAATTAGATTACATAAAGAAAATATTAGATTATATTATTATTTTTAACAATAATTATTTACTTTTTTTCTTTTTTTTTTTAATTCCAAAATCGACCACAAGTGGTCAGTTTTTAAAAAAAAATTTTTTTATTTTAATGAAAAACCGACCACATGTGGTCGGTTTTTAATAATTATTTTTTATGTTAATTAAAAACCAACAACATGTGGTCGGTTTTTTAAAATTAATTATTTTTTATTTTTCATTAAAAACCAACCACAAGTAGTCGGTTTTTAAAAATTATTTTTCTTTTTATTTTATTTAAAAATCAACCACATGTGATCTGTTTTTTAAAAGTAATTTCTTTTTTTAATTTCATTAAAAACCAACCACAAGTAGTCGTTTTTTTTTAAAAAACAATTCTTTATTTTTGTTAAAAATCGACCCCATGTGGTGATTTTTTTAAATATATATTTAAAAAAATAAATTAAAAACTGACCACTCGTGGTTGGTCTTTTTAAAAAATTAATTAACTTCTTTTCAAGACCGACCACATGTGGTCGGTTTTTAAAAATATTTTTAATTATAATTTTTTAAAGAAAATCGACAACAAGTGGTCGGTTTTGTTATTTTTTATTAACTTTTATTTGTAAAAGAAATAATAATTATTATAAAAATTATTGAAATGATTATTTTGATATTTTAAAATATAAAAACGACCACATGTGGTCGCTTTTTTACAAAAAAGAAAAACATTTCAAAAAATAATTAAAAAACCGACCACATGTGGTCGGTTTTTTCCAACTACATTTTTGTGGTCGGTTTTTGTGAATTTTTTAGTAGTGATGATATTACATGAGTATGTTTATATTTTCATGCTTATTGCTGAAAATTCCAGATTTTGAGTTGATTTATCAATTATTACATTATCAAGTATGAACCTTTTGGTGTTTTAACAGAAGTTTGAAGCACGGGCTTTAAGCCCTAAGATTTAGTCTTGATATTTTCAGAAGATTATAATTTTAAGCCTCTTTGATGATTGTTTACCACGTCTCAAGAAAGAAATTGATCTTTTGATCCTAAGCTAAGACCAACGAATCCACATTATTCACATAGTTTGAGATTTAAAGAAGAGAAGCATAATTTGTCTTGATTATAAACTCTTATGCTATTTTAAGGTGGATTTTCTGAAAGTTCTAAGCAATAAGTATGGGGGTAGTATTTAGAACCGAGTTGGGTATGATTCTAAGGTCTCATGACCCAGAACTACGTGCCACCGTAGGTTTCTGAATTTGCCCATAGTGGGCTAAGATAGTGATCACTTAAGTTAAGGCTCTATTCCGATGGCAAGGGAAGAAGAGCTCTCCCCAACGTGGGCAAGACGTTGGATTACATGTCAGCTCACATGGTTTATGTCGGTTAGAAGAACCTCCCAAAAGAAGTCCCCTACTCTTAAAACAGTATTTTAGTTTAAAGCCTTAAGATAAAAGCATATGTTCTGGAAGCTATGATTTTTAAGATTCCTAAAGCCTTAAGATAAAGTATTTTCCCTTATAGAAAGTTGTTCTTAAAATTATTTTATCTTCAAATAAAATGTTTTTCCTAATAAAAGAGTTTTACAAAAAGTTGTTTTAAAGTATTTCCCTTAAAGTTTTAAAGTTTATAGAAAGATTATAGTTACAGAGATCAGCTTTCAGATTTCAGATTTACGAGTTGGTCTTTTCTATACTTAGACAATATGATTTAAATAGAGAGTACAAGCATAGCTTTTGGAACTAAATGTTGTGGCTCATGAAATTTATAAAGCATGTTTTGCTTCTTATTACTACTTATTTCAGCATTTCAGATATTCCAGTTTATGTAAGTCACTTACATTTAGCATGCATTGTTTTATAAGTGATGATTATGAGATATGTTTTTACTTATGCATTAACCCCATATACTCAGTACATCCTCAAAGTACTGATCCACATATATATCTATGTGCTACATTATCTCATAATATAGATACAAGTTTCAGTATGCACATTCATATTCAGACATGCAGATTCGAGCCTGTGAGATGATGAGTCCTCCTACTTCGGGGACTTCAGTTATACTTATTTATATTCTTTACTTTCTTATTCATAGGTATTGATTAGCGATAGTTAGAGTAGCTTCCCAGCTATCTATAGTCAGTATTAGTAGAGGCTTCATAGACAATCAGTAGAGTTAATGTATTTGATTTAAGTTTTCTTTGTAAAAGAAGAGTTGTAATCAAGTGGATTTAGTTTTGTATTGATCATATTTAGAAAAGAGTTACCTTCCGCTGATTTTGTACAGATTTATGCATTTTATTCAGTTGCTTACGAGTTATTCCAGTAGAAGGGTCATCTTGGGGTCATTTGTGACCCTAAGCATCGTGTGACGTCTCAGGACCCATTTTCGGTGCGTTACACTTCACTAGACAAATGAGGTCTCTAAATGCAATTGGCCCAAGAAAGTAACTCAGTTTAAGCGTCATTAACTCAAAAACAATTTGTGAGAGTTTGGATGGAAAGATCTGGCAGTTTAATCCAAAATGCATGTCTTAATCCTTAGAGTTGATTGTCACTTTTAGATAAGCTTTTCTTGTATCTTTTTCAACGGGGACATTCATTGTCTTTTCTTTCTTCTCTATAGTTTAGTTTTATTTTCTTGAGTCAGTTATCCAAATTAAAAATCATTGTCATTTTTCTCTTATCTTTGAGTCAAATCCATGTCAAAACAAGTGAGAAAAGATTTTAAAACTGGCTACCAACTTCTTCAATTGCACAAAGAAAAGTAAAAAGCCAGCACATGAAAGAGGCATAATTGTGAGATGAAATAAGGCATGCAGAAAGTGTTGTCAATACACAAGCCTGGGAGCTCATGGAAATACCAACGTTCAAAGGGTTTATCTAAGGAGCATGACAAAATAGAGATACTGTGTTTGTTTCAGAGTCACTCTTAATAATCTTAGTTGGATTAATGAAGCAGAAAATCAATGATATATTCTAATGGTTGGAATCAAGGTTAAATGCGATGAGGGAAAGAGCATTTGCTGCAAAATTCGAAGCCACAAATAAGCCACCTTATTTTAAACTCACAAGTTTTCTTTGATGAAACAGGAAATATGTTACCTTCAAATCAAGGACTTCAGAGCATAAATATCAAGGGCTACAATGCCTCACTTCTAGAAATTCAAGAAGAAATTTTGTTGCATAGGTTTGACAATCAAACCATGGTAAAAATTCATCATCCTATAACCCTCTGAGACACACTTTCTTGTCCAGGTATTTTAATTTTCATTTGCTAGGTGATACACTTCTTAAATTGAACCTTTAATCCTAGAAGACGTACCTTCTAGTTGAGTCATTCCCCTTGACTATTAGAAGACGTACCTTCTGGTCTAGTCATCCCCCTATATTTTGAGAAGATGTACCTTCTGGTTGAGTCATTCCCCTTGACTCTCAGAAGATATACCTCTTAGTCGAGTCATTCCCCTTGATTCTTAGAAGATGTATTCTCTAGTCAAGTCATTCCCTTTGACTCCTAAAAGATTTACCTCCTAGTCGAGTCATTCCTCTTGATTCTTAGAAGATATACTCTCTAGTCGGGTTATTCCCTTTGACTCCCAAAAGATGTACCTCCTAGTCGAGTCATTCCCCTTGATTCTTAGAAGATATACTCTCTAGTCGAGTCATTCCCTTTGACTCCCAGAAGATGAACCTCCTAGTTGAGTTATTCCCCTTGACTCTTAGAAGATATACTCTCTAGTCGAGTTATTCCCTTTGACTTCCAGAAGATGTACCTCCTAGTCGAGTCATTCCCCTTGATTCTTAAAAGATGATCTCTCTAGTCAAGTCATTCCTTTTGACTCCCAGAAGACGTACCTCCTAGTCGAGTTATTCCCCTTGATTCTTAGAAGATGTACTTTCTAGTCGAGTCATTCCTTTTGACGCCATGAATATATACCTCCTAGTCGAGTCATTCCCTTGATTCTTAGAAGACGTACTCTGTAGTCGAGTCATTCCCTTTGAATCCCAAATGATGTACAGACGTACTCTGTAGTCGAGTCATTCCCTTTGAATCCCAAATGATGTACCTCCTAGTCAAGTCATTCCCCTTGATTCTTAGAAGATGTACTTTCTAGTCGGATCATTCCCCTTGATTCCTAGAAGATGTACTTTCCAGTCGTGTCATTCCTTTTGATTCCTAGAAAATGCACTTTCTAGTCGAATCATTCCAAGTAACCTATAGAAGATGCATTTCCTTGTTTAGGTTTTTCAAGTAATTATGATGCAACTTTCACAAAGGTCCTCTAATGATAAACTGGGGGAAAATTTAATTCTTGTTGTTTGGAACTTTACTTTTCTGGAAAATGGAATCTTTTTATAATAATCTCTATTTGGGATAATTTTCTTTTTAGCTTTGATGTGATTTCAGGAGCCCGCCTAAAGAATTGAGCGAATAAATGAAAAGTCAAGCAACAAGGTAAGGAATTTGAAATTCAACCAACAAGGTAAAGAAATTTAAAGTCGGTAGATTGAAAAATAGCAAGTAAGGAATACACCTAGAGAACAGAGTGAAGAAATTGAAAGCCAAGCAACAAGTTGAAGAAATTGCAAGTCAGGAGTCCTCCTGGAGAATAGGGCTATGAAACTCAAGTCAAGAGTCCAAAAAAAGCTACATAGATAGGATTTTTGTAATTTATTTATGTTTTAACTTGTAATTTTTATTTTTGATGTAATTATAGAACCGCTGATCGAAACCTCGACAAGACCTCACTCGGCTCTCCAACTCAATTGTCCTTCTTCCTTCTATTTCTTCCTTTGAATAATGTTCGAGTCGAAATTCGGCCTCGTTGTCTACTTCCTTGTATGAAAACACTTTGTGATTACATCCAAAGAGGGGTATATGTAGACACATAATTTTGTCCCTCCCGGAAACCCAATTTATTCATTTTTTTGCCTCACCTTATCATACACCCTCACCCATTCTACACTTTCCCTACAAGGAAACAAATACAAAAAATTCTAATAAATTAAAACTTTCATCCCTAATATTCCCTTATCCTAACTAAATTTTACACCTCATCCTAACTACTATCCCACCCCATACCCCCTTTATCCTACGGGACACACAAGCCATATAGAAATACTCCCCCAATTTCTATGGACTAGGGAGGAACACACCATCATTCTCACAATTTCCATTTTTCACACAGACTCCATTCTTCCTGGTTCTTCTTCACAATACCCAGATATACACACATAGAAAAAAGACACCAGACTTCATCTTTTCTACACATTCACACACATATACCCCACACAAAATCACTAATTCTCACCATATATACTACACATATTCACTCACTAGAAAATTGAAGAAGAGCATATATATAGATTCATTAATACACAGGAAAAACACATACACAAGCTAAAAAACTCACACACATATTGGAAACACGCGCGCACACTTACAGATCAGAATTTACATATCTCTTACTGGAAAAACAATCATAGTTCATTAACACACAATGATATCGAGAGAGGAAAGGAAGATAAGAAATGAGTAAAATAAAGGAAATGAGTAAGAAAGAAAAAGGGTCATGGTTCACTATTTCAGCTGTTAACCTATCACCAGTTGGACCCAAAACCTTGTCGCCAGCCTGAAATTTGATAGATACCAGCCCGTACATCACTCTTCCTGAGCTTATCGAAGCTTCGATGAGGTAACCACAACTTCCCCATTGACTGCTCTGGTCAAACCCTCGCCAAAAAACCATAAAACCCGACGATGAAATTGTATAAGTAGGTGTTGGTTTCGTCTCTTTCCATAATTACTGGTTACTGTTGGTGAAAAATAGTAAAGGTTCTGCCGTAGTTGGGTTTTGTTCGTTGTTGAGGTTCAGCTCGAGGTTTATTGGTTCTCAAGGCTCCCGTCGCTGTTAAAATTGGTTCAAGTTTATTGAATAAAAGTAACATTGAGGTCAAATTCTATATTCTCTTACTTTAATTTTTATGTGATTATGAATTATTTGTATGTTTAGCATGCTTGAATCTTTGTTGTGTGTTGGTTGATGTTGGATTTGGATGTGAGAAATTGAATTGATAGTCGAAGAAGTAGGCAATTATTTTGAGAATGAAATTAGGGGAATTAAAAATTGATGAAGGTGTATATTGATAATTTTGATTCATAATGCATATAGTTTAATTAATTGGTCGTTTGCTATTAATTTTCACCTAATAATATCATGTTTTAGGTCGAGAATCGTTCGACAAATTTTAGGTTCGGGGTAGGCAAAACATAGGGATTGTGATTGTTCAATGTTAAAAAATGTGTGTTGAATGGTTTAGTCTTATCACACTTGGATCAATTGTACTATTTGATTGGGGAATGCCCTGAGGTATCTATATTATTTTATTCGAGGAATGCCCCGAGAACGTTTACTCGAAGATGGCGCGTGATCAAGTCCCAAGGCACCGAGTGGAGAGTAGATTAGGATTAGCGTAGGTTAGCGTTGGTTTACATTTCAGTACCTTTTATTTCGAACTATAATAATTGGACTGGACATTATTTTTGGGACTTGTTTTGTTTTGGTGTGATTGTTTGTTTTGTATGTTTGTTTGGTTTATACATCTTATAGTGTCTTCTAGCTGATATACTCCACAAAGCGACCGTGGTCGAACCATGATATCGAGGGGTGCCTAACACCTTCCCCTCGGTCAACAAAATTCTTAATTGAAATCTCTATTCGCGAATCAGTTTCTAGAGTCAAACTGTTTTGAAAAGAATTTTGAAAGGTGACTTGGCATACCCAATTTATGTCAAGTGGCGACTCTGAATTTAATTGTAAAAATAATTCTTTTTTCGAAACAAATCTTTATTTTGTTGCTTTAATAATAAAAACCCTTTTCGAACTTACAATCGATATCTTTTTGGTTAAAAGAAAATGGTGTGACAGATCTAGCAACTCTGCCGAGGATTTTTCATAATTTGAGCTTATTTTTTTGAGTTGTATCGGCTTAATTTTACATTATGGGTTTATAAACATTATTTGTGTTATCATTTGTGTTATTGTTTTATCATTGTTGTGCACCTACATGCTTCGTGTTTACAATTTTTTCTTACGTGTGACTGCTTTATATCTGGCATCATTTGCATATACCGAGTTAATTTTTTCTACAACAAGTCCAGGAGTACACGTTGCATACACGAACTCTAGTTAAGTCACCCTTATTTTAGGAGAGGGAGCCGTTGGATGTATAAAGTACGTGGAAAGCAATCACAGCCACTATCGACCATATGCGCCTCCGAACAGCCTTGTTAGTGGACTCCAGCTTAGGTCAACCTTTAGGTCATGCTTATCTGCATCATATTGAGACCTAGCGGGACCCACCTGATCCTTTGTAGGAGACTCACTCCTAAAACATCCTTACGTGCTAATTGTTGCATCTTTGAGGAAAATAGGGTCATTTAATAGACTGGTTTGCGGAAAGCATGTGCTAAATTAAAGGAGAGTTTGTTTATGAAAAGTTTAAAAAAAAAGGAAAAAGAAAAAAATGAGTAAAAAAAGAAGAGTTTCGTAGTTTTTAGAGTTATTTATGAATTTTGTTTTCCAAAATCCAAAAATTCAAAAAGATTCTTTTTTTTACCTTTTGCGCTCATCTTCTCAAAAAAAAAATCAAAAAGATTTTTCTTTTGTTCTCATTAGCAAGCATTCATAATTTGAAAATTTGAAAAAAGATTTTTTTCAATAGTAGCTTCTTATAAAAGAAAAATTCAAAAAAAAAAATGATAAAAGTTTTGCACATTCCATATAACAAAAATACCAAAAAAAAATTTCTTTCATAGTTGTTGATGTCAATTTATGTGAAGTGTCAAATCGAAATACCCAGAAGAGATTTTATTGACGTTTTCATCATCTGTCTCTTAAGTCAAGATTCAGTTTGTTATTTAGTCCTTAATTGTCCAATCTGGACGAACTACGCACACCTGATTCTCCTCTTTTGGAAAGGAGATACGTAGGCAACCCTTCATGGGTTCGGTGATGTTATTTAAAAAATCCAAAAATATTTTCACTCTTCATTTTGAGTAGGTATCTTATACATCTTTTAAAAGAAAACTATAAAAAGATTTTACTTTAATAGCTTCAAGTTTCATTTTCATATGAAATTCAAAATCGAAAACTCAAAAAGATTTTCTTTGGTAATCCTAGGTTTCATTTTGTGTAGGAATTTTAAATTTGATAAAAATCAAAAAATATTTTCATCAATTCTTTTGACAATTTGTTATTTTCTTTTCTTCTTAAAGTTTCAAGAAAAAGAAAGAGAGTTTGATCAGTCATGTTGTGCCAAAACTTCACGAACTACGCACACCTGATTCTCCTCTATCGGGAGTGAGATACGTGGGCAGCCCTTTCAGGGTTCGGTGATTTTATTTAAAAAAGAAAAAATAGCCAAAAACTCCCTCAACCTTTACCCCAAATACCAACTACACTCTTATACTTTGCGGGGGTCCTATGACCCCCCTGAACATTTTTAAAATGGAATTATTACCCCCCACCCCCAAAAACAACTCGCACCCAGATGTGTAATGAAAGGTGAGCAACACGCACTTGCCATGTCATGCCATGTAATTTCAACATAATATTATATTTTTATATTAAAAAAATTAATAATTATTCTTTAATATATATATATATATATATATATATATATATATATATATATATTCTCTTTGTCAACATCTTTAATAAGCTAATATACCTTTTCTCTTCTCTCTAGCTTCTCTCTAACTTTTCTTAACTTTACAACGACTTAGACTGACAACAGTTGTCTCTCGGAGCTCCGATCGGCGAAGCTCCAATGGATACAACGAAAAATCAACAATTTCCATTTTTTAGAAACTAAAAATGAAGTATTATTCATTGTTAGTTTTTTTTTGCTTAAATTTTTGTATTTTGGAATAGTCACATATAAAACATTGAAACCCACATGTAGATTATTCGTCTTTTATATTTCTTGTTCATTTTGTGTTCAGTTTTTGAATTCAATAAGAGATTCTTGGATTTTATTTTCATGGATTATGTTGAATCCCTGACGTCTTTGAGTTTGAATATGGATTTGGGATTTGGGATTTGGGTTTTTGGTGTTTGGGTGGTTTGGACAATTGTATAAAGTTTTGGGGTTGTTGTTGTTATTGTTTGGTTTGGGATTGAGGATTTTACAATTTAGTTGGTATTGTAAGGGTTGGAACCATTCTTTTTGTTATTTTTGTGGGAAATCAAGTGAATTGAGAAATGGGTGTGGTTCCAAAAATGATTTTGATGGGAAATAAAGTGAAAAAATGAAGTCTTGTAAGACTGGGTTGTTGATGAATTCGGACTTAGAAGATGAAAAAAATGATGGTTTATTGGAATTGGATGATGAGAAGGAAGAGTTTGAAGAAGAGTGTAATGATGAGGACAAAGTGTTTGATGTTTTGTCACTGAGAAAAATGGTAAAGATGGAAAGAAGGAGAGCAAGTGCTGCTTGTTTGGAACTTGAAAATGAGAGAATGACAGCAGCAACAGCTAAGGAAACAATGGGGATTGTTTTAGTTATAGTTCTATACCCTATACGTTATGGCCATCCTTTTAATTGTTTCACTACATACGTTGCAAGAGATAAACGAAAAGCATAAATTCTGTCATATTTACTTCTTTAATTAATGGACATTCAATTTAATTAAGTAAATATACTTCTTTTTATGAAGATAGTTCTATAGCCATTGAAGGGTTGTTGAAGCTTTTTATGAGAGAGAGTGATGGTGATGAAGAAAAAAGAAAATAAAATGAAATAAAAATAATATATATATTATATGTACTTTTTTTTGGTAAACAATATATACTTTTATATTAAAAAGATATGCAAAAATACTTTTTTTAAGATTTTTGGACGACTCACTCTCTCAGAGAGAGTGAGATACACTTTCTTTGCCACATAAGCCTTTAGGGGTGTAATAATTTCATTTTTAAAATGTTCAGGGGGGTCATAGGCCCCTACAAAGTATAAGTGTGTAGTTGGGATTTGGGGTAAAGGTTGGGGGGTTTTGGATATTTATCCAAAAAAACTTTCTTCTCTTCATTTAGAGTAGGTGTTTCATATATATCTTTAAAAGAAAACCACAAAAATATTTTTCTTTAATAGCTTTAAGTTTCATTGTCATATGAAATTAAAAATTGAAAATCCAAAAATATTTTTCTTTTGTAATCATAGGTTTCATTATGTATAGGGTCGTTTTAGTTAGTTCTTATTTTCTTTTCTTCTTAAAGTTTCAAGAAAAAAGAAAAAGAAAAAGAAATAGAGTTTGATCGGCCATGTTGTGCCAAAACTTCACGAACTACGCACACTTGATTCTTCTCTCTCAGAAGTGAGATACGTAGGCCCCCTTCTTGGGTTCAGTGATCTTTTGAGAATTTGCTATCTCTTGTTCAATTAGTTTAAAGCGGTTGGTTTGTGGCATTTAGGTTGGTCCTCCATTTGCACCAAGTCGAAGAGAAAGTTATGGCTAACAAGGATATTGAGGTCGCTGTCACTAATCAGATAGGGAGTTTCGGGAATTAGATATTAGGAGCTAATAAATAAATTCAAAAATTAAGGTAGCAAATGATAGAAATGCATCGATCTTGGGCTACCGAGTTTCCACTTCCTCCATTTCCCACTGATAATATGAAATATCTTTCTAGCTTGCCTCCAGTGTCACATGCACAATATCCCATTTTGCTTGACATGCCACAACATGCATCAGGGTCTACTCTAGGGCAAAACTATCCAAACACTTCCAATATTCGTTTTCTCACTCCTCAACACAAAACTATCACATGCTCGGCTCTAACTACTATTCATGCTTTTGTGGTGCCAACACTGAATATTTTTAAAAATATGATAAAAACTCTAAAAAAAAAACAGTAATATGAGATCATATTTCAGAGATCCATAACATTGGACTTTTAATACATGAGTATAATACATGAATTTAAGCATGGAAGCATATTAAACTCAGGAGGATGGTAATTTCTCATCAAAACAACAACATTCAAGATAAAACATCAAACTTGTCATTGGAAACATGAACAAGTACAACTCTTATGATCTTTAGTCCTTGATTTGGGAATGAATCCTAACTTAAAACATGTAAATTTAACTTTAAAATCATATATTTGGGCACAAGGTTCAAAGGTTAACCTTGTTCAAAACCCCACATACCTTAATAGCTAGATTCTTGAAGATTGCTTGAACTTTGGAAGCTTGAACACTTGGATTCTTGAGGAAAAGAGCTTAGGTTTTGTTTTTGGGAAGAAGGACGGTTTATAATGAGAAATTTTTAGAGGAAGGCGTAAATAATGCCCCTATAGATACCCCAAATCGTGTTATAGATGACTTCAGTTGGGGAAAAGGACTCAACTACCCTTGATTTCCTTAATGAAGGAGCTGGCCATAAGGTACCAATGCACCACGCCATTTGCTTTGGGGGAGAGAGCAATACACCACGCCACTTGCTCTGAGGGAGGGAGTAACGTACCATGGACCACATCACCATGGGAGCAACCAATGCATCGCGGTCTTAACGCGAGGACTCACTATTTTAGTAATCAAACACGTCCCGAACCCCACCCAAAAATCCTGAGACATACTTTTAACCTCCCTAAATATGAATCAACTCAAAAACCAATGTCTCAATGTCGAAAAATCCAAAATAAAAATCCGTGAAGTTTAGAGGTCTTGAAAATGACCAAGCCCTTAACATTTATTGAAAATTTTAAGCCTTGGACCCCTTAAACATGCAACTACAACTGAACCGAGCTTAGAATCTTATGGGGTATTACAATATCTCCCCCTTGGGAATATTCATCCTCAAATAAGACTGGTTAGACTGAGAATACTAAGGCAACTGAGATCATATACTGAACATGCATGACTTGGAATATGGTTACGTAACTGAGTCTGAAGCATGATACATAAACTGAATTGATTTCGTGAATGCATGCAATGACATGAGAATGGTTACATAGCTGAAATAGAGAACGAAAAAGAGTCGATCTAAGAAAACTTATTACCTCAAGTTGAATATGAGTTTACGGAGAAAAGATGAGGGTACTTGTCTCGCATATCTGCTTCTGCTTCCCAATTATCTCCCTCAATAGACTGATTCCGTCATAGAACTTTAACCAAGAAAACTTCTGCATTCCTTAGTCTATGAATCTGACGATCAACAATCTCAACTGGGACTTCTTCATAGGAAAGGCTATCCTTAACTTCCACTCTTTCTAAAGGAATAACAAAAATTGAATCACCAATGCATTTATTTATTAAAGAAACATGAAACACAGGGTGTACCGATGCCAAATCTGCAGGCAACTCAAGTTCATAAGCTACCTTCCTAAAACAACTCAAAATTCTATATGGAACATCATTGTGGGGACTGAGTTTCCCCTTCTTTCCAAATCTCTTCACTCAAATTCAAGATTTCTTCTTCTTATATCTGTATAAGATTCCTAATGACTTTGGACGGTCTTCAGCCTCTCTCGAATTAAGTGAATTTTCTCCATCGCCTCAAACACTGAATCTAGCCATAGCAAAGTGGTCTCACCCACTTCAAACCAACCAATATGATATCTAAATCACCTTTCATAGAGAGCCTCAAATGGAGCCATATGAATACTGGAGTGATAACAACTGTTTTAGGAAAACTCAATCACAGGTTAGTGGTCATCCAACTACCTTTAAAGTCAATAACACATTCCCTCAACATGATCTCTAAAGTATGAATGGTCCTCTCTGCCTGACCATCTATTTGAGGATGAAAAGCTATACTGAGATGAACTTGGGTACCAAGATCCTTCTGAAAAGCCTTCCAAAAGGGAGAGGTAAATTAAGTACCTCTATCTGAAATGATAGACAACAGAACCCAATGTAATTTCACAAACTCCCTAAGATAATGCCTGGCATAATCCTCAGCTAAGTATAAAGTATGAACTGTTAAGAAATAGGCTGACTTGGTCATTCTATCTACAATAACCCAAATCAAATCATGCTGACGACGCATACGAGGTAGTCCTATCATAAAATTCATATTCACCACCTCCCACTTCCAAGTGAGGATGCCAAACTCCTGAAGCTTACTACTAGGCCTTTGGTGCTTAATCTTAACCTGCTGACAGTTCAAACACTTAGCCATACACTTTGAATTATCTTTCTTCATACCACTCCACCAATAGATTCCCCGCAAGTCACAGTACATCTTAGTGGCTTTGGGGTAAATATAATACCACACACCATACGCTTCTGATAATATTCATTATCTCAAACCACCAATATGCTGAACACATAACCTTCCCTAATAATGAAGCACACTATCTTTCCCTTGGGAGAAAAGCTCCACCTTCTGGTCTCCAACCACCTCCTTCAACCTAACCAAACTAGAATCCCTGTCTTGCTTTTCTTTTACCTCAGTAATCAATTAAGATTCCACTCTATTCTAAACCCATATGCTACCTTCGGCTGAATCAACCAACCAAACTCCTAACCTTGAAAGTTGATGAACCTCACAAGATAACTCCTTCTTATCATCTTCGACATAGCAAACACTACCCATAGACAATCAACTAAGGGAATCCGCCACTACATTGGCCTTGCCCAAATGACATAACACAATCATATCATAATGTTTCAAAAACTCAAAACATCTTCTCTAGAAAAGATTTAAGTCTTTCTGCTTGAACATGTACTGTAAACTCTTATGATCCGTGAACACATCAACGTGAACCCATAAAGATAGTGTCTCCAAATTTTCAAGGAAAAAATAACGGCTACCAACTCAAGATCATAGGTTGGATAATTCTTTTCATGAGGTTTAAGCAGTCTAGAGGTGTAGGCTATGACCTTACCTCTCTGCGTCAATACGCAATACAGACCAACTCTAGTATCATCATAATAAACTATTAACCCATCTATATCATTTGGCAAAGCTAAGACTGAGGCAAAAGTGAGTCGAGTCTTAACTCTTAAAAACTCTTCTCGTAGGAATCTGACCACTAAAATGTAATCTTCTTCTGGGTTAGTCTAGACATGAGACAAGAAGTACAAGAAAAAACTTCAAAAATCGCTTGTAATAGCCAACCAAACCCAAAAAACTCCTGATATATGATGGAGAGATGGGTCTAGGCTAGTTTCTCACTACTTCAGAATTTTGGGGGTCAACTCAAATACCAGCACCAGAAATAATGTGACCAAAGCTACTGATCTCAACCAAAATTCGTACTTAGTGAACTTAGCGAATAATTGACAATCTCTAAGATTTTGTAACACAACTCTCAGATGGGTTGCATGATCATTCTCATTACAAGAATAGAAATGGATATCATTAATGAAGTCTATGACAAACATGTCCAAGTGCTGCTTGAACACCTTGTTCATCAAATCCATAAAAGTTGGAGGGGCATTTGTTAGTCCAAAAGACATAACTAGAAATTCAAAGTGACCATACTGAGTTCTGAAGGTTGTTTTTAGAATATCACATTCTCTGACTCAAAGCTGATGATAGTCGGACCTGAGGTCTATCTTAGAGAAACAACATGCACCCTAAAACTGGTCAAACAAGTAATTATTTTGGGGAGAGGATACTTATTCTTTATGGTGTCTTTATTCAATTGACGGTAGTTGATGCACATTCTAATAGAATCATATTTCTTACGCATGAATAGGACTGGAGCACCCCATGGGGAAACACTAGGCATGATGAAACACTTATCGAAGAGATCTTTTAATTGCTTTTTCAATTCATTTAGCTCAGGTGAAGCCATTCTATAAGGTGGAATAGAGATAGGCTGGCTATTTGGAATGAGATCTATTCCAACATTAATTTCCCTTTTGGGAGGATCCTAAGAAGAACTTCACGCAATGCATCTGGAAATTCCCTTACCATATAAACTGAATCGAGGTTCAGTGTCTCAGAGACTCGGAAGAGGTGGTAAATGCACCCTTAGATATCATCTTTCTTGCTTTAAGATATGAAATAATCTGACCCCAAAGAATTGAAGTACTAACCCTCAATTCGATAACTAGCTTGTTAAAAAATTGGAATTTTACAATTCTATTTCTGCAATCAACTGAGGCATAACATGAGTGGAGCCAGTCCATGCTGAGAATTACATCAAACTCATTCATCTATAACTCTACAAGATCAACTAAAGTAACTTTCTAAGACACTGTGACAGGGCAATTTCTGTATACCCGTCTGGCTACAATGGAGTTACCCACTAGGGTAGACACTAAAAAAGACTGTACTAATATTTTTGTACTGATACCAAAGTCTGCAGATACATAAGGGGTCATAAAGTAAAATAAAGCTCTGGGGATTAACAGTGCATAAACATGAAGATGAAAGACTTCTAACGTAACCTTAACTACAATGGGAGAACTTTTCTGATTATGTCGAGTCTGCAGAGCATACAGTCTATTCTGATGTTTCCCACTGGTGGCACTGGATATGGAACCCTGCTGAGTCGAGCGACCTGCTGGTGCTGCTGAAGAATGAGACTGGCCTTGTTGGCATAAATCACCTTCCTTCAGGGCTACTACTTGATATTTCTTAATCCTGTGGCCTGGATTAACACACCCAAAACACACATTACTACCTACCCGATATTTACCCTTATGGTTTATACCATACTTCCTGCAGAACAGGTTTGTACGACCACTGTGTATACTATCCTAGATCTTAGAGCCTGGCACTCTATCCCGACTATTCTACTTGAACTTAGGTACTGGCGCACTGGCTGAAGATGGAGCTGGGACTGAAAATTTTTGGCGGAACTGGGAACGGTTATTATATTTCGACCTTGGCTGAGAAAAGTTGAAGTTACCCCTTCTGGCCCTCTTATTTTTTTCTCTTTTTCCTTGAGCTTCTCTTCCTCAATATACTGTGCAAGAACCATAAGTCGAGATAGGTTCATCTCCTTAATTAACAGAGTAGTCCTACACTCTTTAACCACACAATCAGATACACCAGATATGAACTTACTCATCGTGGACTATTGCCCACCACCATAGTAAGAGCATACCTCGCCAACTGAGTGAATTTAAGCGAGTACTCCTTTATTCTCATACTTTCCTGCTTCAAGTTTATGAAATCTTGAACCTTATCTTCCCTCAACTCTAGTGGGAAGAACTTGTCTAGAAAGGCCATGGAAAACTCCTCCCACTCCATAGGCCCTGCCTCAATAGCTTTGTCCTTCCACTGCTTAAACCAGGTGTGAGCTACTCCCTACAACTGATATGCAACCAATTTTGCACTCTTATTTGAAGTGACACCCATTATGTCTATCACATTCTATACAATATCTAAAAACTCTTACGGATCCTCCTCAGATTTGGATCCAAAAAACAAAGGAGGATTCATCCGAGTGAAATCCCTAATCCTTGCTGCAGCTATATTTGCCACTAGATTGGCTGAGAAAATAACTTATCGGTTGTTCTGATAGCTACAGAATGGGATAAGGCTTTGAATGCGGATCGAAAATCAGCGTGAGAAACATGGTCATTCAGGGGATCTTTCTGAACATGAGGTGGTGCGGGATGATCCCCATTCCTTCTTCTATTAGTTCTTCTGGTAGGAATTGTCTGTAAACAAAATAAAGGATAAGTTAGAAAGAGAGATTCAATAGAGCTCATGCTCTTCGCACGACATAAACACTAAAAGAGGGGAAACTTTCCTAAAACATTTTATAGCCTCTTTCCCATAAGTGTAGCGTGCTTCACACCCATGCACAAGAATCTACTCAACGCAGTTTCCAGACTCCCTAGGACACTTTAAAACATTAGGCTTTGATACCAAGTTTTTTCACAACCTAAGGCTAACCCCTAGTCGCTACATGGTGTTTAAGGCCACAAGTGATACCAAAATAACTCATGATATGGTACCTTCTAATATGCATAAGATAAACCAACAACTTACGATCAGTCTAAATACTAAAATATATATATAAAAGATATATCAAAAGTGTCTGGTAAAATACTAAAGACCAAAACTGTCTATAACATCTGATAACATCTGAAAACTGAATGGTTGTCTACCAGTATGAAAGCCTCTAAGAATCATGGGGAGTTGATGGGACAAACCCCAAACTAAATCAGACTAACTAGATATAGATAAATACTGAAATAATAGTAAAATATATCACATCCTCGATAGAAGAGGACTCATTACTACTGCTGTTGAGTGATGCTGGACTGTCTAAGAACAACCGAGAAACTGAGCGTTCGAACCTATGTTATCAAATAACATAGTGCAATAGAAAAGTATACGGTCAATACTTTGAATGTACTAGTATGTAAAGTAAGGACTAACTGAAATACATGCAGAACTGAATGAATTCACATGAATATGTAAAATTGAATATGCAATACCAAGCATTTTAATACACTATCATTATCTGAGTAACTAGTACAATTTATATAACTGACTGAATAAATGCTTAAAACTGACTACTTGGTCTAGTAAAACTGAACTGAAAGAGACTGCCAATACTGACTGAAACTGTGGGAGCTATTATGTAACCGATATAAACCATGGTTAGTACCATGGAGTTCAACGTCTAACCCATTTTGAGGAGGGATGTCCCATCCTTGCCATCGGAATGGAACCTGAACTGGAGTGATCACTATACTAAGCCCATTTGGGCAAAGGGGAAAATGTTCTTTGGAAAGTCCCTAAATCTTATGGGGGCACGTAGTTTTTGGAAAGTAGGATGCACTGAACCCACACTTCCTCTCGGTTCTAAATCCTACTCCAAATCAGATAAAACTAGTATTATTCATGATTTAACATAACATGGTATTGTACTGATTAGGATCAACTTGAACTGAAACATAATAATAAAATCATGATCTGACATAATAATGAAGTCATGAATGACTAGCATTTGAAAAGTATGAAATAGCAAGTACACACATAGGTATAGGATGTTCATAACTTACCAACACTGAATATTTAAGAAAATACGATAAAACTCTTAGAAAAGTAGTAATATGAGATCATAGTTCAGAGACCCATAACATTGGACAATATAATACATGAGTATAATACATAAATTTATGCATGGAAACATATTAAATTCAGGAGGATGGTAATTTCTCATCAAAGTAATAAAATTCAAGATAAAACATCAAACTTGTAGTTGGAAACATGAACAAGTACAACTCTTATGCTCTTTAGTCCTTTAAATCATATAATAATACTATGCTTTCAACACATGAGGATTTGAGAATGAACCCTAACTTAAAACATGTAAATTTAATCTGGGAATCATACATTTGAACATAAGGTTAAAAGATTAACCTTGTTCAAAACCCCACATACCTTAATAGCTAGATTCTTGAAGATTGCTTGAACTTTGTAAGCTTGAACTCTTGGATTCTTGAAGAAAAGAGCTTGGGTTTTATTCTTGGGGAGGAGGAGGGTTTGTAATGAAAAATTTTAAGAGGAAAGGGAAAATAATGACCCTATGAATGCCCCAAATTATGTTATAGACGACTTGGGTTAGAAAAAAAGACTCAATTACCCCTTGATTTTCTTAATGAAGAAGATGGGTGTAAGGCACCAACGTGTCACGCCACTTGCTCTAAGGAAGACAGCAACGAGTCGCGCCACTTGCTTCTAAGGAGAGAGAAATGCGTTGTAGACCACATCACCATGGGAGCAACCAACGCGCCGCAAGCTTATCGTGTGGGCTCACTATTTTAGCAATCCAAACATGTCCTGAACCCCATCTGAAATTCCCAGAACTCTCCCGAGACATACTTTTAACCTCCCTATACATGAATCAACTCAAAAACCAAAGTCTCAATGTTGGAAAGGCCAAAATAAAAATGTGTGAAGTTTAGGGGTCTTGAAAATAAATAAACCCTAAACACTTACTGAAAATTTCAAGACTTGGACCCCTTAAGCATGCAACTACAACAGAACCAAGCTTAGGATCTTATGGAGTATTACAGTAATAGTTCTTTATATCCCTAATCAAGTAATTTGTGGTAGGTTTGAAATTGAAGTGATCCCAATTTTTTATTGCATTTGGACATGAGAGAAATGTGTGCTCTGTATTTTCAGATGTGTTTGAACATGAGCAAGATGAGTTAGAGTTTTTAATGTGTCTTGCAAAAAGGTTGGCATCCGTAGAAAGTTTATTTAGAGTAAGGAGCCAGATAAAATATTTTATTTTATTACTAGTATTTCCATTCCATAATCTGTACTTTTATAGTACATATTATCTAATGATTGGAGGAATATATTCTAATCATCTTTTGAGGAAAATTTTCATTTTGAAGATGTATTTCAAAAGAAAAAGTCAGATTTTGAATTAAATTGCTTTATATAGTTATTTTTTATAATGTCTGTGATTTTTGAGGAATTATAGCAGACATATTTGAGAAATTTCAAGCTCCATTAACTAAAATTTTATTTACTTTTTAATTTAAATCATCTAATGAGAGAAAATCTTGAAGGATTCTTGTAAATTATTGTTTGAGTAGAGCCATCTATCTTGCCAAAGGTTAATATTTTTCTCGTCTCCCACATTCCAGGACAAACCCTTGCAAAATATATGATTGTTTTTGCTAATGCTTTTCCATATGTAGGAGTCCTGGATTTATGGGTGATGATATTGTTGGCTATTCTAGTTTTATACTTTTTGTAGGAGTTTTACCCACAGGTGAGATGTATTTTTCATGAGTCTCCAGTTGAGGCTCAAAATTAAAGTTGAGTTTTTCCCTTCAGTTTTATGAACTCCCAATCCTCCTTTGTTTTTAGGCATTGTGACAGCGTCCCAGTTAACGAGATGGATTTTCCTTTTTTCATCTGAAGATCCCTATAAAATTCCTTTTAATTGTATCCATGCTATAAGTAATATTTTTGGGTAATAAATTAATTTACATAGAATAAGTTGGTATGGAGTTAAGAACTGAGTTAATTAATGTGGTTCTCCCTGCAATAGAAAGGAATTTAGTTTTCCAACCACTTAATTTATTGTTAATTTTATCAATTATAAACTGATAGTATTTTCGTTTGGTATTAAGGTTAGTCAGTAGGAGTCCAAGGTACTTCCCAAATTCTTTAGTTTCTTTTATTTGTAGAAGAGAAGAAATTGAAATGACATTTGATTGGCTAATATTTTTTGAGAAATATACTCTTGATTTTAAAAAAATTATTTTTTGTCCAGACATCTCGCTAAAGCTTTTAAGAATGGACAATATAGAGTTCGGCATTATTGGATCCTGTTTACCAAAATTTTGGTAATTATTTTGTAATTGGTGTTGCATAAACTTATAGGTCTGTATGTGAGAGTTGTTCCCATATATTAATTTTCGGAATAAGCACTAGATGAGTTTTAATGATATCCGGACTAATACTTTTTGAATAGAAGACGTCCATACATGTTTCAATGATAGAGAAGTTAGTGTCATCCCAGAATTTTTGGAAGAATATGGGATGTAAACCATCAGGACCAGGAGCTTTTAAGGGTTTAAAAGAATTAATAGCCCTGGGAATCTCATCGATTGTTAAATGAGTATTAAGAATTTGATGATCATCTTCTAGAGACTATTAGCCATTCTTTAAACCAAAAGAATGGGGAAACTAATTAGTTCAGTGGTATACACACTTTTAAAGTGATTTTTAATAGTGTTTTTAATATCTTTTGATTGGAATGACCAATTTCCAACAAAATCAACCAAGCCCAAAATTCTATTTCTACGTCTATTTTTTTTATAGTAGAAATGTGAAAGAACTTGGTATTAGCATCACCATCTAGCGTCCATTAAATTCTTGATTTCAGTTTCTAAAATTCCTCTTCCTGTTTTAGGATATTCCTAAAATCTTGTAGGAGAGTTGTCTCTAGATTATAATGGAAATTCATTTTTCTAGCCGGATCCTTTTTCTAGAGGCCATTCATTCTTGCTAAAATCTTTCTCTTATTTTTAAAAATGTTGCCCAAATTATCTTTACCCCAAGTAGTAGCAACATGTGAGAAACTAATGGAAGCATTTTGATAGTTGTAGTTATAGTGCCAATATGTTTTAACTATGATTTTAAAATCCGATGGTACAATCGCATAGTTTCAAATCTGAATTTTGAAATATTGATCTTGTCACTTTTAATAAGATTTAGTAATAGGGGACAGTTATCTAAATGGACTCTAGGAAGATGCGTAACCTTAGAGTCTGAAAACAAGTTGATCCATAACGGATTACAAAGAAATCGATCTAGTCTTTCCATTATTATACTAGATTGATTCTTGTTCATATTTTTCCAAGTAAATTTCGGACCAACAAAACGTAGGTCTATCATATTTAGATAATTTATGCAGTCCATGAAATTGGTGATTCTTCTACTGTCAACCTCATTCCCACCAAGTTTTTTAGAAGTATTAGTTACTTCGTTGAAGTCCCCACCCATTGGCCAAGGGCCCTTTATTTTAGTAGAGATTTAATTCAAATTTTTCCATAAGACTTTTTATAGTGATAACTATTTCTAGCATATATAATAGAGAGAGTCCATGGAGAAGTGTTAGGACTAACTTGTAGACTCGCCTGGATTTCTTGTTCCATAAGAATCAATGGATTCATAATAAACTCATTGCTGTTCCAGAAAATTGCGATACCACCTGAGTATCCTGAAGTTGGTATATGCATGACATCCAAAAATGATAGTAACTGCATAAGTGGCTCCTGGTCTGATAATCTAGTTTCAGTAAGAGAAAGGATTGTAGGGTTAAAAGTAGGGATAATTTTCAGTACATTCCTTCTAAAGGCTGGGTTATTTGCGCTCCTACAGTTCCAGGTGATAATCTTCATGGTTTATTGTGTCCGGAGTGAGGAAACCCCTCCCGATGCAAGGGACATCTCAAGGTTGATCGCTATTTGATTCTAAAATAAGGACAAGTCTCTACTTTCCTTCTTCGTTGCTGCCAACAAAATGACATATTAGTACATATGATCCACCGGGTAGGATTTTATGTTGACTGGAACTGGCGGTGGGATTTACCAGAATAGGTTATTTTGCATTTTTTTAAAGTAAACATTAGTAAATCATCTAGTGTGATCAGAGTTATTACCCGTGTGATGCCGTTTGGTAGTATTTCCCCTGGTTCCTACGTCTGGTATTGCACATTGTTGTCGAAATTGGACGATTTAAGTTATGGCGTTGGAAAGTAATTTCCTGTATCTGTGGCACTTCTTGGTTGTGAGTCATTACTTCCCATGTTGGTGACATAGTTTGCATGTGAGGAGTGGACCAATTTGTATAGTTCATCTATTGGCATGATTCCCTACTCATGCTCGTTGTGTGTTTCGTCATTACATTCATTTGCATGTGTAACATCGTCGCTCCTAGGTCTATTATGTGTTGGTTCTGCATGTAGTGGGATATCACTAGATTTTGATAATTTTGAATTAACTCCGAAAGAGTGATAAAGAAGGGAAGAGTTCCATCAATATAACATTGTTGTGAGTCGTTCCATTCACTAGTGGCGGCATCCAACTTGTTATCCAATTGTTTTGGTAAGGAAGGAGGTTATCCTCTAGTATTGGAAAATTTTGAGGATTCCAATTTTGTGGTTGGTTCTCATTCTGTAAATCTGGGGCAGTCTGGGGGTTCCAATTTTCTTAGTTGTATTGCATTAGAGACAAGGAGTGATTGCTGTTGGAGTTTTAACGTCTGTAGTGGAGAGGTTTTCGAGGCATTTTTTGTTTGAGTGGATTTTGTTAGTTGATGATGGAGTTTGGGGAGACAATATTTTCTTTTATATATGGGGGATCATTTTTTGTAGTGGAGATAATTGGCAATAGAGTCTTAGGGTTGAAAGTAGGACTAGGGTTCATGATAGAAGTAGAAGTAGAAGGAGTACTTGCTGCAGGTTGAGCATAAGAGTTCTTAAATTGTTCATTTAAGGAGGAGATATGTTGTCGTACCCTCCCTTCATTTGGTGTATCTTTTTTAGAGTTTTGTTGGAAACAAAAGCTTGTACAGCAAAATTTCGGCATAGTAGTATTTGGAGTGTGACTGGTTTTTGTTGATGTGGATGTGGAAGTACTTTTCTGTGCATGTGAAAGTTGTGTAGTAGTTGGGGTTAATTTATTTACTACAATGGGAAGTGTTTTGTCACTAGGATAGTAACAACAACAAACCCAGTGTATTCCCACATAGTGAGGTCTGGGGAGGGTAAGATGTACGCAGTCCATACCTCTACCTCTACAGAAGTAGAAAGGTTGTTTCCGATAGACCCCCGGCTCGAGACACGGAATGCTAAAAAAATTCATAGTAAAGCATGGAGCAAGATGGCATAACATAAATACGACACCGACAAGTAATAGTAAACAGAGAAAAGTAAGCAGATTCGTAATAAAGCATGAAAGAAGGTATCATAACAAGGATAATACCCCCACCAAGTAATTCCCAACACTAGCGACCCAAACTGACCCTAGCCTTCTGCCCTAATTCGCGTCCTCCATATCTTCCTATCTAGGGTCATGTCCTCAGTGAGCTGTAACTACTCCATGTCCCACCTAACCACCTCTACCCAGTACTTCTTCGGCCTACCCTACCCCACCTAAAACCATCCAAAGCTGGCCTTTCACACCTACGAACCGGGGCATCCATCCTCCTCTCATCACGTGTCCGAACCATCTCAATCGTACTTCCCGCATCTTATTCTCCACTACAGTCACACCAACCTTCTCCCTGATAGTCTCATTTTGAACTCTACCCCTCTAGTCAGAAGCACACATCCAACACAACATCCGTATTTCCGCCACCTTCATTTTTTGAATGTGGGAGTTCTTAACTGGCTAACACTACGCTCCATACAACATGGCCGGACGGACTGCCACCCTATAGAATTTGCCTTTAAGCTTGGGCGGCACCTTCTTATCATACAACACCCCCGAAGTGAGCTTCCACTTCATCCATCCCGCCCCAATACGGTGCGAGACATCCTCGTCAATCTCACTGTTACCCTAAATCACGGATCCGAGATACTTGAAACTATCCCTCTTACATACCACTTGTGATTCCAACTTCACTACCACCTCATTCTCCAATCTCACATCATTAAACTTGCATTCCAAATACTCTGTCTTGCTCCTACTCAACCTGATTCCTTTAGACTCAAGAGTTTGTCTCCACACCTCTAATTTATCATTCATACCCCCCCTCCCCCCGCGTCTCATCAATCAAAACTACATCATCTGCAAAAAGCATACACCAAGGCACCTCTCCTTGAATACACCATGTCAACACATCCATCACCAAAGCAAACAAAAAGGGACTAAGAGTAGATCCCTGATGCAATCCTGTCAAGATAGTGAAATGCTCTGAGTCTCCTCCCGCCGTCCTCATCTAAGTTCTAGCTCCATCATACATATCCTTAATTGCTCTGATATATGCCACCGGGACTTCACTCACCTCCAAGCATCTCCAAAGCACCTCCCTAGGGACTTTGTCGTATGCCTTCTCCAAGTCGATAAACACCATGTGCAGGTCTTTCTTCCTTTCCCTATACTGTTCCACCAGCCTACGTACCAGGTGAATTGCCTCTGTCGTCGAGCGGCCAGGCATAAATCCAAACTGGTTCTCCAAAATAGACACTATCCGTCTCAACCTCACCTCGACCACTCTCTCCCAAATCTTCATAGAGTGACTCAATAACTTAATACCCCTATAGTTATTCCAACTCTGAATGTCACCCTTATTCTTATAAAGAGGGATCATAGTACTCCACCTCCAAGCCTCGGGCATTTTTGCCGTCTTGAAAATTCCGTTAAATAATCCAGTCAACCACCTAAAATCAGCCTCGCCAAAAACTTCCAAAAATGCACAGGTCTCTCATCAGGCCCCATCGCCCTACCCCTTCGCATCCTGCGAACAGCCTCTCTAACCTCCTCTACCTTAAAACGTCTATAATAACTAAAATCCCGACACTCCCCTGAGTGCTCCAGCTCTCCTAACACAATAGTTCTATCCCCTTCGTCATTCAAGAGCCTATGAAAATACGACTGCCATCTATTCTTAATGTGGCCGTCCTCTACCAACAATGTACCGTCCTCCCCCTTAATGCACTTCACCTGATCGAGGTCATGACCCTTCCTCTCGTAGCCTTAGCGAGTCTAAACAACTTTTTTCCCCTCTTTTCTTTTGTAACCCCGCATACAAGCTCTCAAATGCTGCCGTCTTAGCCACCATAACTGCTAACTTAGCCTCCTTCCTAACTAACTTGTACTCTTTCCTTTTTACCCACTTCTCTTCTTCGTCCGTACTCTCAATCAACTTAGCATACGCCCCTTTCTCGATCTCCACTTTCTTCTTAACCTTTTCATTCCTCCACCAATCCCCCCGATGATGCCCGGCCCGGACCCTAGAAACCCCCAACACCTCAGTAGCATTCTCCCTGATGTACCTAGTCACCCTATCCCACATACTATACACGTCTCCCTACACTCCCACACCCTTATTCCCGCCAACTTCTCCCCTATCTCCCACACATTCACTGGCATCAAGCCGTCCCACTTAATTCTAAGTCTACACTCCTCACCCCTTCTCTTTCTATCCTTCTTTATACCCAAATCCATAACCAAGAGCCTATGCTGGGTCGAAAGATTTTCACTCGGGATGACCTTACAGTCCTTACAAAACACCCTATCCCCTTTCCTAAGCAACAAAAAGTCAATTTGGGTCTTGGCTATCGCTCTTCGAAAGGTGATCAGGTGATTGTCCTTCTTCGGGAATCCTGAGTTCACCACCACCAGCCCAAAGGACCTCGTAAAATCCAATAGAGTAGCCCCTTCTTCATTTCTTTCCCCAAAACCAAAACCACCATGTACATCACTAAAGCCTTCCTGTAATGCCCCGATGTACCCATTGAAATCTCCTGCTACAACAATCTTCTCCGAGCTAGGCACGCCTCTTACTACCTCATCCAAAACCTCCCAAAACCGCAGCTTCTCCTCCCCATCCAAGCCCACTTGTGGCGCATAAGCACTACACACATTCAGGGTAAACCCTTCAATGACCAACTTAATAGTCATCAACCTATCACTGATCCTCTTTACCTCTACTACCTGACCTCTAAGCTCTTCATATACTAAGATGCCAACTTCATTCCTATGCCTCTCACTCCCAGAGTATCAATTCTTGTAACCATCCACATCCCTAGCCTTAGACCCCACCCACTTGGTCTCTTGAGCACATGCAATATTAATCCTCCTCTTTCTAAGAATCTTCACAAGCTCTATGGACTTACCCTGAAGAATCCCTATATTCCAAGACCCAACCCTTATCCTACCAACTCTATCAACACGTCTTCCTCTACCTCCCCTGAGGCCAAACCTTAGCCTCCCTCCCACCCCCATCCGTTCCTCTTCCCCTATCCCCACAACAGCCCCCCGCCCCAACCCCCTCGGACATGACCCTATCCAGCCATCAACGCCTACAACCATTACTACAAGAAAATATAAGAAAATATAAACATTGGTCATAACAAAGCAGCAGCAGTAAATACAAGGCTCACACAAATTAGAAGAAATAATCAAGAAACAAAACTAAACTCAAATAGGGAGAAAAAATAAAACCAAGGAAAGGACAAAACTAACAGTAAGAAAAATAGAGCACACTAATGGCCTGGCACCAAGGACAGCCAAATAAATAATAAGGAGTGGTGCAAGTCACGAATAAACTACAACAGACACGCAAGTCAAGATACAGGAGATAGTATGATAAATAATATGAAGCAGCATAAAAGGTTCAAAAACAGCAAGACAATAAAGACACCCTCAAAGCACACACTATATCCAAATTTTAAGAACAACAACTACTAAAAATCCAAATAACTGATAGGAAATCCCATGCAAATTATAGGCAATGAAAATATCGAAAATATCAAAAAATCAAGTGATAAAATAAAGTTCAAGGGTTAGAAGTCACCGAAATACGTATATTATGTAATCTGCTCTTGCTTGTTGTGTTGGAACCCAACAAATTAGGTCACAGGAATCACTTCGCTAGAAAGTCGCCGGCTCAAATCTGGACAGTAGTTGCAATATTCGGTAGAGACCCCCACCTGGATTTTCTAGCTCCGCTGCCTTCACCACCGACGTCCGTCAAACTAGTTCACCGAATTCGATCGCGGACCGGTAACCAGCAAGTTGCTGCCTCCATAAATCTACTGACAGTGGAGAGGGGAGAGAGGGAGAGGGGGGGAAAGGAAGAGAGGGGGAAAGAGAGGGAGACCAAGAAAGAGAAGGAGAGAGAAATGTGCCTACCTGTCGCCAATGTTATTTCGCTGCCGGCGTCTACTTCACAGAGACTGACCAGTCACGTCAAAGAGAACGTAGGGGAAGAGAGAGACCAAGGGAGAGAGAAGGAGCAACGTACTTACTTGTCGTCGGCATCTGCTTCGACGGCGACGGCACGGTCAAGTTAAAGAAGGCGTTGAAAGATACGTTAGTTAGAAAGAAGGAGCGAAAGAGAGAAAAAGTTACGCCCGTCACTAGGATAGTAGGGTATACTATTTGTAGTAGTACTAGGCAATAAAGTGGGGGAATTTGATGGGATCGATGTCATATTTTTTTGTACTATTAATATTTATATCTCTTTTTATTGGTAATTGGGATTGAGTGGTTGGTGTTGGTTGAGAAGAGATGCATATGTTATTATGAAAGTTTTGTTTCACAAGAGACGTGAAAGCTTGGGAATTCACATGTTGGAGTGTCCTTTTGGATGATGTGGGCATTGTAATGTCCATGTCCCTTTGCTGGAGTTTGTTAGTACACGTAGGAGACATAAAATCCTTTATTTTTTTCTTTATGATTTTCGATTATTGATAAGTTTTGAAATCTATTAAAATTTCTATTATTCTTAGGATTTTCTTATATCTAGATTGGAATTGGAAAGAAACTTATTTTTTTTATTTTTTTATAAGTGACTGTGGTCCAACTAAACTCATCGTCATTTTTTTTTTAGAAAAGTATAAAATTCTCCTTGAACTTGTCCGCTCAATTCACTTTAGTCCTTTAACTTTACTATAATTATTTACCCCCCAAATCTTTTTGAAGTGAATAAATACTCCCTTAATGCTAATGTGACATTTAAAAAAAAAACAGAAATACAAGCCCGTTTTTTGTGACGAAATGATCCCACTAAATTATTTATTAAATAATAAAAGTTAAAAAAATTGGAAAATTAACCCTACTCCAGTTCCTTTCTTCTTCAACCCTCCTTCTCTCTTAATCCTTATGCAAACCATCTCCATTTTTCTTTCTTCAAATTCGTCATCTATCTTCTAGCCCCCAACCCCCACCTGTATACTTCATAAATTTCTCTAAGAATGAAAAAAATATGTACGAAGAAGTGGCGAATTTTAACACCTTTTTTCATGAACTTCATTTTTTAAAAGAAATAATCATTTCTTTTCTTTCTAATATCGAATTCAATTTTTACAAGAATAATAATTTTTTGAACTTTTACAATCTCCAAAAACTTAGTTTTTTATTGGAGAAAACTATGGGCAGACCTTATTTTTCTATAGACTTGTAAAATTTATGAAATTTCAAGTAACAAAATATAATCGGGGAGACCTTAATATTCTAATAACAAATCTGAAAATTAAGATATGCTTAATTTTCTTCACACATAACCACAAGAAAACACAATTACATTCCTTTTTGTCTTGAAGATACTCAAATAATTTTTTGCTAGAATTATTTCTTCAAATTTGATGGTTTTGTTTGCTTTATTTGTAGTTGCAATCAATCAATGAATTTATCAATTGACTTTTCTTTATTAAGATTTTTTGAGTTGTAATTTATGTGCAGATTTTTAAATTGTAGAAAGAAAAAAAGCGAAGGTTTTGTAAAGAGGAGCTATGGAGATCAAAGAAGAAAGAAGTGTGAGTGAGATGTTTTTAAAAAAAGAGGGGGTGGGGGGTGGGGGGAGGAGGGGGTAATACTGAAGAATAAAGAGATGGGCTTGGTGTTTGCAGGGGTGGTGGGTGGACGGATTTATTTGACGGAGAATGAGAAAGAGAGAACGAGGCGGGAGAGACGGTAGTGTTTACAGAGGTAGGGGTGGGGGCAGATGGGTTTGATGGAGGAGGGAGAAGGGTGGTTTGAAGAAGAAAGGAAATTAGGGTGGGAGGTATTTTTTTTTTTTATTATATCAATATATAATATTTGAAAAATATTTTGCTTGCGTGGCTTGGAGGTAGCACTGATGTGTCGATGCGTGTATTACACTTTACGTTGTGAGAGTGGTATTATATCTTTAGGATTGTATTTAATTCACTATAAAATTGTTAAGGGGATAAATAATTTTCAGTGACGTTAGAGGGCTAAGGTAAGTTGAATAGACAAGTTTAGGGGGGATTTTATGACTTTACTCTTTTTTTTCTTCTTCTTTTTCTATTTTTCTATTTTTTTCTTATTTATCTATATTTTTATTTTTTTCTTATTTTTCGCTATTTTCTTCTTCTTTTTTTTTTTTTTCAATTTTTTCTTTGGAATCAATTTTTTTTCCTCAGTTTTTGCTATTTTTTCCCATCAATTTTTCCTTCTTTTTTTCCTTGAGTGTTATCAGTGTTAGAATCACCTGAATTCTCAGTACTCTTATCTCTATTATTTTTTGCACAATAATAAATGTTATGACCTAAACATCCACATAACTGACATAAAGGAGTAGTGCTTTCAAAGTGAATTTTTTGTAGGTGTGACCCAATAAAAATATCTGGAGGTAATAATTTGTTTAAAGGCGTCACGATACACAGTATAACATATCTTCCTCTAGAAGCATTTCTTGTGCAACTATCTATTTTGAAAATCGTTCCTATAGTGTTGTCAAACTCATTTAAAGTCGTATTTCATTTAACGTCTCTTTATCAAGATGATAAATCAAAAACTACATTCCCGCAAAAATTGTCGAGCAATTATTGGTTATCGATTTGTAAGGAAAATTAAAGTAAAGAGATGATCTAATTAAAGGAAATATTAACCGCCTGTGTCTTCTATTCCGGGTAGTAAGTCAACATCACACAAAACAACTCTTTCTATAGGAGTATTAATAAATCAAAAAGAATTTGATTTTTTGAAATCCTATATGATTTGTATTATTAGAATAAAAGAGGACTCGTGTATTATTTTCGATAACAATTCAATCACCACACAAAGCAACTTCTTTTATAGGAGTATTAACAAATCGAGAAAAAAAAAAAGATCTTTTGGCATCCTATAGGTCTCTTGTATTATAGTAAAAGAAGGACTCACGACAATTATTTATTTTGCCAAAATAAATATATACTCCTATAACAGTTTTTGCTTTGCAAAAAGTAAAACAATTTTTTTTGCCAAAAAATATGATTCCTAGAAATATTCGGACTCCTACTACTACAAAGTGTTTAGTTTGTAATATATTAGTTGTAGTCTTTTACTTTTCAAATCATTGATTACATTCTTATTAAATACTTGAAACTTTTAAAATTTGGTACTTCTTAAATTTTTCTTATTCTAACGTTTTTATATTTATTTTTAGATTTTTCAAATCTTCTGAAAATCGAATTTAGTTGATTTAGAATCCTTAAACTAATGAAAAAAGTATTAGTTGTCACTAATTCTAATGACTTCTAATAAGGAAAAGTTTTGTCATAAGTATATTTAATTCATTTTTAACACTTAAATATTAGAAAAAAAAATAGTAAAAAGATAATTTTGTCTAAAGCAAACTTTTAATGAAGGGCAAAAAGTTCAAACAATATTTCTAAGGTCCTTCAAACTTTTAATATATTATTGATTATAGATATAGATTACGTAAATGTGGGGTTAACAGCATGCACATTACATATTTAGGTATATTCCACATCAAAATGGGAGAAGAAAGTTAATGATATTATTGAGTTCAAAATCAACTATTGAGATGCTTTTGGGGCTAAATGCCAACTTTCTAAGGAACAAATTCGTGCATACCGAGACCTAGAAGGACCATACCTTAATTAATCTATTATGTGCTTATAGAAGGGGAAAAACTTGGATTATTCACATCATAAAACAAGAAAAATAAAACTATGCTATTATTGATATTATATATATATATAATCTTTACACAAAGATTTGCTTTAAAACAAAAATATACCAATCAATTTAAAAAGCAAGAAGATGATGATAATTCAAATGGTCAACTAGCTTATCGTTCTCATCGAGAGATGGGTAGAATCCTTTGTAGGAGACTTAAATATGTGACGAGACATTGTAAATAGCAAAGTTTTACTGCCACGATCCACTGAAATTCAACTCTTTATGGCGATTCGATTTGTAAAGAAAATAAAAACTAGCTTAGTAAAAAGGAACTTATATTGGTATTCAGAGTGGGTTGATAACTCAATTGATCTTAAATTCCTAATAAATGTTACTCCGCTTACCTAAAATGGATTTTGGTTTAAAGTCAAAAGACAGAAAACAAGTGTTTTATATCATTCTTAGATAATTGATCTTTCCACTATGGTGCAAATTATTGTAGACAAACACTCATGTGGCTATCCTAACACATTATGTCAGAAATGTTTTGACTTTAATTTGTTATTGATCATATTAATGTTCATCATTTTCATGCATGTCCTAGCAGTACTCAGATTTTTATCATGAAGAATTGGAAAACGTTATGATGTAATTCACGTCAATTGTGTGAGCTATTTATTGTGTCACATGTAAATGAATTTCAAATCTTACACTTTTGATTCACTAACTAGTGAGATAAATAAGTCATACACACAATAAGTCATATACACTTTAAATATAATTACCTTTTAAATATTCTAATTGTATAAATATTTTTCATTATGTTAGTATATAGAATTTAACCTCCTACAATATATTAGAATTTCTAATAAATTCTTGCCTAGAAAGGGAATTTAGTTCTTAGTCAATGACAGAAAACATGTGGTGCATATGTAGACCATTACACATGTAGTTGACCTTTCCCCTATTGACAAACAATTAGAGAATTTGCTCTGTGGTTAAATGCATAGTCAGAAACGTATGACTTTATTTTGTTCAGTTTTATATTGAACCACAAATAATCATAAATTTACAAATACCTAACAAATATAATTACAACATCATTTAAAGTTGAGGGCAATTAGATATGACATGATGTAGTTACCGTTTATCGAGAACATAACTTTAAATAAAAACCTGTGGAGAATACGGTTAAGGTAGAATGTTAGTAGGTAGAAGTATGTTATATATAGTAGTAAATAAATAGGAGTGTATTGTCTTACTACCCTCTCTAGTAGTCATGAGACTACTATTGTTGTTTCTTGTTCTTTAATTTTTGTTACTATCTATCGTACATTTTCGTGTAATTCGAGTGACGTATTATTTTGTTGTAGTACTGATCTTTTACTATTTGTTGTTTTTCGATATTATCTATTGTCTTTCATGTTTTTATTTTTTTTTTGCGATTGTTTTTGTTTTGCGTCGAAAAGTTTATCAAAAACAGTCTCTTTACGATATCTTAGAGATAGAGATATGACCTGTATATATTCTACTCTTTCTAAACTTATTTTATGAAATTATACTGAGAATATTATTATAGTACTCTATATTGGATCTTGGGTAATGCGTGCTAACGCACTAGCTTGAAGTTCATGAATTCCTTTCAACACGTTTTTATAGGAAATATTAATTGGATAATAAACTAGCAAATGGGATCCTCCAACATACATACTGAAATTATTTACTTAATATGCATATAGTTAACTCCATTAGTTTGAACTTATTAGCCAGAAGGAATGAACCAATACTTTGTGGAAATCAATTAATGGGCAGCTTTGATTGGTCGTAGTTAATATTAGTAATCATGCTT
Organism: Capsicum annuum; assembly: GCF_002878395.1. NCBI lineage: Eukaryota > Viridiplantae > Streptophyta > Magnoliopsida > Solanales > Solanaceae > Capsicum > Capsicum annuum. Next base: position 18,058,378 of record NC_061119.1, on the reverse strand, counting down.
AGACTAAACCAAAATCACACAAATTTTGTCTACATTTTATTGATTTATAATTAATTATCAAGCAATCATTTGTTAAACTTCTTACCAACTCAACTAAAGTTAGTAATCAAAAAGAAAATAATAGTACTAATTAACTGTGGGGCTCATTTCTCTCTTAGCGCATGTTAGCTTAATATGTGTTCATGGGGAGGAGGAAACGATTCCCTACTCCGAAAGCCATTGAAGCTCAGGATGTTGTGCAGTCTATGAAGAAGAAAGGAAATCAAGGGAACCAAGGTCAATTGGGAGCTCGAAAGGAGGATCGTAAGAATGTGAAAACGCCACAAACAAAAGTGAGAATATCACCAAAATCATCAAATTTCCAGCAGCGGAAGGGATTACAGAGTGCTACTCGAGGGATATTACCAACGCAACAGAAAATTGATACTGCAATTACTGGAAATTTGCATGGAACAGTGAGAATGGAGCAAATTATGGCACCTATTTAGGAAAAACCTCTGGTACGATCACCGAGTGTGCTACAAGAGTGGGAGAAGATAGCTCAACACCGTGCAATATCGGGCAAAAGATCATGGGCGGATGAAGTGGAAGATGAAGAAGCATCTGTTATAAGAAGGAAACCTTCGATTTCGAACAATTTTGATATCTCTAGGGTTTCAAATGTCGGTTTCAAACTGGAATTTGTAACTCCAAACTAGTAAGGTTAGTCTACTGTATATTGAACTCGAGGATATATCTTCTGAGATTGCATATTGACGAAATGTTGTTGCGTGTTATGTGTTGGGAGCGCATCCCCCTTTCTCAATTTTGAATGGTTATGTGCAACGACAATGGGGGTAAACATGGCATAAACAAAGTCTCGATGCTAAAAAATTGTATACTGTTGGTAAGATTTAATTTTCCATAGGGGAAAAATGAAGTGTTACAAGGAGGTATATTCCATTTTGATAACAAGTCTTTCATTGTGAAAGCTTGGAGTGAAGACATGAAGTTTACAAGGAAGGAGTTGTACACAACCCCTATTTGGGTAAAATTATCAGGTTTTGACTTTAACATTGGGGGCCTAAAGGGTTGAGAAGATTAGGAGTTTAATTGTTAAACCACTGACGACAGACAGGAATACAGAGAAGAAAATTAGTCTGAATTTTGCAAGATTACTCATAGAAGTGGATGTTGATACCTCTTTACCTGATAAATTTTTTTCAGGAATGAGTAAGATATGCTTATTCAACAAAAAATTCAATATAATTGAAAACCCATGTTATGCAAATTTTGTCAGAAATATGGTCATGCGGAGGAGGATTGTAGAAGAAAGATGGATCCTAAAGATCCAATAGATACTCAAAAAAGAAACGATGTACAAACAAACAATGTTCCTAAATCAACTGAAAATGAAAGGAAATAGGAAAACATATGCAGATTGTAGAGTTTCAACAAGGAAATGGTAGTAAACAACTGAAAGATGATGGTAAAGGTGCTGAAAAATAGAGTAAGCCTACTGGTTGGGTAACACCAATTCAAACCAGTAGATCTCATGTGAGAAAGGATAACCAAATGAAGGCAGGTTTGAATCTGTTTAATGTTTTGTGTGAAGGAAACACTAGTATTGTTCTGACTAGTCAAGTTACACGTGGGGGTGGCACAAGAGTGACCCTTTCAGAAGCTGGATAACATTCTTTGTTGGAATGTTAGGGGTATGAATGCCCCTAACAAGTAGAAGGTGGTTATCCTCCTTTGTACAAAGGAAAATGTTGGTTTAGTTGCATTACTGGAGATAAAAATCAAAGCAGATAGAGTAATCCAAATTGCTAATACAATGTTTCGAGGGTGAAGTTACTTCACAAATCATGATCATGACTATAATGAGAGAGTAATGATGTTCTGGAGGCTTGATTATTTTCATGTCACATTACATGTGTGGTGGGGGATGTACTAGCACAAGTTACATTTCATATGAAAACAGTTTATGCTTTTAATGACGGCAAGACAAGAACTGTGGAGTCATCTGGAGGTTGTTAAGTGGGGGACTACCGCACCTTGGTTTATTGTGAGTGATTTTAACTCTGTATTAAATGTTAATGATGGAATAGGAGGGAATTCAATCAGCATCGAGAGATAAGGGACTTTTAAAAATGCGTGGATGTTTGTGAGTAAATAGAGCTCCCATATAGTGGGAGTAGATACACATGAAATGATAGACACTATGATAGTAGAATATTTTCTAAATTGGATTAGGCCTTTGTTAAAAAGGATTGGTTGGATATTATGCATGTGATCAAAGTACAATTTTTAGTAGAGGGAATTAGTGATCATTATCCCTTAAAAGTAGCTAAAGAGGCTAGTAGTAGTATATAAAAAAAAAGGTGTTCAAGTACTGCAATGTGTGCATAACACCCTCAATTTATAGAGGTGGTTAAGGAGGTACGGTTAACTTATGTTGAGGGGTGCAAAATGTTGCAGGTAGTAAGGAAGCTGAAAATGCTTAAAAAAAGGCTGAAAATTCTAAACAGAGCTTATTTTAGTAATCTATTGTATGAGACTCAGGTGGATCGGGCAATGCTGGATCAAGCACAGAGTGAACTACATCAAGATCCTTTTAATACTAATCTCCATCAAGTGGAAAAGCAACATTACTTAAAGTTCAGGGAATCTTTCTATTTGGCAGAAATGTTTCTACAACAGAGAAGTAAGGCTAATTCGATAAAGCTAGGGGATGATAGTACTAAGTATTTTTACTTAATGATCAAGTTCAGGAGAGTGCAACAAGCTATTACTCAGGTAACAAATGATTATGGAGTGAAACTTACTGATAATAAGGAGATAGCACAAGTGTTTGTGGATTATTTTGAGCTAATATTGGGAAGAAGACTGAAAACAGATTAAAAACAGTTGATTAAGTGTTGAAAAATAGGCATCTGCTGGATTTGACACAACAGATGGAACTGGTAAAAACATATACAAGTAAAGAAGTTAAGACTGTCATGTTTAGTATTAATATAAATCAAAGTCCAGGGCTAGATGTATATGAAAGTATTTTTTTCAAAGAAACGTTGAATGTGATTGGAGATAATATTACACAAGCAGTACTGCAGTTTTTGGAGAATGGAAAATTGCTCAAACAGATTAATGCCACCATTATATCTTTGATCCCTAAGGAACATGTACCTTAATTTGTTGGTCAATTTAGACCAATTTCTTTTTATAATATTTCATATAAATACATTTCTAAGGTGATATGTGTGAGGCTTAATAGAGTTCCCCTTAGTTTGGTAGCTAATACTCAAGCAGCTTTTGTGGAGGGGGATCCCTGATTCACAATATTTTAATTTGTCATCACCTTTTAAGACATTAAAATAGGAAAACAACAACTAAAAGCTTGATGAAAATAAACCTCAGGACAACGTATGACTAATTGAATTGGCAGTTTATTAAGGAAGCTCTGAAAAGTTATGATTTTCCAGATGCATTTATTCATTTGGAGATGACCTGTGTAACCATAACAAAATTCTCAATCAAGTTGAATGGAAAGGGATATGGGTATTTTGAAGGAATGAGAGGGCAAAGGTAGGGGGACCCAGTTTCACCTCTTTTATTTGTGTTGGTGATGAAATACCTGTCCAGGATGCCGAGTAAGATGAGTGAACTGCATGACTTTTAGTTTCAATCAATGTGTAAAAGTGATGTGAGATCAGTTACTAGAGTTAAAGAGGCTTTTGATCATTTTAGTAAAGTGATAGGGTTGACTGCAAATCTAGACAAGTCGAGTATATTCATAGCTGGGGTTGAGGATGCTATTCAACAGCAGATTCTTAGCAGTACTGGTTTTTCTCTAGGTTCTCTTCCTATCAGGTATTTTGGATTCCCACTTACCTCTAAAAAATAGACAAAGGTGGACTGCATATATTTAGTAGATAAAATAACGGGTAGAGTAACGACTGCATATGCCAAACATTTGTCTTATGCTGGTAGATTGCAGCTTGTCATGCAGTCCTATTCTCGATTTATAATTTTTGGTGCACTATTTTTATACTACCTTAGAGTGTGATAAAGGAAATAGATAGATTATGCAGAGATTTTTAATGAATTAATACCCAAGGAGAGAAGAAAGTGGCATTAGTGGCATAGGATAGATTATGTATGCCAAAGAAAAATAAAGGGCTTAATGACAAAGGATGTTATAATTGAAATATAGCATCAGTAGGTAAAATACTATGGCAATTAGCTATGAAGGAGTATGTGTTAAGTGTGAAGTGGGTTAATGGTATCTATAATAACAACAACAACAAACCCAGTGTATTCCCACCTAGTGGGGTCTGGGGGGGTAAGATGTACGCAGTCCATACCTCTACCTCTGATGAAGTAGAAAGGCTGTTTCCGAAAGACCCCCGGCTCAAGGCACGAGATACCACACAAACACATAGTAAAGCACAGAAGCAGATTACATAACATAAATACGGCACCCATAAGGAATATAAAACAGAGGAAAGCAGAGGAAAGCACACAGATTCGTAATAAAACATGGAACACGGAATACGGAATCATAACAGGAAAAAAAACCCCACCAAGTAAATCCCTACACTAGCGACCCAAACTGGCCCTAATCCTCTGCCGTAATTCGCGTCTTCCAGACCTTCCTATCTAGGGTCATGTCCTCGGTGAGCTGTAACTGTTCCATGTCCCGCCTAATCACCTCAGCCCAGTACTTCTTCGGCCTACCCCTACCCCGCCTAAAACTATCCAACGCTAGCCTCTCACACCTACGGACCAGGGCATCCATGCCCCTCCTCTTCACGTGTCCGAACCATCTCAATCGTGCTTCCCGCATCTTGCACTCCACTGAAGTCACACCAACCTTCTCCCGGATAGTCTCATTCCGAACTTTATCCCCTCTAGTCAGTCCACACATCCAACGCAACATCCGCATTTCTGCCACCTTCATTTTTTGGATGTGGGAGTTCTTAACTGGCCAACACTCCGCTCCATACAGCAAGGCCGGACGGACTACCACCCTGTAGAATTTGCCTTTAAGCTTGGGCGGCACCTTCTTATCACACAGCACCCCCGATGCGAGTTTCCACTTCATCCATCCCGCCCCGATACGGTGCGAGACATCCTCGTCAATCTCACCGTTACTCTGGATCACGGATCCGAGATACTTGATCTTATCCCTCTTACATACCTCCTGTGCTTCCAGCTTCACTACTACCTCATTCTCCCGCCTCACGTCATTAAACTTGCATTCCACATACTCTGTCTTGCTTCTGCTCACCCTGAACCCTTTAGACTCAAGAGTTTGCCTCCACACCTCTAATTTGTCATTCACACCCCCTCGAGTCTCATCTATCAGAACTACATCGTCTGCAAAAAGCATACACCACGGCACCTCCCCTTGAATACACCACGTCAACACATCCATCACCAACGCAAACAAAAAGGGACTAAGAGTAGATCCCTGATGCAATCCTGTCAGGACAGTGAAATGCTCTGAGTCTCCTCCCGCCGTCCTCACCTGGGTTTTCGCTCCCTCATACATATCCTTAATTACTCTAATATATGCATGCGGTACTCCACTCACCTCCAAGCACCTCCAAAGCACCTCCCTGCGGACTTTGTCGTAGGCCTTTTTCAGGTCGATAAACACCATGTGCAGATCCTTCTTCCTTTCCCTATACTGCTCCACCAACCTCCGTACCAGGTGGATTGCCTCCGTCATCGAGCGGCCGGGCATAAATCCGAACTGGTTTTCCGAAATAGACACTATCCGTCTCAGCCTTACCTCGACCACTCTCTCCCAGATCTTCATAGAGTGACTCAATAACTTAATTCCCCTATAGTTATTGCAACTCTGAATGTTCCCCTTATTCTTATAGAGAGGGATCATGGTACTCCACCTCCACGCCTCGGGCATCTTTGCCGTGCTGAAGATTTCATTAAACAATCCAGTCAACCACCTTACACCAGTCTCTCCAACGAACTTCCAAAACTCCACCGGTATCTCATCCGATCCCGTCGCCCTACCCCTTCGCATCCTGCGGACAGCCCGTCTAACCTCTTCTACCTTAAAACGTCTACAATAGCTACAATCCCGACACTCCTCTGAGTGCTCCAGTTCCCCGAACACAATAGCTCTATCCCCTTCGTCATTCAAGAGCCTATGAAAGTACGACTGCCATCTCTTCTTTATGTGGCCGTCCTCCACCAACACTCTACCGTCCTCCCCCTTAATGCACCTCACCTGATCGAGGTCACGACCCTTCCTCTCCCTAGCCTTAGCGAGTCTAAACAACTTTTTCTCCCCTCCTTTCCCCTGTAACCCTGCATACAAGCTCTCAAAAGCGGCCGTCTTAGCTGCCGTGACCGCTGACTTCGCCTCCTTCCTCGCTAGCTTGTACTCTTTCCTGTTTACCCGCTTCTCTTCTTCGTCCTTACTTTCCACCAACTTAGCATACGCCCCTTTCTTGGTCTCCACTTTCTTCTCCACCTCTTCATTCCACCACCAATCCCCCGGATGGTGCCCGGCGCGGCCCCTAGAAACACCCAACACCTCACTTGCATTCTCCCTGATACACCTTGCCGCCCTGTCCCACATACTATCCACGTCCCCCCTACACTCCCACACCCCCATTCCCGCCAACCTCTCCCCTATCTCCCACGCATTCACTGGCGTCAAGCCGCCCCACTTAATTCTCGGTCTACACTCCTTACTCCTCCTCTTTCTATTCTTCTTTATACCCAAATCCATAACCAAGAGTCTATGTTAATGGTATCTATACAAAGAACAATATAAGTGTATGGGATCACTCGTACCAGAGGACAACAGATGGTATTGGAGGAAGTTAAATGGCCACAAGTCTCAAATGTCTGGTCGGTATCAAGGTGATAGGTACACTCTCACTCCCAATGGTTCATATTCTGTATCTAAGAGTTATCAAGCACTCTTGGGACCTATCCCAAGATTGCATAAAGCTGATATGATTTGGAATTCTGTGATGCGTCCAAGACAAAGATTTATAACTTTGTTGGCATGTAAAGGTAGACTATTAACAAAGGAAAAAATGATGAAATTGAACATTCCAGTAGATGATATGCATTGCTGCCTTTATGATGACAATGCACTGAACACTTCAAAACATTTATTTACGGAATGCTCATGGATTTCTGGGGCAAGAAATTTGCTGAGTGCATGGCTAGACATCTAGATATAAAAGAAAGAAGTGTGACATTTTCGAATGGATAAAGATAAAAAGATGGAAGCAGTTTCAAAATGAAATTATTGTAGCAGCTTGTGGAGCTTTGGTTTACCATACTTGGTAGGCTAGAAACAGAAAGATTTTTTCAAAAATAAATATAACAACAACAACAACAACAAACCCAGTGTATTCCCACCTGGTGGGGTCTGGGGGGGTAGGATGTACGCAGTCCATACCTCTCCCTCTGAAGAAGTAGAAAGGCTGTTTCCGATAGACCCCCGGCTCAAGACACGCGGTACCACACAAACACATAGTAAAGCACAGCACAAGGTTACAAGATTACATAACATAAATACGGCACCCATAAGTAATATAAAACAGAGGAAAGCACACAGCTTCATAATAAAACATGGGACACGGACTCCTAACAGGACTAAACCCCCACCAAGTAGTTCCCTATACTAGCGACTCAGACTGGCCCTAGTCCACTGCCCTGATTCGCGTCCTCCAGACCTTCCTATCTAGGGTCATGTCCTCGGTGAGCTGTAACTGCTCCATGTCTCGCCTAATCACCTCACCCCAGTACTTCTTCGGCCTACCCCTACCCCGCTTAAAACCATCCAACGCTAGCCTCTCACACCTACGGACCGGGGCATCCACGCCCCTCCTCTTCACGTGTCCGAACCATCTCAATCGGGCTTCCCGCATCTTGCACTCCACTGAAGTCACATCAACCTTCTCCCGGATGTTCTCATTCCGAACTCTATCCCCTCTAGTCAGCCCACACATCCAGCGCAACATCCGCATTTCTGCCACCCTCATCTTTTGGATGTGGGAGTTCTTAACTGGCCAACACTCCGCTCCATACAACATGGCCGGCCGGACTACCGCCCTGTAGAATTTGCCTTTAAGCTTAGGCGGCACCTTCTTATCACACAGCACCCCCGACGCGAGCTTCCACTTCATCCATCCCGCCCCAATACGGTGCGAGACATCCTCATCAATCTCACCGTTACTCTGGATCACGGACCCGAGATACTTGAAACTCTCCCTCTTACCTACCTCCTGTGATTCCAGCTTCACTACTACCTCATTCTCCCGCCTCACGTCATTAAACTTGCATTCCACATACTCTGTTTTGCTTCTGCTCACCCTGAACCCTTTAAATATAAATATAAATATAAATATAGAGTTTGTAAGTTTACATATTCAAAAGGAGGTGCGGATGAGGACTGAGATGATGAAAGGCTCAAAGAGAGCACTGAAATGTCCAAGACTAATACAACATACTTGTAACTAGATTGATTTTTCCTTTAATGAGGTCTAGTTTTTTGAGTCGCCCTTTCTAGTAGGTGGTCATGAACACTAGCGGCTCCCTTTGTTTGTTTTGTTTGTTATGATAATATTTCACAGTTTATTTCCAAAAAAAAATTGAAAATTGTTTCCATATGACAGACACTTTTATCATAGACAAAAATTAGAGAGATATAAGAGCAGATTTCATTAATTAATCAATATATTGATTAATCACCTTATTAGTAGGAGTAATATATTGCGATGATAATTAACTTCCGTTCAAATTAATAACTGCTCATATAAAAATTCATCTTCTTTTCTATGCTAAGTGGACTGATGAATTATTGTTGTAGGACTCGTAATATTAAGGAAAGCTTCTTATTTGATGATCTTCAAGCAAATATGAACCCTAGTGACAGTTATATTCTCCTATGGTGTATAAGCTAATAGTTTTATTTCAAAAAATTACTCAAATGATAGTAATTATTTCATAAAAAGTCACGCAATTTTGTTTGTAACCAAAAACAAGTCACTCAACTATTGTCATTGCACTTACAATGCTACTAAAGTATTACTGTATTATTTTTTGGGGTCAACCAGTAACAAATATGTACAACTAGTATTGAACTCAACTAGTTTTTATCTACAAAGACCTCTACAAGAACAAAAAAAACAGACACATATCAAAATCATAAGCAAACAAAATATAGAAAACTATCCTGCATGCTTAGTCAGTCAGGGAACTAATTAAGACTAGTCCGACATGTTGCCCATTTACGATTATCTTGTTCTCTAATATGCAATTATAGTATGATATCTATGATGAGAGTATTAGATGCCTTCTTTAACACGTTGAATTGAAATTATTCCTCTCTCTCTCCTTATATGATAGATAAAAGATGTAAATAGAAAATTTAGGATAACAGTCTTTGTCTTGGCACCTCTACTGGACAATCACTGAACTTCCATATCCCAGCTAGAATTTTGCCTTACTAGTCCAGTCATGACAACAATCCTTGCTAGATGAGTTTAGAGTAGTCACATTCAAAAAACAAGTGATCATGTGTTTCAAATATTGTCTCCAAGACACAATCAATAGATATTTGGATACCCCATTTAAGCACTTTATCTGAGTAAACAGTCGCTTGTGTAGGCTAGCCATAAATTAAATTATTGTCTGGGGATCATATCAGGGAACAACACCAGTATCTTCCATCCAGCCTTTGAATGTTGAGGCATCATGTCTTAATAGGTTGTTTTATACTATGCTAGCCCAATTTGCTACAATCTTGTAAAACTGCAAAAATGCTTCTTGTATGATTATCCAAGCTCTAGCATCTATAGTCTTTCTGACTATCTAGTTGGATCTCTTAGAGATAATAATGTCTTCTATAGATTGATCTTTAATATAGTAGCTATGCACCCCAAGAACTCATAGTCTATCCTTTTCAAAGCTAATACCCAGATAATTTACTCAAAGTTGTCTTGTTCGATGTACTAAAGTCCAAGATGTTTAGTCCCTTTGCCGACTTAGGCTTGCATAATGTATTCCATGCTATCACTTCTCTCCTAGAATTCTCCTTGGTCCTATTCCACATAAAATTTCTACAAATACTAATGATCGTAGAATGGATTTTCTTTGGTAATAAATAATATGCTCCTAATGAGTTGAAGTTTGCCACCATATGAAAGAAATTTTGAAGTCCAATACTTCACTCTTGCAGCAATCTTGTCCACTAAAGACATATACTGACTGATGGTCAGTTTCTTGGAGGACAAAGGGACACCCAGTTATCTGAAAGGTAAAGTTCCCACTGTGAACTTGAAATGTTCCGCAAGTTTTGATTGCAGTGCATGTGATACTTCAGCAATGTAAATACAATTTTTTTCATGCTTGCTCAAGCCCTAAAACTTTAAATAATATTCAAATAATTCAGCAACAATTGTATGGACACCTTGTATCCCGTGCAACATAATAATAAGTCAACGACAAAGCAAATATGCATAAACTTCATCGTCTCACATCTGGAATGGAAATTGAACTCAGTTTATGCTATCAAACTCTTTAGAGATCGGTTAAGATATTCCAGGTCCAGAACAAGGAGATAATGAGACATAGAATCTCCTTGTCTCAGTCCCTTTTTAGCCTGAAAATTCTTAGTCAGAACCCCTTTTTAGAGTATATAGCTCACTATAGTGGTACGATGCATACTCAACTCCATCATTCTGTTGGGTATCCCAAATTCCAATAATAGCATTTTAAAAATTTGCCACTTTGAAGAATCACATGCTTTCGTGTTCCACTTTTATACCGCGTCTACGAGAAACACCTTGCAAGTTATAACCTTTAACAAGTTCAGGAGCAACAGTGACATTATCCAAGATATTTTCCCTATAATAAAGACATATGGTGATGGACCTACTAAGTAATCTATCACTGATTTTAACTTAGTAGTGAGAGCTTTTATATTACTTTCCTCTGTTTTATATTACTTATGGGTGCTGTATTTATGTTATGTAATCTGCTTCTGTGCTTGACTATGTGTTTGTGTGGTATCTCGTGCCTTGAGCCGGGGGTCTATCGGAAACAGCCTTTCTACTTCATCAGAGGTAGAGGTATGGACTGTATACATCTTACCCCCCCCAGACCCCACTAGGTGGGAATACACTGGGTTTGTTGTTGTTGTTGTAGTGAGAGCTTTTACAATTAACTTGTATAAAGTGGTACAACAAGCTATGGGCCTAAATTCCTTCTCATAAGTTAGCAATAGTTACCTTTGACACCAAGGTTACAGTGGTATGATTCACTGCTCTAAGAAACTTATCAGTATTGAGAAATTGCAATATATGTAGCAGAACCAACATCATCCCCTACAAATGTCCATAACTCCTTGAAGAACTCTATTGGAAAACCATAAAAACCAAGGGCTTTATTATTAGGCATGTCCATTAAGGCCTTGAGAACATCTTTCTTAGTCACTGGCCTCATAGGTTGTTGTTGTTGTTAGTGCATATTAAGACATGAGCCATTCCTTGCAATACTCAAATCAATACATTGAAGTGTAGTTGTTGCATCTCTTTGAAGCTTTTTAAAAAAGAAATAAATTCATTTCGAGCTGACCCGAATCAGTGAACTTCATTACTTGTCAGTATATATGCTAGAGACTCTATTTCTTTCTTGACTAGCTTTATATGAACATGGAAAAATTTAGAGTTAGAATCTCCGACAGTAATTCGTGTTACCCTTCATTTTTGGCTAAGCACCATTTTATTAATTTTACAGCTGTAAGTTGAACAAATCAGCTTTCAAGCTCTCTTGCACTTGTACCAACTCAGCTCTGAGTCCTGTTACATTTGTTTCGTGTGAGTTGAACTCCTTATTCAAACCTCTAGTCCTATTCTTGAGTTTTTTTAGATTGCTCCAAACCACATATATATAAAAGCCATGTATCTACTGCCTCCACACTTCATGTACAACATTTCTAAAAGAGTGTTGATGTAGAAGAGCATTTAACAGTTTAAAAAATCTTTGTTCTGGCGTAGTAAGCAACATAGGGGAATAGTCACTACAGTCGGGCAATATAAAGTCAGTCTTAATATATCCATTAACTATGAACCACACTAAATTTCTAAGTTCCCAATCAATAGTATTGTATATTTTGCTTCCAGATTCTCTATTGTTACACCATGAATAAGTGTTACCCCTCCCTTTAAGCAAACCAAGTCCCAGGTCCTCAACACATTGTTGAAAATCTTAAATGGCATATGTATGAACAGGTGTTCTATTTGATTCTATCTTCCACATGAAGCATGGAGTTAAAATCTCCGGGAATCAATTAGTGAAAGTTTACATTTAGTACAATATCACTTAGCTTCCTCCATAAGTCATGTCTGGCTGGAATAGTGTAAGTTCATAAACAAAAGTGGTCCAGCAGCTAAAAGTTGAATTCTTGTCCTCCATATAACAGCGCATCACTTGTGATGTAAACCTCACCGTTATCTTCACTTGAGTGTGTTTATAGTAAATCCACAGTCTTTCATTTGGGGCATGGTCATCGTTATCAGCAAAAGCATGATTCCCTCCAAACTGTTTTTGTATTTTTTTTTATGTTTTTGGCTTTTTCACTCTAGTTCCAACTATTCCATTCCAATCAGGCCAAGCTTTATTTCCGGAAAAGGATCTCATCTTCCTTTGTTTAAAGAGCTAGTTCATCCCTCTTATGTTCCATGACATGAAGTAAGGATCATGAATGGTATGAAGGATCATCAACAGTTTCCCTTTTAAGAATTATTTGAAAAGCATCACTTATTCTACACTGAGACAGTTGCCCTGTATCATTATCAACATGTCGAACAGAGTGGTCATCAGTATCATGAATCTTCAGTGCAATAGTAACATTTCTAGATACCATTAAAGCCATCTCCAGGTCACTAAATCCTTTCTTGGTCTCACATTTAACAGCTAATCTTTTACTCTAGTCAAATAAGGGAATTTGCTCCTCTCTGATGCCGTTCCTTCTTCTCTTCGATTTAGCAATCTCGGGAGGTGGTCTGTTTCACGTTGATCTGCATGATGCCCAAACTTACAACATGTAGGGCAAACTTTTGACGTTCATTCATAAACCACAAACTGCTTCTCTATTATCTAATCAGATTTTTTGATGCATATCTCTGTAGAAAGGGCTTATGATACGATACAAACCAAGGAACACCAAACACACTCCAAAACAGTCCACAAATCTTAAGGATTCGAGGACCCTTTTTGGAGACCACTCTCGGATTCACTACAACATACAATGACGAGATAGAAAGGTGTGTTTTCAACACCAAAACAGCAACAACAACAATAAGATGAGAATAATATGATAAGAACAATAACAATAAGATACAACAACTCACGGGTTGAAGATAACAATATACACAAACGGTAACAAGATTACAATAAACAAAAGGGATAGATAGTTAGACAAGTAATGGTATAATCTTAAGAACCCAAGAATTTGGTGGACTCTTGGATCCTTAACACTACATACAACAAATATATAACTCCTACGTTGACACAAGAGGGATTTTACCTCCTCTAAACACCAACGTATCAAGCGAACAATTGCAACATAAGTGATATCCACACTTGGTCAGCCCTAGTTATGGTGGGGATGGCTTTTCCAAGCCCTAACTATGAACTACACTCTCAAAGAGAGAGGACTTTCAATGTCTCAAAATATCATCATAATACATCTAATGAGAAAAGTCCTAAAATGTTCTATTTATATTCTATTACAAGACAAGACAAAAATAACAACAATGCCCTTAAAGGGAGGGGCGGTCATTGAGTGCATTTGAACCCAATGAAGTGATCAAAATGTCCTTAATGAAGATAGACCAAACCGTGACCTATTAAGTGTTGTCCAAAACCGCGAGACCTCAAGTCTTCGATGCTCCAAGCAATCTTCCACACACAGCCTTGCTTATACTCAAAACGGATCTTCTTTGCATATTCTTGTGCCCTCGGGGTGATCAAGTCTTGAGCCTTTAAATGATGACCTCCAATCATGTCTTCAAAAATTAGGGTGGCCAATTGACTTGTATCATCCTCCCCTTCTTGAAAAGGTTTCGACCTCGAATCCAAACCTTGCAAGAACAAAGAAAAGACAAACAAACACCAGATCCTCATGACATGAGGGTTAGAATTAGTATAATAAACAACATCAACATGCCAAGGAGGTACACACTTGAGATATAACCACACATCCTTTGTTTTAATCACGAGGGGCTTAGCAAAAATATTACAAAGGAATCACCATCAAGGGGTGGTGCCTTAATTGAAAGTAAAGTCCACGCAACACATAGAGCAATATCACTCAAACAAGTGGACTGACCAACAACTATCTGTCCTTTACACCCTAAGAAGTTACCGGGCTCAAATGAAAGACGTAACCAAGGAATTAGACCTCGGCCACTCTCACTCTCCCCTAGGGTGTCATCCTCAAAGTTAAGCATACCCTCTTTATCACCATTGGAAATATCATGAACAAAAAAAAGGTTGAGAAAGGTGTTCCACAAGTCAACTTTAAATAAATGATTCTCATGCATATACTTACTACTAGTTTCAAAATCTCCAATAGGAGTATGCCTAACATAAGAAACACATAAATAAGAAGTAGATAGAATTTCTAAGCACATATCACCTTCTCTTTTAAAGGAGCAATCCTCACTTAGACACAAACCACCACAGGCAGCAAAGGGATTACATGTAAAACCATCTTTACCAAGACAATCACAATTCAGATTTTCTAAACAATCGAGCACATCAAAGTCATTTCAACCCGATTGATCATTGTCCACATCCTCACTAGTTATTGGCAACTCATATACCAACGTAGAATCACCTTGGTTTTCACAAAGGTCAACTAGTGTGTGAATACTCTCTCTACATAGTAATAGAACCTTAGTCAAGTTATAAGTGATAGCACTAGATGGACACAAATCATTCTCACGAGGAGAATCAATTTCGTCATCTAAAGGATCAACTAGTGCTTACATACTTACAACAAAAGTTTCATCCTCATGCGACCTAACAACACCAAAAGTATCACAAAAGGAAGACTCAGACACCTCTACACTAGGCAAAACCGCAACCACTCCTATTTGGCTACTATTAGCCACAACACAACATTCTAAGTCCATAGGAGTGTAGGGGATAGTATTTTTACCTTGTAGCTCACATGAGCTATAGTCTTCCTCTTGAAGTGTGTCCAGGCAGCCTACTTGCTCCCTTTGACCGATCATACGATCCAACCTTTCATTTATCATAGCCATGTCTCAGGAAATAGTGTCAAGGTGGGCCAAAATGACATTGGCGATATTGTTGTCCATTAGTTGAGGGGTTGAAGCCGCAGGTTCCATTGTAATTATACCTAAAAAAAAAAGCCTACAAAAGAAAACACAAGTTAGTTCGAAACAACCTCACCACACTCTCACACACTTATTCATCTCACACTTGGATTCACAAGTGTTGCAAGTCGTCTTGTAGTTCGTGATGAGTCGAGGAGTGAGTTTACTCCTTGGTCGGAATGGATTCTTTGTTTGAAAACTCAAGAAAATAATGTCCGAACTCGAACTAAGAAATACTACGATTCAAAAACATGAAAAGAACAAAATAACACTAACACGAAGAAACGTATTCAAAACTAATTTACAATCTAGTAGAGGAGTGCTAGTTTGTCGATTAGTTATTAGAGTCAACAAACGAAACTAGAAATCAACAATAAGAAACTAAGAAATCAAAATTTGAGCTTAAAATTATTGTGTGAACAATAAAAATGATGATGTGGCAACGACGTATTGGTTGCGGCTTTTAACAAGTTATTTTTTTCAAATTCTAAGTCTTGATCAAATTGTAATTTGGAATTGGTGGGAATTTATTTAAAGGAGGGAATTTACAAGTCTTTGGAGCTCTTTTTCAATTCAAATTTCAAGACTTGACTTTCTTTGTCCTTTCTCCTCAAAACATAGACCCTTAAAACATGATGGTGGTTGGAGGTGGTTGTAAAGTCTTTGAGTCTGTAGGAAAAGTCTTTAAGCCACAAGTACTACACAGTGGCGGAGCCACAGCCGATGAAGGATGGTCAGATGAACACCCTTCGTCGGATTTTTTTTTTTTCAAGTATATAGGTTAAATATAGATATTTATGATTATATACATGTTGTTACACACCCTTGACAAGTTAGAGAAGCATAGTCCAGTGGTCTAGAGTGTGCATTTCCGTATCAACAATCCGGGTTTGAACCTTGGCAGGTGCAGTAGTGCTTTATTTTTTTTTTTTTTAAACAGTTCTTTGTCCAAGGGAAAATATGAACACCCTTAACCAAAAGTCTGGCTCCGCCACTGGTACTGCACCTTAAATCTTGGACTTATGTCTTGCAACACTAACACAATACACACTCCTTTTCTTCAACTTCTAAGATCAACAACCATTTTTTTCTTCAACACTATATGGAGTTGGTGAAGAACACCAAGAACACAAACTTTGAGTCTTGAAGTTCTAAGGTTTAAATTGGACCTCCCAAACAACAACAACACCTTTTCAAGCTTAAAATCCATAACACAATTCCCACAATAAACCTTCAAAACTTGAACCAACAACAACAATACCAATAACAATCCACAACAAGGTTCAACAACAATCGGCCAAGTCGTTGTTCACAACAACAACAACAAAGCTCAAACTTATATATAGACTCAAAGTGTTAGTGAAGAACAAAACTAAGTGAAGAAAAAAACTAACACTAGAAACACTCAAGACAAACAAAAATCTCGGTCAAGACACAACAAGAACATAATTCTCGGCCAAGAACACAACACAGGCAGATTGCACTTTTTCTGGAATTTTTAGTTTTTCAATAATTTTTTTTTATTTTTCTACTAACAAGCCCAAGATTGATCTTGTGGGAACAAGATCAAGCCATGCTCTGATACCAAATGATACGATACAAATCATGGAACACCAAACACACTCCAAAATAGTCCACAAATCTTAAAAATTTGAGGACCCTTTTTGGAGACCACTCTTGGCTTCACTACAACATACAATGACGAGATAGAAAGGTGTGTTTTCAACACCAAAACAGCAGCAACAACAATAAGATAAGAACAATATGATAAGAACAATAACAACAAGAGACAATAACTTACGGGTTGAAGATTACAAGATACACAAATGGTTACAAGATTACAATAAACAAAAGGGATAGATAGTTAGAAAAGTGATGGTATAATCTTAAGAACCCAAGAATTTGGTGGACTCTTGGACCCTTAACACTACACACAACAAACACCTAACTCCTACGTTGACACAAGAGGGACTTTACCTCCTCTAAACACCAACGTATCAAGCCAATAATTGCAACACAAGTGATATCCACACTTGGGCAGCCCTAGTTACAGTGGGGATGGCTTTTCCAAGCCCTAACTATGAATTACACTCTCAAAGAGAGAGGACTTTCAATGTCTCAAAATATCATCATAAAACATCTAATGAGAAAAGAGCTAAAATATTTTATTTATACTCTATTATAGGACAAGATAAAATGACAACAATGCCCTTAAAGGGGGCGGCCATAGAGTGCATTTGGACCCAATGAAGTGACCAAAATGTCCTTAATGAAGATGACCAAACCGTGACCCATTAAGTGTTGTCCAAAATCGTGAGCCCTCAAGTCTTCGATGCTCCAAGCAATTTTCTACACACGGTCTTGGTTATGCTCGAAACACGTCTTCCTTGCATATTCTTGTGCCCTTGGGGTAACCAAGTCTTGAGCCTTTAAATGATGTTCTCCAATCATGTCTTCAAAAATTAGGATGGCCATTTGACTTGTATCAGCTTAAGTGACGTCAACCTGTATGAGTATCCTAGCATAGGAATTCTTTCCCCATGGTTGTTAATTTATCCGTACAAATAGGTTTATACAAATAGCTTCCAATTCTAACTAAGTTTTCCTCCGTCCAATACCGCAATGTTAACCCTGGAAATTGAACCTATAGAGGAATCACTCTCATCGACTTAGGGCTGTGCAAAAATCGAACCGATTGATAAAAATATTATTGGTTTATTGTTATTGGGTTATTGGGTTAATGATTTTTTAATGGTTTTATAAAAAAGAATTATTGGGTTATTGGTTTGGTTTGATTTTTTCTTATTGGGTTATTGGGTAAACTGATAACCCTATATATATATATATATATATATTATACAAACCTATTAATTTTTATGTGTTTCTCTTTAATAATCTCTATAAATTAACAAACCTATTATTTTAATTATACAAACTCTTAATTTCTCCTAACAACATTTAGTTCAAACTTGAAGATTCTTGTAAATTAAAACACATTATGTAGGATTTTTGTTTGCAACTAAGATTCAATTATTTTTCATGTTAGTTACTACTATTTCTATTTTATGAGTATTTTCTTATCGGTTAAACCGAAAATCGAACCGTTAAGGAGTAAAAATCGATAAATCGAAAACCGATAAAAAATATCTTATTGGTTTAGCATATTTAAAAATCAAAAATTGATAAATCGAACCGATAATATGTAAAATCGAACCAAACCGATCGATGCACACATCGACTCTTTCTTGACTTCAATATCCGGGACCCAATTAGTAAGTACCATGGGCTGATTGTGAAACGCGTAAGGGCCATTTTACACAATATCACATTTATCCGTTAATGTCTCAAACTTGAAGATAAAGTAGCAATCTTCATGTAAGAAAACCCTTGGAGCCTTAGCAGAATTCCACACTCGCTACACAAAGTTTACCATCTCCTTAAATACTCAAGTATTATTATTTCATTTACGGAGACACCAATCAATTTAAGTTATATTGAATTGGTTAAGTGATTTTGTACATGAAATATCAGTTGCTGAGCGACATTGCATGTGAAATGGAAATAGTTAAGCATATTTTCTGTTACAATAAAAAAAAAAAAAGACAGCCCGGTGCACTAAAGCTACTGCTATGCAAGGTGTCCGGGGAAGGGCCCCACCATAAGAGTGTATCGTACGCAGTCTTACCTTGCATTTCTGCCAGAGGCTGTTTCCAAGGCATGAACCCGTGACCTTCTGGTCACATAACAGCAACTTTACCAGTTACTCCGAGGCTCCCTTTCATTTTTTGTTACAATACAAAGTTAAATAAATTTTTGAGATAATTATCATTAGTTGTGATGGTTCAAAAAATTAACTCTCCTAGTGACATCAATTTTCAATTTGTTCTTTTTTCTTTGACAACATTGTGCTAATGAAATTTCTAAGTCAAATAATAAATTAAAAAAGGACATTTAACGTGTGTTTTACTAAGTAAAACGTAAAGATTGTTGTCCCTTTATATATTGAAAATCGAACATCGCGTATTTGATATTATACTTCACCAGGACTACAAGAATATTTTTTCAAAAAAAACGTTCTATAAAAAACTTTTATGAAAGACAAAAGAAAAAAAAAATTATGTTTGCGATGATTGAATCATTCCACCCTAAAACGAATGAGTGTACGATACTGAGTGATTAATTTTTCTTTAAAAGAGGAAATTATTTTCTTAAACTATAATAATCTAATCAAAGTGTCGAAAATATTAATGGGGCCAAATAACTGTCACACGGATTCTTAATGTTCTTGCCGTCATTATGCCTTTGCTAAACCATAAATTATTCCAAATAAAATGTTTTTTATGATTTAATTGATTAATTATTTTAATTTTTTCCTCCGAAGAAACTTCCATATTTAGTAGTTACATGCAATTTCACACTTCTTTCACCTATTCTATATTATAGGAATGCTATTATACTCTTTGAATAATCTAATAATTAATTAAATTTATATTTAATTTTATAAATGAATATTAAATTCCCCATGCATGTTTTTGCCACTATAAATTGAAAGCATCAACATAAGAAGTTTCCTCTCCTTAATTTTATTGCTCTATGGTGTCAATTTTAAGTTTTCTCTAAAAAAATTCATGGTCTGAAGCATAAAAAGAATTAATTAAATTAACCCATGAGTGTCATAGCAGTAAATAATTATCTAATTTATTCCTTTCATTTGTCTTGGGGGTATATATGAAAACATGTTTCATGTGATCAAGTGCACTTTTATGGTGTAATGGCAAAGTGCAACTAAAATCCAGAGCAAGTGATTTATTTATTTAGTTTTTTAATAGTGGTGATGATTATTTATCAGAAATAAAGCTTTCATGACACCACCAAAAGCTTAACAAATATTCAATAATTATAATTAAGTACAAGTGAGAAAGGAATATTTAATCTATTTCTTTATTATCATTTTTCTCCTTTTGTACTTGAAACTTCTTGAAGTGATCCATAAATAAAGTTCACTCGATCACTCAGTCGAGCCATGTAGGGGTAAGGGGTTCATTTGAATCTTCTTCACTGGAGAACTACATATTAAAATTGTCTTTTATATATATATTAGAAGTTAAATTCTGTTGACTTCTTAATTATATGTTTACTATTTTTTTGTATTTTAGGTACATGTTACTTAGATCACGAAATCCGTAATATTTAAATATTAATCACGAATATTATGAGTCTAATAATCTGATTCAAGTACTCTCAATGTATGTATGGATCCACATTCCACATGATGGTTGTAAAGTATTTAGAACATAATATAGTATATGAATATTGTGCAAATTGGAGGGAATTAAGTTCGAATCATGAAATTAGTTAAAATATAATGAAAAGTAAAAATTAAACTCAGTGAATGCATCAGGTGTTTTTTCATCGTGGGTTAGGCGCACGTCACGACAAGACCTACCCATGGCATATCTCGGACTTTGCGAGAAGACATAGTAGAGATAAAATTGATTTTGATGATAAACATTTCATTTTATACTATCTAGTTAAGTTTGGAAAAAATTTGGATTGAGATTAATTCACTTTTTGACAAAAAATTAAAGGGCTAAATAGAAGTACAATTATAATCATCGTATCCTCTTAATTCCATCCGTACTATACTTTTAGATAACAAAGTCCAATTAATTAACTACTTCTAATCGCAGAAAGCATACCAAACTACTTCGCATTAATCATAATCAAGTTGTACATAAACTATATATTAGAGTTAATACATAAAAGTGACCCTAAACTTGACACCAAATTATAATTTTGATCTTAAACTTTGACAGTGCGCAAATATGACCTTTAACTATTCAAAATTGCACAAATATGACCTCCAATCCTACGTGGCAAAACGCGTGTTCAACACGCAAAATTGGGCTTGTCCAGCTTAAAATCTAAGGGCATAATACATAAATATGATCTTAAACTTTGATAGTACACAAATATGACCTTTAACTATTCAAAACTGCACAAATATGACCTTTAAATGACTTTTCACTATTATTTTTTTTAGTTATTTTGGCTCAAAGATGAAAATGACATCTAATTTCTTTTGTCATTGTGGAAAAAGAGCAATAATTATTAATTAGGTGGGTCAGCCTCATATGAAAAAATCGCAAGGGTATGTATATATATTATAAAGCAGAGGGTGAATTTAAGTTATATAATATATCTAAATATAATTTATTTAAATATTAAATTAAAGATGAAACTATACTAATAATAAAAAAATTATAGTTTTAATAAAACTTTATTAAATTAACGTTATCAAGGATAGTAGTAGTAGTATATTAAATTAACGTTATCAAATTAACGTTATTACAATGTTATTAAATTAACGTTATTAAAATATTATTAAATTAATGCAGGGGCGGACCTACGTGGTTGTCATGGGGTTCACTCGAACCCACTCGGTAAAAAAATTACGTTATATATATAAGGTAGAAAATCTATATTTATGTAGTATATTAATGTTGAACCACATGAAACAAGGCACTTAGATAGCCCAGTGGTGTTATTTGCTCTTCTTGAACGCTTCATTCAGCCTACTACGCGGGTTCAATTTTTTAATTTAAAAAAAGGTTAGGTGTTGTACCTATAGAAATAATAATAATAATAATAATAATAATAATAATAATAATAATAATAATAATAATAATAATAATAATAATAATAATAATAATAATAATAATAATAATAATAATAATAAAAACGACATCTTTTTAACACAAAAAGTAAAACTTTGTTAGTGCACAAATATGACCTTTAACTATTTAAAACTGCACAAATATGACCTCCCTCCAAGTCAGCCTTTTTAACGATATCGCACCGTGTGATTGGATTACCTTTCCACGTAGGCGCGAGTGAAACTCATACATGGGGTTGCAAAATCAGAGGTCATATTTGTTCAGGTTTTGAATAGTTAAAGGTCCTATTTGTGCACTATCAAAGTTTAAGGTCAAAGTTATAATTTGGTGTCAATTTTAGAGTCATTTTATGTATTAACTCTATATATTACAACCATTGCTCTCATAATGATTACATGGAAAGCCATAATCATTTCTCTCCAAAATAAAATAGGGAAAAGGATCAAATATACCCCTCTACTTTAATTAATTGGTTAAATTTGTCCTTCGTTATACTATCAAGTTAAATATGCCCTTGTCGTTATAATATGGGGCCAAATATACCCCTGGTGCTAGCAAACTTCACAAACATGCCCTCTAATTAAACAAATCTATCCAGATTGACTGAAATTCCCCAATTTAACTTTAAATTATTCGTTCTTTCTTTGAAACCAACCTTAACCCACTACCAATTAAATCCAAAACTAATTTTTTCCATCTCATTTACTCTAATGAAATCTGTCATTTCCATAAAGGGTTCAAACGAACATTTTCTTGTAATTTGTAAACATATTTTT
The DNA here is from genome assembly GCF_002878395.1 of Capsicum annuum. Classification (NCBI taxonomy): domain Eukaryota; kingdom Viridiplantae; phylum Streptophyta; class Magnoliopsida; order Solanales; family Solanaceae; genus Capsicum; species Capsicum annuum. The sequence continues at coordinate 18,035,545 of NC_061119.1, read as the reverse complement.
TTCCAACAACAACAATTAGAAGTTTTTTCCATAACTTTCTATCTGTAATCACCAGTAAAGAATGTTTTCTTGTAAGAACATAAAATTTTGACCCAACTTTAAATTCCTCAAATCTCAGTTCCATCAAATTTTCTTGTCTAACATTATACTTGATCCTGCAGTACTTCATTTTGAGTTGCACACTGAAAGAGAATCAATTGGATATAGCGTTAAGTGTTTTCTCTCAAACTACCCTTTTGCAGGCAACAAAGAAATTGTCAGCATGTCAATTTTTGAATATCATGTAAAAAATATAAAAATGATAAAACGAGTGTAAACAATAATGCAAGATATATAAGAGAAAATTTTGATGGTCATCATGTAAAGCATGAGTAAGTGATCGACGGGGAGTGGGGATAAGCGTCGGTGATGAACGTGGAGTTTTCTTCGTCAGAATAAATCGATCTCTTAAAGCACCCATTAACGGTGCAATTTTGATAAATGGATCAGTTTGTATGTAAATATTGTAAGGATGTGAATCTACATGGTTCCAAGTTCCAACTTTGATTGTCTCAATCATTCAAAGCTTCATGTGTTCATTGTCTTAACTTCTACAAGTTGAAGAAGATGAGTTTGGGAGGTTTAATGGATGTGGATTAAATTAATTAACGGGTTTGGGTTCAATTAAATAGAAAATTGGATAATTTTATGTAAATTGGGGAAATTCAGTCTATTTGAAAAAATCTGTTAAATCAGAGGTATATTTGTGAAGTTTGCTAACGGTAGGGGTATATTTAGCCCCATAGTATAAGAAGGACAAAGTAAACCAATTAATCAGAGTAGAGGGGTATGCTCGGCCTGGTCAGCCCCCGGGCTGTAGGGTCCCGATTCCCGGGATGGGCCAATTTTAAAATTGGGCCCGATTAATCCAGCCCGAACCAAAATCATTTCAGGCCCGCCGGTTAACTGGCCCGGCCCAATTTTTTTTTCTGTAATAGAAAATTCAATTTTTGACCGTTGGACCCAACGGCTATATGACCATTTTTGGTTCCAAATGGCTACTTAGCCCTTTTTAATTAAAAAATTTTTTTTTTCATTTAAAATATTTTTAAAACCTAAAAAAATTCCTATAAATACCCTACACTTTCAAATCATTTTCCACACAATTTTCATTCTCTCAAATCTCATTGTCTCTCAAATCTCAATTCTCAAAATCCAAATATTCTATATATTTCCTAAAGTGCTCGATTTAATTTTTTTTAATTTTGCGATTACAAAGTACGAGTGGAAGTTTCTAAAGTCGCAACTTTTGGATACTTCCAAAATTTGGTATTATCATTCCATCTCTTACTTTTAATTTTTAATTAGTCTATTAATTGGTGAATATTTAATTTTATTATATTTGTGTATTTTGAATTTTTTTTATTTTGATTTATATTACGGATAAGTTAAGAAACCTCGCCACTAAAAGTGTAAATTAATTTCTATATGATTTATATTATGGATAAATTAATTTCTATATGTTTTTTTAGTTTTAATTTATTACTAATTTACTATCAAGCTTACACTAAGTAATAGACAATTAAACATAACAAACATATAATCATATATACACATAATAAAAAAATAAATTTCTTTTAAGTACAAAACCTCAAGTATTATTAATTTATTATATTAAGTAGCATATTATTTAAAGTAGTACATCTATTGAATGGTACGTATATATGTGTATATATAGAGTATAGACTCTAAAGTAGTATATATTTGAGGTATACATATGTATATGTTTAGTAAATTAGTATATAAATTGTAGTATATATCTTGTAGAATATGTTTTATTTAAAGTAGTACATATATTGAATGGTACGTATATATGTGTATATATAGAATATCGACTCTAAAGTAGTATATATTTAAGGTATACATGTGTATATGTTTTATAAATTAGTATATAACTATATATAGTGCGTGTGTGTATATATTGTAGTATATATAAATTAGTATATATCTTGTAGTATATATTTTATTTAAAGTAGTACATATATTGAATGATACGTATATATGTGTATGTATAGAATATAGACTCTACTGTAGTATATATTTAAGGTATACATGTGTATATGTTTTATAAATTAGTATATAACTATATATATATAGTGTGTGTATGTATATTGTAGTATATATAAATTAGTATATAGTATATGTTTTATTTAAAGTAGTACATATATTGAATCGTACGTATATATATGTAGATATTTTCTATAGGCTCTAACAGAGTATATATTTAACGTATACATGTGTATATGTTTTATAAATTAGTATGTAACTATATATAGTGTGTGTATATATATTGTAGTATATATAATTAGTATATATCTAGTAGTATATGTTTTATTTAAAGTAGTACATATATTGAATGGTACGTATATATATGTATATATAGAATATAGACTCTAAAGTAGTATATATTTAATGTATACATGTATATATGCTTTATAAATTAGTATATAACTATACATATAGTGTGTGTATATATTGTAGTATATATAAATTAGTGTATATCTAGTAGTATATGTTTTATTTAAAGTAGTACATATATTGAATGGTTACGTATATATGTGTATATATTTTCTATAGACTCTTAAAGAGTATATATTTAACGTATACATGTGCATATGTTTTATAAATTAGTATATATCTTGTAATATATGTTTTATTTAAAGTAGTACATATATTGAATGGTACGATATATGTGTACATATTTTCAATCGATTTTAACGTAGTATATATTTAAGGTATACATGTGTATATCTTTTATAAATTAATATATATATTATAGTATATATTTTATTTAATGTAGTATATACATTTAACTAACGTATAGTCGTATACATGATTACATGTGTAATTGTGTATATGTGTATATGTTTCTAATGTAGTATATACTATATATATAGTGTATATATATTGTGTGTATATTGTTTAGAGTATTTAAAATGTATATAGGTGGGTATATATAGTGTATATTGGTGAAAAAACATTTAATTTTTTTTAAGTTTTGACCAATTTTACCCGGGTTTACACGAGTTGGACTAAGTTAGGTTTATTGGACCGGTCCCGGGTTGTTTCTAAAAATATTACTGCTGGGCCCGAAACCGAACCGGCCCATTAAACCTGGTCTGAATCCGGAACAACCCACAACCCGGTTAAAAGTGATGGGTCGGTTCTGGCCGATTGACCTGGCCCAGCCCCGTTCACAGGCTTAAATTTTGACCCTTTTCCCAATAAAATATCATTGAAACATATGAAAACATTATTCTTTCTTTCTTTTTAATCCTTTCCCTATTTAAATAATTTGAGTTTTTGAGAATTCTTTCTAATATCACAATACCTTCCCACGTGAAAACCAATTAATGAGTTCCGTAAATCAACGATGAATTTGTATGGGAGAGTAGGAGTGTGCATCGATTGGTTTGGTTTGATTTTGTGCATTATCAATCAAGGGCGGAGCTATAGTACCCTACAAGAGTTCGGACGAACCCATTAGCTTTTACGTAGAACCTATATTTATACTATTAAATTCTGAATATACTATATAATTATATGGGGAAACTACTCGTAATAGCCCCTAGTAGGCAGTAATAGCCCCTAGTAGCTGCACTTTACCATAATTACTTATTATAGCCTAGACACATGCCACACTTTAACTTAATTATGGTTTGTAGACTTAAAGGCTACTACAATCGTATATTTCTTTTTTTCTTTTTCGTTTTTTTTCGTTTTTTTCTTTATACTTGTCTCTTTTCTTTCTAGTTTTTCTTTCTAGTTTTTCATCTTTTTCTTTATTTCTTTTTTTTTTTGCAGTTATTTTTTGTTTGTTTTAATTCTTTTTTCATTCTTTTATTTTTTTTCACGTGTTTCCTTTTTTATTTTTATATTTCTTATTGTTTTTTGTTGTATTTACATTTATTTGTATCATATTATATATTTTAAATAAATTTATTATTTGTACTTGAATAATTTAATCGTGAATATGCATAATTTATCATTCGTATGTGTATATAAATAAGTCTATTGATTAATTGTATTTGCTTGAGACTAAAATACATAAATATGCAGTGTGTCATTCAATTAAAATATATCATTGGTATTTTATTTCAAATTAATCATTTATATTTGTATATAAACAAGTATCATTTTGCATACGTATGGTTCAATTTTTATAAACATATATCTTTGATACAAATGCAACATTTGTATTTATATAATTTATTATTTTTATTTTTATTGTTCAATTTGCATCAATAAAATGCAGATTGTATCAACAAATGTAAAAAAACAAGTGTTCACAGAAAAAAAATAACAATTCTTTTCCTATTATTAAAAATACAAATGATGTTGCCAACTACAAATTCAAATACAAACAAATGAAATTACAAATACTAATATAATATTCGACCAGCTTACAAATACAAAATAATTTTTTAAAATATAAGTGCATCGAGAAAAATACGAATACAAATACAAATACAAATACAAATACAAATACAAATATAAATACAAACGCAATAAAACTATAAAATACAAATACAATATGCAGTCAATTATAAAATACAAATACAAAATAATTCTTTAACATAGAAGTGTGAATTGTATAAAATATAAATGATGGTGCGAACTAACAAATATAAATACAAGTGCGACCTATAAAATACAAATACAAATGTGAACTGCAACTTACAAATACAAGTGAGAATTTTAAAATACAAATACAAATAGAATTTTTGGTGCAACTAAATAGGTATTGTATTCATATTTTATATGAACAAAGACTATTGGTAAAATTGAATACAACGGGCATAAACTGAATACAATGGCTATAAATGATAATTATGTTAAATGTTGCTATGAAATGTGAGTTTTACAGCAAAATATCGTTATTTCTAAAAGATTTCCTAATTATATAGTGTGAATCCCTTGACAAAGATTGTCATTTGGCCCAATGGTAGATGGCTTACTGTTTAGGCCTCCCATGTGTTAGATGGGGGTTTGAACCCCTCTAACAACATATATTTTTCTTTTTTGATTTTACTCTTTTTACGCTTATTAGTTTGGCTATGACTATACACTAGCTTGAAATTATTGTCTTGCCTTTAAATTCAGAACCCATAAACATCAAATTCTAGCTCTGTCTCTGGATACTGTTTATCAATTTTTAATTTGTAAACATTCTAAATCGATAATCGAACCAATAAAATACTCGTTATCGATTTTAGGTTAATCGATTTTTGATCTTTATTGGTTCGATTTTTTAGTTTAACCGATAAGAAAATACTCTATTAATTTTTCTTTATCTTTTCTTATTTTCATTTTTTCTGCATTATCTTCATGCATAAAGTCTACACAAACTAAAAGAACTAAACAATAATTACAAAATACAAAAGACAATAAGATATGTATTATATAGAATCTAAAACCACTATTACATAAGTGCGTATAAAAATAGAATTTTAATATAATCTTATTGGGTTATTGGTTTAATTATTAACTAAAACCTTAAAATTGAAAACCAAATTGATAGCTCAGTAAAAATTTTTTACAAACCAATTAAAAGCTTGTTAACCTAATAATCCAATATCAATAACATTTTTATCAATTCAATTTATTGGATAAATCGATTTCTGTACACCCCTATCTGAAAGTGAACGTTGGGCCTCTAAAGCCAACATATCCACTATTCCATTGTTATAAATATTACGAATGCTAAAATAAATATGTGATTATATAAAATTAAATATCATTAAAAAAATGAACATCATTTGTCAAATGGTGCAAGTAGTCATGATGTCATCTCGTTTTTGCTAATGGAGAATAAAGTAGATTGATAACTTGTGCATTTAATTTCTCTCTAAAGTCATGAGTCTAATGTAATTTTCATGCTTGGACTTTTTGGGACAAATTAACCTTAGACTTAATTAAGGATGATGTTGCTTTAAAAATTAGGAAATGATAATTACACTCAAATGATAAAAATTTGTTTAGCTAATACTTAGTTTATGGTAGACAAAATTTGTCTTCCAATCTTGAAGGAACAAATATACATCTTCCATATAATTAATAACGATCAAACACCTGTCTTTCAATTAACTACATGAGTAGCTCCACTAACTAACACCACTACTAATGACAACAACAACATATCGATTTGATTTCATAATCAGGATTTCGAGAAGATAGAGTGTCTGCATATGAGATTAAGAGATTATCTTTAGTAGATCCTCAACTTTATGACAGATTAACATGACGAATAATATAATTTAAAAGGGGAATTGTCAAATTTACTTATTATTACTCCAAAATAAGTGAATTTCTAGCACTTTTTCTTTAGTCCAAAATATTCATAGACCATTAAGTTTTAACGATATATATATATATAAAGGAAACTTATCAATATGTACAGTTCGATCAAGCTTATTTATACATTCAATAGAAATATAAAAAATCTATGCACTCTGACTATGTAAATTATATGTATAAATATGTATATTATATGTATATAATTTGCTAACGTCTCCTCCAACTCTTTCTCATTCTAACGTCTCCTCCGACGTGACAAGCTCCGCTCCGATGACACAAACATCGGCGACCTAATAACACCGACAAAAGGTAAGCACGTCATCCCCTCTCCCCCTTTGGCCTACCTGTTGGGTCTCTCTCTTTCTTCCCATTTTGCCCTTTTTCCCTCTCTCTCAATACCATCGGCCTATCTATCTTGCTGGTGAGAATGGTCTACCACCTTTTGACTCCGACGATGGGAAGATAGTGAACCGCGTCATCCATAGGTGTGAATCGGAAAAGACACACCGACAACAGATTGGTTCAGACACCAGCGTCCAAATTTCAGCGACCAGATTCCGGCAATAATCAGACGAAGCCCCGACAAAATTTCTGGCAACGCACCAACGACGTCTTCTGACCTCAAAGTGCTGGAAGCAACAACTCGCAGAAGTAGCCTATCCCGATGACATCTAACCCCTAAAATTTATATTATCACACTTTATTGTACAACATCTTTTCCAATATCTTCACTGTTTGTATTTTGTGTGGGTTAATTTGTTGTTGGCTATTTGTTCTGTGTATTGGTATCTAGCATTTTTTGTTCTTGAATTTTTGATTGCATTTGGTGCTTTGAGTGTGTCGTCTATAGGTTTTTACTGTTTTTGCCCTTCGTTGTGCCTTTGTTAAGTAGTGGCTGGGGTGACACATGGTGGAATAGGTTCATATCCTGAGGTGATGGGTGTAAGGTCGGGGGTTGGTGTTGGGCTAGGTTTGTCATATAGAGAGTAAGGTAGTAAGGGAGGGGATAAGATTCTTAGGAAGAGAAGTATTAATATTACGTACGTTCAGGAAACCAAGCGGGTAGGTTCTAAGGCTAGGGATGTAGATGGGTACAAGTTGTGGTACTCAGGTAGTGATAGGCATAGGAATGACATAGGTATCTTAGTAGACGAGGAGCTCAGGGGGCAGGTAGTGGAGGTTAATAGGGTTAGTGATAGGGTGATGACTATCAAGTTGGTCTTTGAGGGGTTTACTTTGAATATCTGTAGTGCGTATGCGCCACAGGTGGGTCTGAACAAGGAGGATAATAAGAGTTTTTGGGAGGTTTTGGATGAGGTGGTCAGAGGCGTGCCTAGTTCAGAGAAGGTTTTCTTAGGAGAGGATTTTAATGGTCACATCGGTTCTTTGCGGTTAGAGTATGATGATGTGCATGGAGGTTTTGAGTTCGGGGTTAGGAATGATGCGAGCGCTGCTCTTTTGGAGTTTGCGAGGACCTTTGGGTTGGTGGTAGTGAATTTCAGCTTTTCAAAGAAGGAGGAGCATCTTGTTACTTTCTGTAGTAGGTTAGCCAAGACTCAGATTAACTTTTTGCTGCTTAAGAAGGGGGATAGAGCTTTGTGTAAGGATTGTAAGGTGATCCCGAGTGAGAATCTTACGACCCAGCATAGACTGCTGGTGATGGACTTGGCTATCAAGATGGGCAAGAAGAGATGGGGTGGGAAGGGTCCACCTAGAATTAGATAAGGTGGCCTAACTCCGATTAGTACATTAGAGATAGGGGCAAAGTTAGAGAAGATGAGGATGTGGAAGTGTAGGGACATGGATAATATGTGGGATAAGGTTTCTGGGTACATCAAGGAGTCTGCTAGAGAAGTGTTGGGCATTTTGAGGGGCTGGTCTAGACGGTATCGAGGGGATTGATGGTGGAATGAAGATGTAAAGAAGAAGGTGGAGACGAAGAAGGTGGCTTATGCTAAGTTGATGGAGAGAAATGATGAAGAGGAGAAACGGGTGAGCAGGGAAGAGTACAAGTTAGCAATGAAGGAGGCTAAGTTAGCAGTTACGGTTGCTAAGTCAGCAGTTTTTGAGAGTTTGTATAAGGGGTTAGAGGAGAAAGACGGAGAAAAAAAGGTTGTTTAGGCTTGCGAAGGTTAGGGAGAAGAAGAGGCAGGATCTGGATCAGGTGAAGTGTATTAAGGGGGAGGATGACAGAGTATTGGTTGACGACGCTCACATTAAGGAAAGATAACAAGTCATATTTTCATAGGCTCTTGAATGAGGAGGGGGACAAAGGAGTTGTGTTAGGGAGTTGGAGCACTCCGGAGAGTGTCGGAATTTTTGTTATTGTCAGAGTTTTAAGGTAAAGGAGGTCAGTGACACCATTCACAAGATGCGAAGAGGCAGGGCGATGGGGCCTGACGAGATTCCAGTGAATTTTTAGAAGTTTTCTAGCGGGGCTGGGTTAAGGTGGTTGACCAACTTATTTAACAACATTTTAAGTCTGCTAGGATGCCCGAGGAGTGGAGATGGAGCACGATGATTCCTCTGTATAAGTATAAGGGGGACATTCAGAGCTGCAATAACTACCGGGGTATTAAGTTGTTGAGTCACATGATGAAGATTTTGGAGAAGGTGGTGGAGCAGAGGTTGAGGAAGATTGTGTCTATTTCGGAGAATCAATTTGAATTTTTGCCTGGCCACTCCACGAATGAGGCTACTCACCTAGTGCGGAGACTGATAGAGCAGAATAGGGAGAGAAAGAGGGATCTATATATGGTGTTTATTGACTTGGAAAAGGTGTATGACAAGGTCCCTAGGGAGGTTTTGTGGAGATTCCTGGAGGCAAAGAGGGTCCCTGTGGCATACAACAGAGTGATTAAGGACATGTATGAGGGGGCAAAGACTCGGGTAAGGACAACGGGAAGGGATTCTGAGCATTTTCCGATCTTGACAGGATTGCAACCGGGATCAACTTTTAGTCCGTTTTTATTCGCCTTGGTGATGGATGTGTTGACGCAGAGAATACAAGGCGAGGTGCCTTGGTGTATGATTTTTATGAATTATGTAGTTTTGATTGAGGAGTCGAGACAAGTTGTTAATGATAAGCTAGAGGTTTGGAAACAAACCCTGGAGTCTAAATGTTTTTGGTTGAGTAGGACCAAGATAGAGTACTTGGAGTTCAAGTTTAGTGACTCGAGGCAAGAGGAGGAGGTGGTAATGAAGTTGGAGTCCCAGGCATTTTGTAAGAGGGATAGTTTTAAGTATCTTGGGTCTATGATCCAGGGGAATAGAGAGATAGATGAGGATGTCTCTCATCGTATTGGGGCAGGTTGGGTAAAATGGAGGCTCGCTTGGGGAATTCTATGCGATAAGAAGGTTCCCCCTAAGCTGAAAGGTAAATTCTATAAAGTCGCAGTCCGGTCAGCTATGTCATATGGAGCGGAATGTTGTCCGGTTAAGAACTCTTATATCCAAAAGTTGAAGGTGGCAAAAATGAGAATGTTGCGTTGGATGTGTGGATTTTCAAGGGCTGATAGGGTTAGGAAGATTATTCGGGAAAAGGTGAATGTGGTGTCGGTGGAAGATAAAATGCTGGAAGTGAGGTTGAGATGGTTTGGTCATGTGATGAGGAGGGGCACGGATGCCCCAGTTCGTAGGTGTGAGAGGTTGGCCTTGGATGACTTCAAGCGGGGTAGAGGTAGAACGAAGAAATACTAGAGGGAAGTTATTAAAAGTGACATGGAGAAGTTACAACTGACTGAGGACATGACTCTAGATAGGAAGATATGGAGAAAAAAAATATTAGGATAGAGGGCTAAGCCGTGTGGGCGAGTAGGCAGTAGTTAGGAGGGCTTTGGTTCTGGTAATGTTCAATATTTTTGGGGATGTCGTGCATATGTTATTTTATTATGTCCCATGCCTTGGATGTTTTTTTTTTTTTTTTGTATATTGTCCTTTTCCTGTGCCGGGGGTCTATTGGAAATAACCTCTCTACTTCTTTGGAGGTAGTGGTATGGACTGCGTACATTCTACCCTCCCCAGACTGCACGATGTGGGAATATACTGGGTTTGTTATTGTTGTTGTTGATATGTATATCATTCCTAAATATACCACAGAATCTACTTGGCGGCTCTCTTATAAACTAGTCCACCCCAAAGCGTTGGATCGTAATTATCCCTATTTAAAATCTCTAATAATTTACAAATTTTGCAACCATAGCATATAATATTAGATTAATTTATTCAGAGAAAATTAGAACCACAAAAACTTACAAGTAATGTGACAAAAGGTAACATTAGTTGTCTTGAAGTTCTTACTTTTCATGACAAATGTACGTTAAAGAAATAACCAATTATTTTTAGGTATAAATAACATAAATACCGATTAATTATACTCTTTCCCATTTTTAAAATTATTTTACTCTCTCTCCCTATTAATATACATAAATAGCCGATATATACATAGCATTTTGTGTATATGTTGGGATATTTGTAATATGTTTAGGGAATTGAGATTTTTTGTAATATTAGAAACATAAGTTGTGTATTTGTGTAATTTTTATTAGTTCACCTAAGAGACTATATATATTAGGCCGATGAATTTTGCCTCCTAGATTAAGATATTGTTGATTATGGAATTATAATACTAATCGTAGCCTTATGTTTAATTAGTCTCTTAACACATGTTCTTGTTTCCTCTAATTACAACATGATCTGATTTCAGTTTGTGATGATAATGATTAGACATTAGTAATTCTATATATAATTAACAGCTTAAGGAACGAAAGCGACTCATAAAAGGAAATTAGTGTACTAAAGTTTTCGCTATACGTGAGGTTTCGAAAAAGAGACTGCAGGATCAATTGTATGCAATCTTACCCTATATTTTTGCAAAAGGTTTTTATAGCTTTAAAAAAAATTGACATAGAAATTCAATTTTATTTTATTCTTTTCTTATTGATCTGTTTAAAGAGGAAAAGTGAATGGCTAATCATGTATTAATATTCCCTTAATTTGGCTACTTAACATCCATATATATTCCCTTAATTTGTAGCTTTTACAACTTGTGTCTCGTGTGTGTCTTTGCTGTAAAAAAAATTCCAATAACTACGTACACAATAATATTCTAACAAGTCAAAGAAGCATTTTCCATTAAAAGAAAGAATCCAAAAGAAAAAAGAAATTTTAATATATTTTACGGAGCTGGATTCAAGATTTGAACTTTGTAAATTTGAATCCAGAATGCTACAATAACTAATTTAATTTATTGAATTGGAAATTAATTATTTATGCTTATTTAGAGAACCAAATTAAAGTTATAGAGTTCGAATGAACTCCTAAATTAACTTGTACATGAGATCTTTGGTGCAAATATATAAATTTCAGACCTTTCTATTTTTTTGGTTAACCGGAGTTTAGGTTATTGATTATTAAGTGACAAATTAGATTAGTGGTTTTTATGTGATAAACATTCACTTGAATGACCATCGATAAAAAATTTGGGCCCACGACACATTCAAATAAATTGAGGCGCGCATGAGCGTGTTCTCTCTCCCACTTTCTCTCTTTGTGTATTTATATATTCCTTTATATGTCAGTTTTATCCGATTTTAATCAGTCTTTGAATTCGAGGCCGAATATGAAAAAATCCTATTAGAAAGTGATTTTCTTAATTCAAATTAATCAAGGCTTCAATGCAGGTATAAAATATCAAATAAAAAATAAAAAAAATATTGTGCTGCTTATTGGGGATTTAAGGAAATAAATATAATTAATTTGCTTTTATTGTCACTTTCATGCTTTTGACTTTTAAAAGCAACACTTTGATTAAACTTAATGAACATCGAATGTTTATTTAATTACACTCAATGATAAGACTTATTTGAAATTAATCAAGGAGTTTAGGGTAGACAAAGTAAATCTCATGTCCTCCAACATACTTCCTTAAATAAATGACTAATATTTCTCTAGACCCTGGTCCATCATTAAATGACTAAAGATGAGGCTAACAAACCAAGACAAACATAAGTTAGGTAAAATATCATAATCTGCGAGTTTGTATTATAATCACAATGAGTAAATTAAAGTGGCGAATAAATATAAAATAACGTTTACAATGATATTAATTATTACACAAGCTATTCGAGCACCAATATTAATTACAAATAAATGATTTGTTATGATGGAAAGAGGTAAATACGAAAACAAAGAAAGTAAAGAATACCAAATTTAACATGGAAAAACCCTTCAAGTCGAAGGTAACAACCACAGGATCACAGAGATACAAATTGCTCCACTATAACAATAAGAGGGTTACAAATATTCTCCAAATGACCACACAACAAGAGCCAAATACATAAATGCAATAGCTACACCAACAAAAGTAAAACAAGAGAAATCACCCATATTAGAAATACTGTTTGGGATTCAAAATCAGATGCTACGAACCTCCAAATCTGATCTTCACCGTTCAAATCAAACACAAGATATTAGGAACACTCAGTCAAAATTTCAGCTCAATCCAGCGGTGAATGAGCCGAAAAATGTGATTTGAAGTTGGTTGGTCGAAGAGGAAAAACTGCGCAACTAAACTCTCTTTCTCTTTTTTGTCTTTGGTGAAAGCTCTCTCAAAACCCTCTCTTATGTGCTAATGTCTCTCAAAGACAAATACCAAGAATCATGAATAATTCTCTCTCAAATAGTCTTATTTATAGATAATGGGTGGTGCTTTTCCTAAAGCCAAACCAACTAAAAATAGGAATAGAAATCTGAATCCTTTTCCAAATAAGATTTGAAAACAAAAAGAGAATACGATTAGGCCATGAGCCTTTGGCTGGAATACGGCCCACGGCCCAACAAACTCCCCCTCCAGCCAAGGGGCCAAATGGCTTTTCAAGAGGAGGAACTCTTGACAGGCTTCATGAATGCCAAAGTTCTGAAATTGTCATGACCCGAACTGAGGCCCTGGCCGTGATGGGCATCCCGAACAGTAAAGGCCTGAGAGCCCTCTCAACTTGTAATCATATGCATAATTCATCAAACAATCAAAAATGCAAAAGTAAACTGAAATCATGGTCATCTTATTATTTCACTAAACATAATAGACATAAGTTCATAAAGACCCAAAAACATCTAACACAAGTTTACAAAATCTCTATTAAACTGAAAATAACATCTATCAGTAATCGGGACAAGGCCCCCGGTTTGACCATGAACTAAACCAATTGATACATCACACGAACCAAGGCCTTCCGAAGTAAGGGAGACTCACCAACTCCAACTGTCTGACAATGATCTACTGCTTAGTAGGACCTTAGGACTGAGCCTTAGATCCTAAAATATAGGGGGTCAATACAAATGTACTGGTACGCAGAACGGTCCAAAAATAAAATACTGATATACAACATATGTGAGAGCATTTTATAAGAACATGGCATCGCAAACTATTTGAAAATGCATAGGCATAATCAGTAAGTTTCAAAACATAAGTATGACTTCTAACTCAAATCTTTGTCTTACTTCTGAGCTAGATGATACACCATACAAGTTTAGTACCCCTGGGCTATATGGGTCCGTCATTAACTCGTCGGCCAATCCCCCACATCCAAGTTTGCCACAAGGATAGGGGTCCTACATACTAGTCTAGAATACCAGTGTCTCAAGGATAAGTATACATTGGCCTTAGCCAATCATATCTCCCGAATAGGCAAAACTCGATTTCCAACAATGAGCCCTTACACTCAAATGTCTTCTTCGGGTAACCATATAAATCTCTTTAAGCCTATTTTTGACCTATTAAAATCATACATATTTATAAAAAGTAGTCTAGTATCTGAAAAATTGTAGTCTAGTCTGGTCTGAGTCTGTTATGGTGTTCGTCTGATTTGGTATTGTCATACCAAGAATTGCAATTCGTATAAGCCATACGATATCATGTTACAGTCTTGTCATTCAAAACATATCATTGGACCACTAAAACATTTAAACAATACAATAGAATTCGTATTTCAAAATATATGAAAACTTATGCAAAGATTCTCTCTTTCAATTCTTAAACATGTGGTGGTCCATTACTTTGTAGCAATCAAGAAATTCATTCAATGATAACCTTAACATTTATAAATAAGAAAAAACCCTCTCTTCAATTTATAACCAATATCAAAACCATAAGCAATAGTAAAAATATTTATCTCATGCTTTTAAATATTTAATTTAACAACCCATAACGTGTAAATTCAGAGGTGTCATAACAAGAGAGAGGGTTTAGTTATTCATGCTCTCAATTCAAATTTAAAAAATAAAAGTGCATATACATGTATACACGATCATAATTCAAGTTCAAGGGAATGCCTCATGACAAAAACTCTATATCATTAAAAAAGGGGTTCCATGATTTGGCCATTCAAACAATTGTTCAAACTCTTTTTATAAATATCATAATATGCCTTCAAAAATTTGTAAACAATAACTCATGCCCATGTAGTTTTTAGGATAGCCCTACGTACCTTAGGTTTCTTAGTTTGAAGAATGGAACTCTAATCTTGACACTTTCTCGAGAATCTTGAACTTGAAGGGATTACATTATTGATTGTTAGGGAAGAGAAAAGGGTTTTGTTTGAGAGTAATTTGGAGAGAATAGGAAATTTCATGCCCTAATTACGTTATTAATCATCCATTTACGAATTAGAGTGAGAGAAAAAAACCACGTTGCCCTTCTGGCAATTAAATTCATGATTGGAACGTCGATTTTAAGGCTACTGCAATGCGATGTACCTCTTATCGTTATACCCACCGCGATGCGATGCAATCGCGGTGAGGTTCTGGAATTGAAATCTAAACGTGACCCAATCCTCGTTCAAAAAATTTGAAACTCTCCTGAGACATGCTGCTTACTCCCCTGAATATAAATTAACTCAAAAATCTACTTCTCGGGGTCGGGAAGATTGATTTAAAATCATTGAAGTTAAGAGGCTTAAAATATGACTAAGTCTCTCAACACTTAGAAAATTTTTAGTCTTTAACTTCCTTATGCATAAAACTAAGAGTGGAATCAAGTCAAGAATGATACGAGGTGTTACATTATCCCCCCCTTTGGGATCATTCATCCCCAAATGATAACTCCAGACACAGCAAGCATGATTTTAAGCAATATAATGAAAGAAAAGAGTAGTATAAGATTTGTACCTTCTATAACATCACCCACGGTTTCAAAGAGAGACGGGTACCTCGCACGTATGTCATCCTCCGACTCTCAAGTAGCTTTCTCAACTTTTTGATTCTTTCACAACACCTTAACCAAAATTATCTCCTTGCTCCTCAACTTCTGAACTTGATGATCTAAAATGGCTATGGGTTCTTCTTCGTATGACAACAAGTCTTTTACATTGATCTCTTCCACAGGAAGAATAAAAGAATGATCTCTAATACATTTCTTCAACATGGATACATGAAACACAGGATGTACAGAAGACAGGATCGCGGGCAAATCTAACTCATAAGCAACTTCACCGATCCTTCTTAAAATATGATATGGTCCTATATAATGAGGGTTGAGCGTTCCTTTCTTTCCAAATCGCATGACTCCCTTCATAGGGGAGACTTTTAGAAACACCGAATCATCAACCTCAAATTCCAACTCCTTTCTTCTAACATCGGTATAGGACTTTTGGCGACTCTGAGCTGTCTTAAGTCGCTCTCTAATGACCTTCACTTTCTCCATCACTTGATGAACAAGGTCAGGCCCAAACAAATGGGTTTCACCCACTTCATACACCCAATTGGGGATTTATATCTCCTCTCATAAGGAGTTTCAAAAGGAGCCATCTGGACATTGGAATGGTAGCTATTATTTTAGGCGAATTCTATCAACGACAAGTGATATAACCAACTACCCTTGAATTCAATTACGCAAGACCTCAATATATCTTCTAGAGTTTGAATGGTGCGCTCTTTTTATCCATCCGTTTGAGGGTGGAAGACAATACTAAGTTTTACTTGGGTTCCTAGGTCCCTCTGAAAAGACCGCAAAAATTGAGAAGAGAACTGTGTACCTCAATCGGATATAATAGAAACTGGAGTCCTCTGCAAATGAACTATTTCCTGAATATATAGTTTAGCATAATCATCCTCTAAAAAATTGGTCTATACTGGAAGAAAATGAGCGAACTTGGTCATCCTATCTACAATCACCCAAATGGAGTCAAATTAGTTTTGGGATCTCAGAAGTCCTGTAATGAAGTCCATGTTGATCATCTCCCATTTTCACATAGACAAAGCTATCTCTTGGAAAGTACCACTTGGTCTCAAATACTCTACATTAACTTGTTGACAATTCAAACACTTAGACACAAAGTTAGCAATATCTCTCTTTATGTTATTCCACCAGTAAATTGCGTTAAGCTCATGATACATTTTAGTAGAGCTGGGGTGAACAACATACCTGAAAGTGTGAGCTTCATCGAGGATTCTCTCTCGCAATTGTAACGAACCATTTCTTCGTTACTAAATTATTCGTAAAAAATTCATGAAAATTCCTAATTTCATTCCTCAATATTAACTTGGGTTCAAAATAGCCAATATTTTATTTATTATGACACCTCAAATTTTTTGGTGAAAATTTTAGCCCTCGAATGTGTCTAGATAGACTCAAGATTGATGCATTTTAATTATTCTTGAGTGCTAATATCAATACTCTAGTTTTGAAAGTTCTTTAGGTACGAATTAAGGTCGTATAATATCCCTAAACAAAGTTAAGTATAAAACTTTCTTTTCGATACAGTTTCGATATGGGTTTTTATTAGCGCCAACTTAAAATGATCATATCTCATAGAATATAATGATTTAGGAGTCCCATTACCTATCAAATCAAAGATATCTAAGTCTTCTTTCCAACTTAATAAACTTTCCTTAATACAAATTCGAAATAAAAAGTTATGACTATTTTACTGAGCACTATCCGGGCTGAAATGGGATTTAGCTGTAGCAAAAATTCTAGTTGTATTTAAATCAACTTCAGCCGTATTTTAGGTCTAAAAATTCCAAAATTCATTTCCCAACCCTAGAGAGGATATTTACCAAAAATTAAGGTGAAATTCCTTCGAGCAGGTAAGTTTTTCCATTATTTTCTTTGTCTTTTAATCCTTTAATATCTTAGAATCGTTAGAAAGACCTTTAATGGTGGAATTCTTTTTGAGAATACTCATGGGTGTTTTAAATATGACCTAGAGCTGATTCTAAACTATAAATTAAAGATTCCTAACATGAATTTCATAAACTAGATTATGAATTTTGATGGTTAGGAATCTTGAATTCCGTAAAGATAAGACCTTTAGTATAAAAGCTCCACTAATGGAGATGGGTTAAGCTTGAAAGAGATAATTAATGATTAATTGAATTTGAGGGATGATATAGACCTTGAATGAAGGGTAGAATTAGTGGGTTTGAATCCCTAAGATATTTGATTGAAGAGTAATTATTTATTACTTTTATAATTGCTTGATTTTTAGATGAATGACTATTCCAAGGCATGAAGGTAAGGACATAACATCTTTATTGTAGCTTTTTTCTTCAAAAAACTTGATGTCCAGGTAGGCTAGGTTTAATGAGTATAAGATTGTGTTAATTTATATTTTCATAATGTAGAATTGATAGGAGAAAACATGTCTAGGTCTACGGGCATGGAGTTGAGGTGGATAAAGACACAAGAACTTAACTTTAATCCTGAAAACTATATTATTGATTAATTATGTGATACTTGTAATATTATGTGCTATGTTCTGCAATGAGATTGTTGTAAATGAACGATGTGGACATGATAGTTCTTAGTTGTTCTGGTGATGAACTTAGTTGATTTATAATGAATTAATTTATATATGTTGGACAATAATATGGTGAGGAGAACCATGCTAGGATTAAGTACTGAAGACACAATAATATCTAAGGGATAGATGACTTGAATTAGTGTGATGATTGTATTATATGAAAAGAGGTAGTGACATTTTAATACTTAATAAGTAATTAATACTCCAATAGTGACTTGCATACTTAAGTGTTAAATTGTGATTTATTTTATGATATTCTTATTTTGGTATTGATAAAAGCACTTTATCTATTAGATGCCAATGAGAGACTAAATTGGTGATAATGATGATTTATTGAAATGTGCCTATGAGAGGATTTTTTGATAATGATAACTCTTTGTATTAATGCCATGAATGACTTATTGAAGTTTGAATTGTTGATGCATGTATAAATGATTATTGAAATTTACTTGATGGAATTGTCTCATGACTTTAAGTATACTTGTAAACTTGGTACATCATG
Source organism: Capsicum annuum (assembly GCF_002878395.1). NCBI lineage: Eukaryota > Viridiplantae > Streptophyta > Magnoliopsida > Solanales > Solanaceae > Capsicum > Capsicum annuum. Next base: position 18,016,906 of record NC_061119.1, on the reverse strand, counting down.
TTGTATGCTGTGAGGAAGTGTAAATTTGATATTGATATTACTTATTTATGGTGGATCAGGTATCGCGCCGGTATAGATATGTGTATGCTAGATCGGGTACCACATCGGTACAAATATGTATATGTTGGATCGGGTACCACGCTGGTATAAATATGTACATGTTAGATCAGTTACCACACTGGTATGGATATGTGTATGTTTGATCGGGTACCATGCCGGTACAAATATGTATATGTTGGACCGAGTACCATGCCGGTACAGATATATGTATGATGGATCGGGTACTACGCTGGTATGGATATGTATATGTTGGATCAGGTACCAAGTCGGTACGGATATGTGTATGTTGGATCGGGTACTATGCTGATACGGATATTTATATGATGGACTGGGTACTAGGCCAGTACGAATATATGTATAGTGGATCAGGTACTACGCCGTTACGGTACATGAACATAGATTGTTCCCTACAAGTCATGACTATTTGGGGAAAAATAAGTCTCATAGCATGTGTGTACATATTTGTGTTGAGTTTGTGGATGTTTACAGTATAGTTGATACTCTTGATGGTTATGTGGCTTATTTGTAAGCACTGTTTGATCTATTATTGTTGTATTGTTGATTCATGGGGTATTTGATTGTGTATTATGTATTTGAAGAAGTGAAACTTTGTACTTACTTATATGTTGGTTGACTTGCTTCATTTATACGTGTTTTAATTATAGCTTACTAGAATAGCTAGTTATTATATTTTAATATTATATGAGAGTATTGGGCCATTATCCCGAGAGTTTAGTATGAGTTGTCTATGATTATAGGTTTGTTTTTGTGAATATGAGTAATGAAAAAGATAAAGTGAATAAAGAGAAATAGTGATGTATTAGCATTGGATTGTGATTGATTGTGTGAATTAATGAGGCTAGAGTATGTTAGTAGTGAATATAATATTGATGGAGTTGGAAGAGTAATCCGATGATGTTACTTATATAGGTAAAGTAATAATATTATTACGGTCTTGGTTGAATTATACTCCATTCAAGATGTCATGATTTATTTTCCTTAATTCTATTTTATGATTATATGAACTAACATGGTCGGCCGATGATGCCTACCAGTACGTATGATTGTACTGACCCTACTCTTCTACATTTCTTATTGGGATGTAGACTGAATGCAGGTTAGTTTGCAGTTACTAGATGGATGATGATATTCAGCAGTAACTTCTGCACTTTCTTCCTGGCAGATGTTAGAGTCCTTGTATTATTTATTTCATTGTCAGTCTATCTTGTAATAGGTAGCTCTTGTACATATCTGACTAAGTCTTGGGATAGTGAAGGACATTTGTAAGAAGTTTTTGAAAAAGTTTATTTATTTGTATTTAATTTACTTTATATTTCCTTAAAAATAGAAGTCTTCCGCATATTTTTGGTTGGGTAATAAGGGTTCTCCTAGCTACTTAGAATAGCATAAGTGCCCGCACGGTCCGTTAGTCTGGGTCGTGAAAGCAACCCATCCATATTCGGCACACATAGCCTACGTTGATACCTCAAAATCCCATCACCTCCAATTTCGAAAGCCATAACCTTCTATTGACCAACATTTTCCTTAATCTACATCAAAATGAGATCTCTAATTTGTTTTTCCTTAACCTCAGCACATTAGGATGATTTCGCTACCTCATGAATGAATTCCCCTCCATCTTTAGAATATAGGAGTCGAACTCCCAAATTTGCAAGCTGATGAATATCCTTCGCCATATTCCTCTTTCCTTCCTCCATATGAGAAAGGCTTCCCATGGACAACCTGCTAAGGGCGTCAGGCACTACATTGGCCTTGCCTGGATGATAATGCAGGCTCATATCATAATCCTTCAACAATTCCATCCACCACCTCTGCCTAAGATTTAGTTCTTTCTGCGTGAAAAAATACTGCAAAATTTTGTGATCAGTAAATATATCAACATGCACCACGTAAAGATAATGTCTCCAAATCTTTAGTGTGAACACCACAACCACTAATTATAAATCATAGATGGGATAATTCTTTTCATGCATCTTCAGCTGTCTAGATGCGTAAGCGACCACCTTACCATGCTGTATAAGTACACACCCAAGTCCCACCCGTGACTCATTACAATACACAACAAAGCCCCCTGTACCCTCAGGAAGGGTCAAAACTGGTGCGGTAGTCAACTTGTCTTTCAGTTTCACAAAACTATTCTCAGAAGAGTCAGACCACAAAAATTTTACCTTTTTCTGGGTTAATCTAGTAAGTGGAGCAGCTATGGAGGAAAAACTCTCTACAAATCTTCTATAATGTCCTTCCAAACCCAAGAATAGGTACCACAGTATCACGATGAAAAATACATACCACACAATTTCTATAAACCCTCCTAGCCATAATAGAATCACCAATAGGGGTGGAAAAAGAAAAGGGTTCTGGAATATTTTCAAGTTCAAAACCAAAAATAGCTGCCACATAAGGGGTCACATAAGACAATGTTGATCCGAGATCAAGTAACACATATACATCACAGAAGAAAATTTGTAACATACCTGTGATCACATCTAGTGAAGCCTCCGAATCCTGATGAGTAGACAAGACATACAACCGATTGCGGCCGTTATTGGTGCTAAATGCCACACCCTTAGCTGGAGGGATTGGGGTAGTAGATTGGGCTCTAGCTGCCCCATAAGGCCCCTTTGCCTATAGAAATCCATGTCTTTGATTAGCATTTCTCCCCTGCTTTCCAACACCAAATCATTCTAGAGTCTAGATGTGAACTTTCTTATTTGAGCCGTCATGTTCCCCACTAATTCTGGTGCATAATAGGAAAGCTGAGTGAACTTTAATGTATACTCTTTGACACTTATCTTTTCTTGTTTCAGATCTACAAATTCTTTGGCCTTTGCTTCCCTCAGTTCTTGGAGAAAGAAACAATCCAAGAAAGCCTCTACAAAGTCACCCCACACAGAAGGTTCAGCACCTCCACCCCTCAAATCTTACCACTCAATGTACCACTGGTTAGCTATGTCCTTTAACTGATAAGATGATAACTAAACCCCTTCAACCTCATTAGCATGCATAACTCTAAAAATCTTCTCTAGCTCATCAATAAACCCTTAGGGGCCCTCCTCAATCTTGTGCTAGTAAAGGTGGGTGGGTTTATGAAGTGATCAACCCGAGTAGATTCATAGGAATTAGGCACAAAACTCATATTTTCAGATCAACGGGACTGGGAAGCCACAAGCTGAGCAATCATATGGATGGACTGCCAGAACTCAGCATTTGAGACTTCTCTTTAAAGAGGCTGGGTACGGTTAACACCAGTCTGGGGAGCCCGAGGTAGACTAGTTGGGATTGGAGAAACTCCCAGAGTAGAAACAAATTCTTGAGTACAAGCTTTATTATAGGTCCGCATCCCATGAGTAGGTCAGAAATTATCAACATGGGTGTTCTGCTCGTTTGATGTACAGGAAGGCATGATCAATCACTGAAATATAGGAAAATATGAGTTAGGGGATATTTAGACTCTAAAGAATGAACTAAGACATGAAGAAAAGAGAGACATTCCTAAACGTCTAGCATCTTCTTTCTTATAAGTATAGCTCGCTACACACCCATAAAAAGGACTCTACCCGACGCAACTTCGTTAATACCCTGGGACCCTGAACCATGCTCTGATACCAAGTTTTTCATGATCCGAACCAAGGCCCTGGCCGCAATGGGCATCACGAATCATAAAGGCCCGAGATCTCTCTCAACTTGTAATCATATCCATAATTCATCAAACAATAAAAAATGTGGAATTAAACTGAAATCATAGTCATCTTATTATTTCACTAAACAATACGAACATCAGTTCATAAAAATCCAAAACCATCTAACACAAGTCTGCAAAATCTCTATTAAACTAAAAACAACATCTGTCAGTAATCGAGACAAGGCCCCCAGTCGGACCATGAACTAAAACCAATTAAAACATCACATGAACCAAGGTCTTTCGAAGTAAGAGAGATTCAACAACTCCAACTGTCTGACAATGATCTACTTCTTAGTGGGACCATGGGACTGAGCCTCAGATCCTAAAATATAGAGGGTCAATACAAATGTACTGGTACGCAGTACAGTCCAAAAATAAATACTGATATACAATATATGTGAGAGAATTTCATAAGAACATGGCATCATAAACCATTTGAAAAGACATAGGAATAATTAGTAGGTTTTATAACATAAGTATGAATTCCAACCAGACTCTTTGTCTTACTTCTAAACTAGATAGTACACCCTACAAGTCTAGTACCCACGGGCTATATGGGTCCGCCATTAAATCATCGGCTAAACCCCCGCATTGAAGTTTGCCACATGGATAGAAGTCCTACATACTAGTCTAGTATACCAGTATCTCAAGGATAAGTATACATTGGCCTTAGCCAATCATATCTCCCAAATCAACAAAACTTGATTTTTGGAAATGAGCCCTTACACTCAAATGCCTTATTTGGGTAACCATCTAACTCTCTTTAAGCCCATTTTTAACCCCATTAAAGTCATACATCTTTCTGAAAAGTGGTCTAGTGTCTGAAAAATCTACAAACTAGTCTGGTCTAAGTCTGTTATGGTATTCGTCTGATTTGGTATTGTTATACCAAGACTTGCAAGTCGTATAAGACATATGATATCATGTTACAGTCTTTTCATTCAAAACATATCATTGGACCACCAAAACATTTAAATAGTACAATAGAATTCGTATTTCAAAATATATGAAAACTTATGGAAAGATTCTCTCTTTCAATTCCAAAACATTTAAACAGTACAATAGAATTCGTATTTCAAAATATATGAAAACTTATGGAAAGATTCTCTCTTTCAATTCCTAAACATGTGGTGGTCCATTGCTTTGTAGCAACCCAAGCAATGCTTTCAATCATCAACTCAAAATTTATAAACAAGAAAGCACTCTCTCTTCAATTCATAACCAATATCAAAACCATAAGCAATAGTAAAAATATTTATCTCATGCTTTTAAATATGCAATTTTACAACCCAAAACGTGTAAAATCAGAGGTGTCATAATAAGAGAGGGGTTTAGTTATTCATGCTCTTAATTCAAATTTAAAAACTAAAAGTTCATATATATGTATACAGGAGCATAATTCAAGTTCAGGGGAAGGCCTCAAGACCAAAACTCTATATCATTGAAAAAGGGGTTTCATGATTTGACCATTCAAAATAATTGTTCAAACCCCTTTTATAAATATCATAATATGCCTTCAAAACTTAGTAAACAATAACTCATGCCCATATAGTTTTTAGGATAGCCCTACATACCTTAGGTTCCTTAGTTTGAAGAATGGAACCTTAATCTTGACACTTTCTTGAGAATCGTGAACTTGAAGGAATTAAATTCTAGATTATTAGGGAAGAGGAAAGGGTTTTGTTTATGAGTAATTTCAAGAGAATGGGCAATTTCATGCCGTAATTACGTTATTAATCATCTATTTATAAATTGGAATGAGAGAAAAAGGCCATGTTGCCCTTCTTGTAATTAAATTCGTGATTGGAATGTTGATATAAGGCTACCACGATGTGATGGAACTCTTATAGATATACCCACCGTGATGCGATGCAATCGTGGTGAGGTTCTGAAATTGAAATTCAAACGCGACCCAATCCTTGTCCAAAAGATCTAAAACTCCCCTGAGATATGTCCCTTACACCCCTGAACATGAATTAACTCAAAATTCTACGTCTCGAGGTCGGGAAGACTGGTTTAAAATCATTGAAGTTAAGAGGCTTAAAATATGACTAAGTCACTCAACACTTAGAAAATTTTCAGGCCTTAACTTCCCTATGCATGCAACTAAGAATGGTTACAATTCAAGAATGATACAGGGTGTTACAACAAGACTCATGTTTCTCTACAACCACCACCATAGTTAGCATATTTAAAGGATTCCCATCAATGTATATCTTCTCAACTTCTAGACTTGTAGCAAAGCCTAGAACCATATGAATATAAGACATTTTCACCTCAGAAGAGAAAGTTTCATCAAAGTCAACTCCCTTTCTTTAGCCAAAGCCTTTGACAACTAGCCTCGCTTTATACCTAGGCATAGAGGTATGTTTCTTTTGATTTATTCTAAAGATCCATTTGTTTTTTAGAGCTTTCTTACCTTTCGGTAATTCTTCTAATGCATATATGTCATTCTTATAGAATGACTTTATCTCATCTTTCATAGTTTCTACTTGATCATCTTTGTGAGTATCTTGCATGGCTTTATCATAATCTCTAGGTTCTCACATATCTATCAAAAGTACATACTCATTTTGAGAATTACGTGTTTTTTTGCTTCTCCCTAGAATATCTTCTACAAGAGGTTTCAGGAACATCTGAAATAGTTACCTGAATAGGAGTTGGTTGTTGATCAACCACAACATCATTAGTTAAACCATTTGTAGGTTCTGCATCCTCTTGATCATCATCTATACTATTATCTTGGGTTCCATCATGTGTAATAGATGTATCAGTAGTAGGAAACTAAGCTCTCATTATTCTGAGAATCTATTTTCTCAGTCATGACAATATCTTTAATAGTTTGTTCTTCAAAGAACACAACATCACGACTTTTAATAAGCTTATTTTCAACTGGATCATAAAAACAATACTGTCAGACCCCTTTTTTTCGTACTCCAAAAAATGGTATATTTTAAGGGTCGAAAGGGTTTTATTATTTAAGTGACAAGAAGTGAAAGTTTGTTTCGGAAAAGGATTATTTACATTTTTATTTAGAGTCACCACTTGGCATAATCCAGTGTGCCAAGTCACCTTTGGAAAATCCTTTTCGAAACCATTTGACTCTTAAACCGGTTTGCGAACAGAGATTCCGGCTAAGGAATTCTGTTGACCGAGGGGAAGGTGTTAGGCACCTCTCGATCCCGTGGTTCAACCACGGTCGATTGGGTAGAGTGTTTCAACTATTTTGGCATTACGAAATGTATCAACCACACAAAAGAACGCAAAATAATCAAAAATAATAAACAAAACAAAGCCGTCCAAAAAACGTAAAGTCCAGTCCAATTATACAATCCGAAAAAAAATACGAAAATATAAATCCTAGTCTAAACTAAATCTAGACTAAGGTCCAATGTCTTACCTGACGCCGCGGGCCTTCATCACGATCATTTTTTGCGTACACAATTCTTCGGGGCATCCCTGGTGAATAAATACAAATTACCTCGGGGCATTCCCCGGTTAAATAAATACACTTTCCAAATACGATAAGCAAAACATTCAACAAATATTCCAATCATTCTAACACTACACCAATCCTAAAATTGCCTACCCGAACTTACTGTTTTCCTACCCGCACGACGACATATCGCATTCAACATCAACAATGTATCAAAAATATCATAATATTCACTTTTATCATTTTTTGATTCCCGTCCCCAAATTCATTCCCAACCAATGATTAGCACATGCTTCGATTTATCAATTCACTTTTCAAAAATCCAAAACCAACATCAACCAACACATAACACATATTCGAACATACGAAACACGCAAATTATTCATGATTACGTAAAAATTAATAAAAAGAGATAGAATTGGACCTCAGTCGTTCATTTTATTCCGAAATCAGTGATGGATTGAAATTCACGGGCAACGAAACCTTGACCCAACTGGAACCTCAATGTCGACCTCGCAACTTCTGAATATTTTTGATCAATTTATGAAAGGAATGAAGGGCCGTCCGAGAATCTCAACTCAAATCAAATCACAAATTTCAAATTAACTATTGGAAAATCCCGTCGGAATTGGAATAGGTTCTCGTTCACGGCTTTGTTAGAGCTCCGTCGACCCAAACAGTACGAAAAACGTGGGATTGGTCTGGTTTCAGAGTTTTGGTAGTTCAGCAGTGCAGGACGATATATTCCGGTGAGGCTTCACCGAAATCCGAGCTAGCTCCCTTCTCTGTTTTCTTTCTCTCTCTCTCCCGGTCTATCACTCTGACCAGCTCTCTTTTTCACTTTATCCAGTTCTCTCTCCCGGTCTATCACTCCGACCAGCTCTTTCTTTCAACTCGTCCAGCTCTCTCTCTCGCTCTGTTCCTCTCTTCTCAATTTTCCTTTACTCTGTGTGTGTCATCTATTTTTTGATTAGCTATGAAGGGAGTAAGTTAAACGGAAAACAGTAACCCGAAATCAAAATAACTATATCTCTCCCTTTGTTACTCTCCCTCACTCTTTGCTACTCTTTTAATTCCTCCTCTCTCTCATGATTTCCTTCTCGACCTTTATGTATGTGTGTGTGATTTGGGATCTGAGAGAGGTGTGAGTGGAGAGAGAGGTACGAGTAGAGAGTGTGTGATTTAGGATCTGTTGAAGATGAATTTTCCTTTTTGCGTGAGAGTATGTGGGTATATATTGTGAGGTGGGTATTGGGGTAGGGTATGGGGTGGTGAGGTGGTGATTTGTCATTTTCTTATTGGAGAGGGTTGTTAGGGTGTTAAAAGAATAAAAGTTTGTTAGGGATTTTGTTGAGAGTTACTTTTTTTTTGTATTTTTGTGGGATGTAATCACGTGGGTGAGGGTACATGATATGATAGGTTAAAAATGAATAAAATCAAATTTTTGAGGGGGACAAAATTACGTGTCTACAGATACCCAAACTCATCTTGACCCTAACCAATGAAAATGTACTGCTTAGTTTTGACATCCAGTTTTGACCTCTAATCTTTTGGAATGTGCACACAAGATTTACACCTAATGAGTTTCAAGTGATCATAGGAAACATCCTTAGAAAACCAAACTCTATTTAAACCATTACCATCCAAAGCAACCACAAGAGACGAATTGATAACATAAGCAACAGTATTAAGTGCTTCTGGCTAAATGGAATTAAAAGTTTAGCTTCTGAAAGTACACATCTAACTCTCCCAACTAGCGTTTTGTTCATCCTTTCTGCCAAGCCATTCAATTGAGACATCTTGGGTGGACTTCTCTAATGACAAATTTCCTGTGATTTGTAATAGTTATCAAAAGGACCAGTATATTTACCGCCAGTGTCAGTGGTGAATATACTTTAGCTTTTTCTCTATTTGTCTCTCAAATAAAGCTTGAAATTTCTTAAATGCATCAAGTACTTGATCATAGAACTTTAAAGGGTATACCCAGAGCTTGTGAGAATGATCATCAATGAAAGTCACAAGTAAAGTGCACCACTTTGTGACTTCACTTTAAAAGGACCACATAAATCATAGTGTACTAGCTCTAATAGTGCAGGCTTTCTTGAGGGAGAATGACCGTGAAAAAAAACTCTCTTCTATTTTCCGGCTAAATAATGAATACATCTTTCACCTTTGCTTGTTTCACATCAGCAAGCAGATTCTTCTTAGCCAAATATGTGATTCCCCTCTCACTCATATGACTGAGCCTCTTGTGCCACAATTCTGATAAAGTGTAACTTTCCACCAAATTCACAGAGTCATTAAGGACAGATCCTTGAGTCACGTATAAATTAGAATACTTTCATCCTTAAGATAGAACTAATGCGCCTTGGTGAGCTTCTACTGATCATTGAACAAGTCATTATGGTATCCATCATCATCTAGTTTCCCTATAGACATCAATTGTAGAGGAATTTCTGGAGCATGTTTGACATTTTGAAGGTCTAACATTGTACCAATATTAGTCTTCAAACAAACCGTGCTAAAATTAAGCACCTTGACCTTACCATCATTGTCAATATTCAACACTCCATAGTTAATAGGAGTATAAGATGAAAAGAGACATGAGATGTAGCTCCAAAATCTACTATCCAACTAGTATCATGGGATACAAAATTGATGACGTTTTCATCACAAGCAAAGAGAAGGTCATCTCGAACAACAACAACAATATTGCTTCCGTTATTTTCTTATTTCCTTCCTTCTCTAGTCTCTTGCTTCAACTTATAAAAAAACCCTTTAATGTGTCCTTTATTTCCATAATGATAGCATGAATGACTTTCATACCTTGACTTGCTTCTATTTTAACCTCTATTTCTTGCATTTCTTATTTTGTCTGTCCCCCGTTTTTTTGTAAATAGAACATCTAAGTGTGAGGATGAGACCTAAGATTTTCTCCTTACTTCTTCATTCAAGACACCACTCTTCATAAATTTCATAGTCACCTTACCACCAGAAGCTGAATTTGTCAAAGAAACATAAATAGTCTCCCAAGAATCTGGTAGAGTATTCAGCAGCCAAAGTCCTTGTATCATATTTTTAAAATAAATATCCATTTCAAAAAGTTGATCAAGGACACCTTGAAAATAATTTATATGGTTAAGAATAGGATATCCCTCCTTGTATTTAAAGGTCATCAATTGTTTTTGTAGGAATAACTTGTTATTGCCTGTTTTTGAAGTGTAAAGTGTCTCCAACTTTTCTCACAATGTTCTTACACGTATCTCATTCATAATATGATTGCGAATATTGTCTTCAGCCTATTGCCTTATATATCCACATACTTGTTGGTGCTCAAAATTCCAATTTCATTAGTTATATTCTCGAGTTTATGATCAGCAAAAAAGGGAAAATGCATCTTCTTCACAAATAGAAATATTTTATCATGCTCTTCCATATGTTGTAATTGCTCCCATTTAAACATACCATCTTGTTCATATTCACCTCCATCCCAAAATTCTTGATAGATAACCAAGTTTCTGATACCACTTGTTATGACGGAAAGAGGTAAATACGAAAATAAAGAAAGTAAAGAACACCAAGTTTAACGTGAAAAAATTCTTCAAGTCAAAGATAACAACTACAGGGTCACAGAGATTCAAATTGATCCACTATAACAATAAGAAAGTTATAAATATTCTTAGAATTTCCACACAATAAGATCCAAAAACAGAGACGCAATAGCTACACCAACAAAAGTAAATCAAGAGAAATCATCTGGAAATCTAAACCAGATGCTGCAAATATCGAATCCAATCTTCACCTTTCAAATCAAACACCAAGATGTTAGGAACACTCAGTAAAAATTTCAGTCTGATCCAACAATGAATAAGCCAAAAAATGTGATTTGAAGTTGGCTGGTCGGAAAGAAAAAACTGCATTAACTAAACTCTCTTTCTCTCTTCTCTCTTTGGTGAAAGCTCTCTCAAAAATCTCTCTTATGTTCTAATGTCTCTCAACGATAAATACCAATGAGCATGAATAATTTTCTCTCAAATAGTCCTATTTATAGATGATGTGTGGTGCTTTTTCTAAAGCCAAATCAACTCAAAATAGGAATAGAAATTCGAAACCTTTTTCAAATAGGATTGGAAACCAAAAGAGAATATTATTAGGCAATGGGCCTTTGGCTGGAACATGGACGATGACCCAACATGACCTTAATTAAGCACTTAATTACAGTATATAACTTGATCGTTTTGGTAGAACTTAGTAAACTTTGGTTCAAACTTTTCCTCCTATTTGTGTAAATTTTTTTTTTGTTAAATATATAGAAATAATCTATCTAGAAACCAATAAGTAAATTAAAAATACTTATGGTCCAAACTCCAAAGTTCATAAGCTAAAAATATTGGCTCTCTCTTTGGTGACAGAGTTGCATTCATCACAACATAATACATAATTTTCAATCCTAAAAGGAAAAGGAAGGAAACAAATATTTAAAGTGAGTAAATAGAATTTTATACTCGATCTCATACATATATATAATATTCTGCAAAAATTCATAAGTCATATATATGACTTCAAGGGAGACTTTCATCTAAACAACAACCACCCTTGGTTCAATTAAAGTAAATCTCATAAGTAGGGTTGGAGAGGATGATGTATATGTAATTTTATTTCTACCTTGTGAAAGTAGATCTATTATTTCTGATAGATGGACCTTGATTCAATTAAAGCATGACTTTAGGGTAAAGATATGATTTTCATAGGTCTTATGAAAGATGTATAAGTAAAAGAAAAAATCAGTAGATATTTCATTTTTCACCTAACATTATAGGCAGGTGACTTTTGTCTCCTAGATTAAATTACTAATAAATCAGAATTATAAAGGCCAAATTGCTGCTTGTTTCACCTAGTTGTAACAATCAATCACCTTTTAATCTTACAATGAGTTTACTATTAAAAATCTTAAAAGTTGAATCCATTAAATTTAAACCTTAAATCTATCTGTATTTACATTGACTCATAACATATTAATAACCTTAAAGACTGGTAAAAAAGATTAAAAATTTATGTTGGATTACAATAATGTTTTCAGATGTATCACAACAATATTATATAATAGTACTATTATTAATTAACATGCTTTCCAGTAACTTGATTAGGTCAACAAAAAAAATTTAGCAGACTTTGGTTTTTCTAGTTCGATGATGCTATATTCTTTTTGTTTTTTATTTTCATCATTATCATTGTTAGTATTATTTTTTACCTGAAAAATGTGTACTAATCATGGAACGTTCAAAAAACTTGGTTAAATGCGAAAATTATTATTAAAAATAGATGTCCTAGAACATGTTATTAAATTGAGAATAAAGAAGTAAGAGCAAACTTATGAACTGCAGTTCTGCTTTCTAGCCAGGGATTCAAGCTTCTGAAATGTCTTATCATTCTGACTAAAGAGTCAAACTATTTAGTAATGAGGTTGAAATATACCTTCCTCCTGGAACCATTGGCTTTTAAAAAGGAGCCTTTAAAAAGATAACTTTTGAGTTGAAAAAAATTATATATTTGATTACTTTTTATAAGATATTTTCTATTTTTAAATATATTTTTTATTTATTACTTAGATATATTGTATTTAGAAAATATTTATCATTTATAGTAATTGTACTATGTATTAAATGTGTATTATATATGCAATATAGATGTATTATAAGTGTCTTAAACGTATTATGCTTGTTTTGGTAAAAAAAAATCTCCACTATATATTAAAAGTGAATTATGAATATATTAAAAATATATAGCTATAAATGATAAATATTTATTAAATATTGTATATTGAGGTAAGTTTTTCTTTAAATATTCCAAACAACCTAAACTGACTAAAATACTCAAAAGTAGAAAATATTAATCTCATGTGTCGTGTCATGAAGGAGGGGAATCTTTTGAAAAAGAGATGCACATTATGTCTTAGATAAATCATTAGTACAATATGAGAATAAAGTTTAGAAAACTTATAAGAATAAGTTCAGAATCAATCATTACAACATCTTTGGGCTTGATAGCAAGGAACAAATTCGTGCATGTCTAGATCGATCCAAAACGGACAATACTCTTTCTCGATATGGTGGTTGAGTAAACCTCAACAAAGATGTCAAGTCTCAAAGGAGGGGGCAGGGCAGTTCCAAAACGTTGAAGGCCTAAAGCGAAACTTTACTAAGAGGCTTCAAATTCAACTGATGTTTTGCTTAAATTCGAACATAGAATCCTTAAATTTTTAAAATAAAAAAATATTGTATAAGTCTATTTACATATACCATACAAAAAAATTACAAATTTAGAAACTATATAATAAATATTATAAACCTATTTAGTTAACAGTTCAAAATATTTTTAAAAATTATGCTAAAAAAATAATTGTTCACTCTCTAAATAGTAACTAAGACACATAAATTAAAACAGAAGGAGTATTATTAGAATATAGATTAACCATCCTTGACTATGAATCATATTGACTAACTTTTTTTATATAAAGATCTTGTACTTTTCTACCATTGAATTTCAAAAAAAGAAGAAGATACTTTTCATTTTTTTTAAAAAATAAATTATCCTTAAATCTCATTTACCTCAAGATGATTTATAACCACACAAATACTAATAACTTAATGTTAATTACTTTTCAAAAATAAAAATAATTTTTAATAACTTAAATTTTATATATCAAATCAAACTGCATCACATACAATAATGAAAAAAATGAGGCCCTAAAATTTTGTAGGCCTTAAGCGATTGCTTCAGTTGCTTGGCCCTTGAGCAGGCCCTTGGAGGGGGAGGAGGGTATATGACGCCCATGACGCCGGGCAATCATATGAAGAAGGTATGCATGCACATTACACCTTTAGATATATCCTACATCAAAATGAGAGAAGAAAGTTTATAATCTTATTGAGTTCAAAATTAACTATTAAGACGTCTTTTGAGTTAAATTTCAATTTATTAAGGGATAAATTCGTGCATATCGAGACCTAGATGGATTATACATTAATTAATCTATTATGTGCTTATAGAAGGGGGAAAACTTGATCAGTCACATCATAAAACAAGAAAAATAAAACAATGCTTTTATTGATAATTTGACATTATATATTAATTCTTTACACAAAGATTCATTTTACCTTAAAACAAAAATATATCAATCAATTAAAAGAAAGTTGTTTTCAACATAATTAAATTCATGAAAATTAAACTTCAGCCATAAATAAAAATATAAAGAAACAACGATTTTTATTGATCAAGAATATGGATACAGATCTGTTCCTCCCTTGATTCTTCTCTCTTGATTTTCTTCTTAATTCTAGGGTCGTCAGTATCATATTTCTTGAATGTAGGATCGAGGGCCATCAGTAGTATATTTCTCGAATGTAGGAAGATTTGGATATGAATTTCTCTGTAATTCGAGGGCCGTTAGTGGCGTATTTCTCAAATGTAGGAAGATTTGGATATAAATTTCTCAGTAATTCAACGGCCGTTAGTGGCGTATTTCTCGAATGTAGGAAGATTTGGATATGAATTTTCCCGTAATTTGAGGGCTGTAAGTGGCGTATTTCTCGAACATAGAAATATTTAGATTTGATCTCCAGAGGATTTGTTGATCTTCTTGATTTATTTGACTATCAAGAAGAGAGGGTTTTGATCCCTTTGAGATATTTGAGATTTATGAATATCTCATGAATTTGTGGGATATTTGGGATCTTGGAGATGCCTCTTTAAAAAAATATTTACCCCCCTTTATATAAGAGTAATTTAGGGTTTAAGGTAGAGTAGCCACCAAGCTAGATTTAGGGTAAAGTAGACTCCAAGAAATCTAATCAAAATTGAACTCTTTTTGTAGAATCCACAAAATTTCAATGTCTACAATTGCGGTCTTGATCTTTCTTGATGAACTTAATTTGAATGCTTGAGCTTTTTAGAGAAATTGCGGCGTCTGATCCACGAGCTTTCTCTTGCTTCTTGTTAGAGTTTTGGAGTCCCTTTTCTGAATTATGAGACCCCTATTTATAGTTGTGGAAAGGAAAGAATCATGATGAAGATGGATTTCCTCTGACCAATCAAATTTAAGTGTCATGGTGCCTTTTATGAGCTTTGATTTTATGGATCTGCTATATCATTTTGACATGTGGAATGGTCCTATTGGATCCTTCCTTGACTTGGCATGCCACATTATTTGATACATGACGCTTATATGGGCCTTTAGAATATGACAATATCTTGGGCTTAAAAAAGTAGGTTCATTATTTGTTAGCCCAAATTAATGGAATAGCCCAATAAAGATTGAACTTTATTTAAATCCATACATATTTGAACTTAAATAATAAATCCAATTATATTAACCCTCAATATTTATTGAAGACTAATATATTTTAAATGTAATATAATCCAAGTAAAATTTCATTGCAAACAAAATGCCCCTACTTCAAAATTTGTCGAAATAGATAATTTATCGATGGCAACTTGAAGTATCAACTGATAATAATCAATGCATGCATACCGTAAATGAGAGTGCCCAAAGGTTAAGGAGCAGGCAATATTGTAAGAACAAGAACTCATAATTAATAGTTATTATCATAATTATGTCTTGTACAATAATCCTATGCAATTGAATGCAACTTTGGCCCACTGTGAATATGTTTCATCATTTCAGTAGCTTGCAATCCATGCAACTAAATATTTCACATCCACCGACCTTTTTTTATTGATTCACGTGAGAATTTTATTCCCTTCTCAGTTGGGAATGCTCACGTAATACTTTTTTTACTCTTTTTTTTCTTTGTAAAAGGACAATAACTTGATTCCAAGAAAAAGACCACTGGTGAAATTTTTTTTGAAGAGTTTGGTTGCTGTGCAATCTGAATGGTAAGTAATTTTATCAATTACTTTTGCTTCTCTCTGCTGTCTCTTTTTTTTTTTTTTTTTTTCTTCTTCTTTTATAAAATTGAAACAGATAGCAACATGCAATAATCGGTCAGCTTAAGGTGCGAGAGTTTAACTTTACCTCCGTCATCTTGAGACCGAAAGACTTATGCGATAATTGGCCGGCTTAAGGTGGCGAGAGTTTAACTTCGCCTTCGTCACCTTAAAATCGAAAGACTTATGCGATAATTGGCCAGCTTAAGGTGGTGAGAGTTTAACTTTGCCTCTGTCACTTTAAGACCGAAAGACTAAAACAATTGGCCGGCTTATGGTGCGAGAGTTTAACTTCGCCTCCGTCACCTTAAGACCGAAAGACTTTGCTTGAAGACGGTGGACACCGGCTTAAGGTGCGAGAGTTTAACTTCTCCTCCGTCACCTTAAGACCGAAAGACTTTGCTTGAAGACGGAATGATTTTCTTTAAGTATGGACCCTTTCCTCGATGCACTTATGCAATGGTCTTCTTAAGTATGGGCCCTTTACTAATGCATTTATGCAATGGTCTTCTTTAAGTATGAGCCCTTTACTAATGCATTTATGCAATGGTCTTCTCTAAGTATGGGCCCTTTTCACCGATGCATTTATGTGATGGTCTTCTCTAAGTATGAGCCCTTTTCATCGATGCATTTATGTGATGATCTTATCTAAGTATGAGCCCTTTTAAGGATAAACTTAAGGTGCAAAGGGACAAATCTTGTCCACCTTAAGGCATGAAAATTTTGATATCCTTTTAAGGATAAACCCGTGACAGGCCAACTTAAGGTGCAAAGAGACAAATTTTGTCCACCTTAAGGCATGAAATTTTAGGTCCTTTAAAGGATAAATCCACGAGAGGCCTTGATTTAAAGACTTGAAAATTTTGTCAACTTTCACTTTCAAATTTGGCATTTTGAGCAGGTCAACTTCCAAATTTGGGGATTTTGGAGACTCCATCTTGTGTGAATGAAGCTCATATTTCATTGGAGTTTGCTCCCATTGAGCCACCAATACATGGAGTGAGTCCAAAATTTAATTAGAATATTTTCATACTTGGTATCCATATGGTATATACTGCAGGAACATATATTTTTTTTGACACTCAAGCAACTGAACTCAGAATGAATTTCCAAGCGCCTATGTACTTCAATGAAGAGGATCAAGTCACAACGTAGTTCTGGGTGAGTGTTTTTTTGTGTCCTAACTTTTGCCTAGGCCACTTCATTCGAGATTTTCAACCTAGCGGACTTTCATTTTTTTTTTAACCGTACACAGTTTATATTCTTGCAGGCTAATAGTGGATATGCAGTTTATACTCGTGCCTTAAGGAGTGTACATGCAGTTTATACTCGTGCTTTAAGAAGTGTACATGCAGTTTATACTCGTGCCTTAAGGAGTGTACATACATTTTATACTCGTTCGTTAAGGAGTGTACATGTAGTTTATACTCATGCCTTAAGGAGTTACATGCAGTTTATACTCGTGCCTTAAGGAGTGTACATGCAGTTTATACTCATGCCTTAAGGAGTGTACATGCAGTTTATACTCGTGCCTTAAGGAGTGTACATGCATTTTATACTTGTGCCTTAAGGAGTGTTATCTCCCTTCAAGGATAGTACTTCTTCAAGAACTTGGCATTGATGGGGCCAATCCTTACACCATCTGCATCGACAAGCTTATAAGCACCATTTGAATATGCCTCTTGTACGACATATGGTCCATCCCACTTCGGGGTGGATTTTCCCTCAGACTTATGAGAAGTGATAATGGTCCTTCTTACTGCAAGGACTTGATCTCCAACTTGGAAGAACCTCAAGCGAACACTTTTGTTAAAAGAACGAGATAGCCGGGCTTGATAATATTTAAAATTTTGTTGAGCCTTCAGCCTCTTCTCATCAAGAGCTTCTAACTCCCCAAGACGCAACTTAGCATTTTCTTCATCGGTGAGCCCTTCTTGAATGGCCAATCTCAAAAAAGGTATTTGATGCTCAAGTGGCAGAACTGCTTCAACT
Organism: Capsicum annuum; assembly: GCF_002878395.1. Taxonomy (NCBI): domain Eukaryota; kingdom Viridiplantae; phylum Streptophyta; class Magnoliopsida; order Solanales; family Solanaceae; genus Capsicum; species Capsicum annuum. The sequence goes on along the minus strand of NC_061119.1, from coordinate 17,998,769 downwards.
CTAAAAGCAAGTGAGTATGGGATTGCTTGCATTGGTGTACAGTGAGTTGTTCTATATGCCGATAAAGCTTCTTCCATTCGCTCATGCCAGTCTCATTTGGATTTGGAGATGACTTTTTTTAAGAATTTCCATAAAGTCTTATTGAATGCTTCGGCTAGACCATTAGCGACAGCATGGTATATAGAAGATTTGCGTTGCTTGAAACCAAAGAGATCACAAATTTTGTTCATCAGCTTGTTATCAAATGACTTTCCATTGTTAGTTATTATGTATTGAGGAATCCCAAAGCGGTAGATGATATTCACTCGGATGAAGTTTGCAACATTTTCTTTCTTTACTTCCTTGAGAGCAACAGCTTCGGTCCACTTTGAGAAGTAATCTGTCGTGGCCAAGATGTTTAAGTGTCCACCAGAAGATTTTGGTAGTGGACCAACAACATCCATTCCTAAGCATTGAACAACCAAGATGCTACAGTTAGGCGTAGTACTTCAGGAGGTTGATGAATGAAATTCGTATAGAATTGACAAGATTTGCATCTCCCAGCATAGTCCAAGCAATCTTTCATTATCGTTGGCCAATAGTATCCCATCCTTTTAGTGTGAAAATGAAGCTTCAATCCAGATTGATATGATCCACACACTCCCGAGTGTGATTCTTGCAAAGCTTGAATTTCTCCTTCCCCTTAGATAACGTAAGAGTACTCCTTCAAATGATCTTCTATACAGTATGTCCTTACAGTAAAGGAAGCGAGGTGTACGACGACGAATATATGTCCTTCTCTTTGGGTCCTCCGGAAGTATCCCATAACATAAGTAATCAATGATAAGTTGTCGCCAATCTTCTTTTTCATCTTCAAATACGATAACAAGGTATTCAACTTTATTTTCTTCATATTCAGTTGCTGGCAGTACTACCCATTCTTAGCGGATAGTGACTTGTGCCTGATTTGGAAGAGTCAGGGTTGAGGCCAAAGCAGTTAGGGCATCAGCTTGCTTATTTTCTTTCCTTGGCATATGCTGGAGGGTTACATCTCTAAGCCATCCCATCAACTTCTATGCATAATCATGATATGATCATAGCTCAGGCTTTCTAACTTTATAGCTTCTCAAAAGTTACTTGATTACCAATTGGCAGTCACCAAAGACTTGTAATTGCAATTATTTTATGTCAACTTCCATCTCAAGTCCAAGTATTAAAGCTTGATATTCAGCACCATTATTAGAGCAATGGTTTTTTAGGGTAACAGAGTATGGGATGACCTCTTCTTGTGGAGTGATGAACACCACACCAACACTAGCTCCATCTCGATATACGATACCATCAGAGTACATCTTCCATGAGGATATAGCTTATATAACCATGGCATCTTCATTAGAAAGTTCATCACTCAGTTCCCAATCATCAGATATTGGGTAGTTTGCCAAGAAGTTATCCAATTCTTGTCCTTTTACATCCTTTTATGGAATGTACACAATCTCAAACTGTTGAAATTGAAGGTACCATCTTGCAAGTCGGTCACTAAGGACTGGTTTTGACATTACAAACTTCATGGGATTTGCCCTAGACATAAGACGGACAATATGAGCTTGAAAGTAGTGTTTCATCTTTTGAATTGAGAAGGCCAGTGCCAAACACAACTTTTCAATTGGAGAATACTTTAGCTCATTCGGCGTCATCATTCTGCTCAGATAGTAAAGAGAGTTTTCTTTGCCTTCACTATTTTCTTAAGCTAGTAGCGCTCCAACTAAACTCTATTGTGCCGCGATGTAGAGTATCAATGGTTTCCCAGGTATGGGATCCCAGAACTGGTGGCTTCATTATGATTTGATACTCTCAAAGGCATTACTACAAGCTTGGTCCCATTCGAATGGAGATTCCTTCTTCATGAGACGACTAAATGGTTGACATTTTCAAGCTAGGTTTGATTTAAACCTCCTTAAATATGCTAGCCTTCCTTGAAGGCTTTTTAACTCATGAATATTTCGAGGCTCATGCATCTTTAAAATTGCATCGACCTTGGCTTGATCAATTTTAATTCCTCGGTGTCGCACAATAAAGCCAAGAAACTTTTTGGAGGTAACTCCAAAGGCACATTTTAATGGATTCATCCTAAGTTGATATCTTTGAAGTAACTCGAATACCATTTTTAGGTCTTTTAAGTGGTTGTCTCTCTTTCTTGACTTCACCACTAAATCATCAACGTAGAATTCAACATTTTTATGAAGCAGGCCATCAAAGATTTCTTGCATAGCCTTTTGATAAGTGGCGCCAGCATTCTTCAAACCAAAAGGTATCACCTTGTAGCAATAAATACCCTTGGGCGTATGAAATGTGATAAATTCTTTATTCTTTGGCGCCATAGGGATTTAATTATAGCCGGATGAACCATCCATGAAGTACATTGCCTCATAACTAGTGGTGGCATCAATATAGGGATTGGAAAGTCATCCTTAGGGTAGGCGTTGTTAAGATCCCGAAAGTAGACACAAACTCGAATTTGGCCATTTTTCTTCCATACTGGAACAATACTTGAAATCCATGTGGGATATTTGCTTCACGAATAAATCCATCTTCAATGAGTTTGTTAACTTCATTTTCAATCAAAGGAACCAACCCCGACCTAAAGCATCTTTGGGCTTGCTTAACAGGATGGGCCCCATTCTTGACCGCCAACTGATGGACCACTACTTTTGGATCTAATCCAGTTATTTCCTTATAGATCCAGGCAAATACATCCATATATTCTTTGAGTATGTCCATGTAAGTGATTTTCTTCTCCATTTCTAGAAACGCACTCAGGTAAGTTGGTTTTGGGTCTTCATCGATTTCAAGATTAACTTCCTTCAAGGGATCTATTGTGGCCTTTACTCCTTCTTCAAGTTGTGATGGAGCATCTCTAGCATCTTCCTCCTCTTGAGAATCATCGTCATTAACTGATATATGACAACACCAAAAGGCATCTTCTATCTCTTTATTAACCTTCCTTTGAGATGAGATATCTTTCTCGTTCTGGGTCATAACATGATATGAGGAGTCAATTGTCTCTTCATATTCTTCGCGTTTCTTGGTATAAACCACATTATGTGCCTTTGCTTTTAGCACCTCATTGCATGAAACTACTAGTTTTGTCTGTCGCTTCATTCTAGAAGGAATCAAACTTTAGAAATCCTTCTGTATTTTAAGTGAAGAGTGCATCATCGTGCTTTGATGACTCCTCTTATGCTTGTTGCTTTTCTTCTTATTTAAAGGTCCTAACCTTTCAAACACAGAAGTTCTTGCAGTTGATCCTCCAAGTCGGTTAAATATAGAGGTTCTTTTATTAGCAGCAGTGGATTCTTCTTCCATGGTGAAGTAATTACTGACTGCCCTTCTTATGGAGATGTAAATTGGAGGTGGCTTCATGTATCCTAAGCCTTCACATGCTTGCCTGGTTGTACCCCCCGATGGAAGTTTGCCCAACCTTGATGGCTCGTTAGGATTGTATCCAGCCTTTATAAATAGCTTGTATGCATTTGGGTCAAAGCCTTCTTTTATATGCTTCGTAGGAAGTGTCATATCTTGTGGCAGATTTTGAGTCATAGACTCTTTAAGAAGCCTTGAGGATGGATTTATTGCATCAATCTTCCTGATAGGTAAAGTTAGACCCTCTAGCACATTATCTTGGGAATCAAATGGGTGATCTTTCTCTTTCTTTACCTTCAGTACGTAGCGAAGAATGAGAGTTACCTTCTTTTTCGTAGAAGTGACACTTTCTTTATTTAAAGTGGAGAGAGGATTCTTGGTGGTGACTATTTCGACAGTCACCATGACCTTCTTAGATTCAAGATCATCACACTTGGTCTTGGTGACATCTTCATTCCTTTTCTTATCCACAACATGACTCTTTAAGTAGAATTTTGCATCGGCAAAATGTGACTCAACTTCAGTGAATGGCTTGTCATCGACAACTATCTTTTTTTCCACTCCGCCTTCGAGGTATTTCAAACATTGGTAGTAAGAGGACAAGATAATTTTGTTCTCGTGCACCCAAGGCCTACTAAGCAATATATTGTATGAATTTTTGGCATCGATCATATACATCAATGGGTTTGATTGAAAATCATCCATACGAATCCCAAAATTGATACATCACATGGCCCTCTGGCCCCCTTGGTTGAAGCCTTGGATCATTATACGACTTTCTTCCAGTTCGCTAGTAGTGACACCAAGTTCATTCATAGTGCGGATAGGCAGGATGTTGACTCCAGATCCCTTATCTATCAAGATTCTATTGATCTTCTTTCCTAGAATTTTACCCACCATGTATAAGGGATGGTTATGTAGGTCCTCACTAAGAAGAAGATCATTATTTATGAATATAATTTATGTATCACACATATGTGCCTTTTCACCAAGAGTTCCAGTAGGCTTTTTGGAAGATGAAGGAATTTCTATGGATAGATTCTCACCTTTTGCCCCCTTTTTGGCGGTATTAAAACAAGATGCCTCAAGGTTGACTTGGGCAGTCTTTACACGAAACCAATTTGGTAAGAATTCCTCTAAAGTCACCAGATGCCGAGGTTTTTGAGGGTGAAGCTTCGTCACCCTCATCTTCTTTAGGAATTCAACCAACTTTTATTTTCTTGGTTTCTTTACCATTCTCCTTCTGACTAGCTGCTCGAACGACTCCTTTCATAGACTTATCCTTCTGTGTCTGTGCTTGGTCACCAGAGTCCAACCTTCATCATCGCCTTTGTCAACTAAAGAACTGTCAGGCTCTAATATTTTCTCATTATGCTCTTTGACACATATTTGGACTGGATCAAGCAAGCCAAATATGATAGAGATTTGATGAAAATTGGCCGTTTCATCATCGAAGAAGATCTTCTTCTCTTTTTCCAATTACATGACTTTATCTTTAAAGACAAAGCACTTTTCCAGAGGATGACTTACGATCCTATGATATTTGCAGTAATTAGGGTCATTGGTCCTTCCATCTTCATTGGGACACTTTATCTCTGCAAGTTCAATGAGCTTATACATAAGGAGTTCATAAAAAATCTCAGCAACATCAAAATCAAGGAAGGGATATTCCTTTTCTTGCCTCTCCTTTAAAGTTTTCTGATGTGTTCCATAAGTTGTTTTCACACTTTTCTTCTTGCTCACCTTTGTGGTGACCTTAATAGGAGACATATCGACATTCATGGGCTCTTTATTGTCATTTTTAGGGACAAACTTGCCCTATCTTTTGGGCTCCTACTTATTATTTCCCATTCGAGGGTCATGGATAGGTGCTAATCCTTTTCCAGCAGAAGTCATGCTTAACTCATATCGTGAGCATGGGTAGCTAGCTCTTCAAATAATTTAGGCTTAATGGATTGCAAGATGTAGAGAAGCTCCTAGTGCATTTCTTGGACACATATCTCTATTGCAGAAGCTTTGCTGAGCCTATCTTTATAGTTTAGGCTAGTATTTCTCCATCGATTAATAAATTCAATGATTGGTTCATTCTTTCTTTGTTGAGTATTTATGAGCTCTATTATGCTCATTGTACGTCTTGTGCTATAAAAAAGATTTAGAAACTCGTGCTCCAATTGCTCTCATCTATCAATGGAATTAGGCTCAAGGTCCATATACCAATCAAAGGTAAACCCCTTTAGATAACGAGCAAACTATTTGACAAGATAGTCACTGTAAGTTCCAGTATTGTTACATGTATCAACAAAATGTGCGACATACTATTTTGGGTTTTCTTTGCCCTCATATTATTAAAATTTGGGGGGATGATAGCCAGCAAGCATTTTGAGGCTATCTATCCTCACCATGTAGGGCTTAGCACACGCAAGGGAAGATTTGGTGACAATATCATGCTTGTCTTTGAGGGTCCCTTCAATGAATTCTCTCAATTACTCAATCGGGATCATTCCCTCTGAAGAAACTTGCACCTCTTTAATTGGTGGTGTTTGTTTCACAAGATTTTCTATTTCATTAACCTCTGGAGATTTTTCAGGTGCATGGCTAGACTCTCCGTCTATCAGACTTTCTACCCTATCCACTATCTTATTAATTTGAGCATCTTTATTCTAAACATATTGGTTAGGCCCTCAATTATCTATACCAGATTTGCAAGCTGCTCCTCTATAGACGAGGCATCAGTCACCATCGGTTACATAATCACTGGACATGTTGGAGAGTAGCATAGATTATCACATAAGTTGATCTTTAAAGTGCTCAACTTATGTGGTGTAGTCGGAGATGATGAGTTTCTTGAACGACCATCGCTCTTTGCACCAGAGTATTTGGAACTGGAATGCTCAAGTAGAGCTAGGGCCTTCTTAAGAGATTCCTTCACACTGCTTCCTCCTTCCGAAGAACTTGCATTGGACTTCTTTCCTTTTAGGATTGAAGATACAAAAATTGGAGTTGGTTTGGATGATACTGGATGTGTTTGCTGTTCTAGCAAGCATGCCTTGCTCCTTGTGACAGCTCCTAAGCTTCCGAAAGTAACACCAAGGATGTTTTTTACTTCAGTAGAGAACTTTGAGTCAGTAGCCTTGGAAGTACTTGATTGAGAGTTGACCTTCTTGAAAGTCATTTCAGTGTTATTGAAGTTTGAAATAGGAAAAGTTGAGATGAGAGGTAGAGATTGTCCCACTGGGAGTGCCAATTTGTTTTCAACATAATTTAATTCATGGAAATTAAACTTCAACCACAAATAAAAACATAAAGAAACAACAATTTTTATTGATCAAGAATATGGGTACAAATCTGTTCCTCCCTTGATTCTTCTCACTTGATTTTCTCCTTAATTCGAGGGTCGTCAGTAGCATATTTTTTGAATATAGGATCGAGGGCCGTCAGTAGCGTATTTCTCAAATGTAGGAAGATTTGGATATGAATTTCTCCGTAATTAGAGGGACGTTAGTGGCATATTTCTCAAATATAGAAATATTTGGATATGAATTTCTCCGTAATTCGAGGGCCGTTAGTGGTGTATTTCTTGAACATAGGAATATTTGGATTTGATCTCTGGAGGATTTGTTGTTCTTCTTGATTTATTTGATTATCAAGAAGAGAAGGTTTTGATCCCTTTGAGATATTCGAGATTTATGAATATCTCATGAATTTGTGGGATATTTGGGATCTTGGAGATGCCTCTTTAAAGGAATATTTGCCCCCCTTTATATAAGAGTAATTTAGGGTTTAAGGTAGAGTAGCCACCAAGATAGATTTAGGGTAAAGTAGCCTCCAATAAATCTAACCAAAATTGAACACTTTTTGTAGAGTCCACAAAATTTCAATGTCTACAATTGCGGTCTTGATCTTTCTTGATGAACTTGATTTGAATGCTTGAGATTTTTAGAGAAATTGGGCGTTTGATCAATGAGTTTTCTCTTGCTACTTGTTAGAGTTCTGGGGTCCTTTTCTAAATTATGAGACCCCTATTTATAGTTGTGGAAAGGAAAAAATCATGATGAAGATGGACTTCCTCTGACCAATCAAATTTAAGTGACATGGTGCCTTTTATGAGCTTTGATTTTATGGGCCTGCTACATCATTTTGATATGTGGCATGGTCCTATTGGATCCTTCCTTGACTTGGCATGCCACATCATTTGATACATGACGCTTATATGGGCCTCTAGAATATCACAATATCTTGGGCTTAACAAAGTGGGCTCATTATTTGTTAGACAAAATTAATGGAATAGCCCAATAAAGATTGAACTTTATTTAAAGGAAAAAGGACATGGGGTGGCCATTTTTACAAAAAATGGACGCAATTTGAAAAGGTGGACAAATGTAACCTGTCGGCTAAATGTAATCCCTTTTTTTAGCCATTTGACCTAATTGGGCACATGCAATTTCTATACTCAATTGATACACTTTTATACCAAATTGATTCACTTTTATATTATATTGATACGCTTTTAAAAAAAGAGAAAGGAAATTCTATGCAAGCACATGCAGTCACTATACCCAATTGGTACTCTTTTATACCACATTAATACACTTTTATACTATACTGATACACTTTTATACTACATTAATATACTTTGATACCACATTGATACACTTTTATATTAGATTGATACACTTTTATATCAGGTTGATATAGTATATATACCATATAAATACAACTTTTACAGAGAAAATCTATGCAAACATATATAGTAATTCGTTATTCGTGAATTTGTTAACTTCACCTAAATTTTTGTGAAAATTTGTGCAAGCATATACAAAATTTATTAAGCCCTGTACATTTACTGTCCAAACATTCCTTAATTTTTTTGATTAAAAAGCGAGAGATAGCAGAAAAAAAATAAGTCCACGTGTCACTATAGTTTTAACTCATATGAAAAGAGATAGAATAATTATGGGTGGACGTGTATTTCATGTTTTTATTTTCGTGATCGCATCTGAAAAATTAAATAGGTGGACAGAGTGGACTTTTAAAAAAAAATTAACAACATTAAAAGAAAAAAATAGTGAAAATCAAACAAAAAAAATAGGAAGAAAGAGAACATAACATGTAAAATAATTGACATTAAAATTAAACAATAAATAAAGAAAAGATCAAAAAAAAGGGGTAGTAGCAACAGAAAAGCCTAAATGGCTATCTATTGAAATTGCCAAACCAATGGCTATATCAGTGAAAATATTTTGGGCGAGTTGACATTTGTGTCCTTTCCCCTTATTTAAATCCATACATAGTTGAACTTAAATAATGAATCCAATTATATTAACCCAAAATATTTATTGAGGACTAATATATTTTGAATTTAATATAATCCGAGTAAAATTTCGTTGCATACAAAAGCAAGAAGACGATGACAATTCAGCTGGTCAATTAGCAATTAGCTTACCGTTTTCATTGAGTGGTGGGTAGAATCCTTTCCAGACAACTTAAATATGTGACGAGACATTAATATTATAAATGGCAGAGCCTTACTGCCATGATCCACTGAGATTCAGTCCTTTACTGCGATTTGTTTTGTAAAGATTAAAAAAAACTAGCTTACTAAAGTAGAACTCATAGCGGTATTCAGAGTGGGTTTATAACTCAACTGATCTTAAATTCCTAATAAATGTTACACCACTACAGTAAAATGGATTTTGGTTTAAAGTCTTGTACAGAAAATATGTAATTGATCATTCTTAGATAATTAACCTCTCCAGTATGGTGCAAATTATTGGAGACAATAACTTATGTGGCAATCTTAACACACAAAGTTAGAAATGTTTGACTTTAACTTATTATTGATCAAATTAATGCTATCATTTGCATACATGTCCTAGCAGTACTCAGATTTTTATCATGAAGAACTAGTAAACGTTATGATGTGATTCACATAATTCACGTCAATTGTGTGAGCTATTTATTATGTCACATGTAAATGAATTTCAAATCTTACACTTCTGATTCACTAACTTGTGAGATAAATAAGTCATATACACAATTATTAAAATGAAAAAGAAAACTTTCTTTCTGTGTTTAGCTACATTGCTACCATGTGACATGAAGAATTGTAATGTCTTAGTTGTTGGTGCTACACTTAAATTATAAGAAAAAGGGTCAAATATATCCCTTTACTTTCATTAAACGAGGAAGGGGACAGAGGCATTGTGTTAGGGGAGTTGGAGCACTTAGAGGAGAGCTGCGATTTCAGTTACTGTAGATGTTTTAAGGTTGAGGAGGTTAAAGAGGCTATTCATAGAATGCGGAGGGGTAGAGCGACGGGGCCCGATGAGATCCCGGTGGATATTTGGAAGTATGCTAGTGGGGCAGGCTTAAGGTGGCTGACTGATTTGTTTAACGCCATTTTCACGACTGCGAGAATGCCTGAGGCTTGGAGATAGAGTACAATGATTACTCTGTGTAAAAACAAGGGTGACATTCAGAGTTGCAATAACTATAGGGGAATTAAGCTGTTGAGTCACACTATGAAGATTTGGGAGAGGGTAGTTGAGCGGAGATTGAGGAGGGTCGTGTCTATTTCAGAAAATCACTTTGTATTTATGCCTGGTCGCTCGATGACAGAGGCAATTCACCTGGTGAGAAGATTGGTGGAGCAGTATAGGGAAAGGAAGAGGGATTTGCATATGATGTTCATCGATATGGAGAAGACGTATGACAGAATCCCTAGAGAGGTTCTTTGGAGATGCTTGGAGGTGAGAAGAGTGCAGGTGGCGTACATCAGAGCTATTAAGGACATGTACAATGGAGAGAAGACTCGGGTGAGGACGGCGGGAAGAGACTCAGGGAATTTTCCTGTAGAGACAGGTTTGCACCAGGGATCAACTCTCAGCCCTTTCCTTGTTGCGTTGGTGATGGACGTGTTGATGCGGACTATTCAAGTTGAGATGCCGTGGTGTATGTTATTTGTAGATGATGTAGTGCTGATTGATAAGAAGCGAGGGAGGGGGTGAATGAGAAATTGACGGTTTGGAGGAAAACCTTGAAATCTAAGAGGTTCAGGTTGAGTAGGTCTAAGACGCAGTATTTGGAATACAACTTCAGTGACTTGAGTTAGGAGGATGGTGTGGTGGTGAGGTTGGACTCTCAGGATGTTTGTAAGAAGGATAGTTTTAAGTATCTTGGGTCTATGATTCAGGGGGATGGTGAGATTGCAGAGGATGTCTCTAAGCGTATTGAAGCAGGTTGGATGAAGTGGAGGCTCGCCTCGGGAGTATTATGTGATAGGAAGGTTCCCCTTAAGCTTAAAGGTAAATTCTATAGAGTGGCAGTCCGTCCGGCCATGCTGTATGGAGATGAATGTTGGCCAATCAAAAACTCCTATATCCAAAGATTGAAGGTGGCAGAAATGAGGATGTTGCGTTGGATGTGTGGTCTCACTATAGGGGATAGATTCAGGAATGAGATTATCCGAAAAAAGGTAGGAGTGGCTTCGGTGGAGGACAAGATGAGAGAAGGCAGGTTGAGATTGTTTAGGAATGTGATGAGGAGGCGCACGGATGTCCCTATTCGAAGGTGTGAGAGACTAGCTTTGGATGGATTCAGAAGGGGTAGAGGTAGGCCAAAGAAATACTGAAGGGAGGTGATTAGGCATGACATAGAGCAACTGCAGCTTACTGAGGACATGACCCTAGACAGGAAGGTGTGGAGGTTGCGGATTAGGGTTGAAGGCTAATGTGAGTGTGTGGGTTGTGGCTAGGTGTTAGGAGAGTGTGGGGGTGGTAGTCCTCTTAGGTCTGTGAGTGTATTGTTTACTACTAGGAGAGTATCCATTTTTCTATTTCTTATTTCGTATTGCTTGTACTTTACTTATTTTGTATTTCCTTTATATTTAATGTTATTTTTTATCGCTTATTTCTGTTGTGTTATACATTCTGTTTCGAGTTGCATTACGACCTTGCTATACTATTCTCTCTCTTGAGCCAGGGGTCTATCAGAAACAACCTCTCTACTTCTTCGAAGGTAGCGAGTGGTATGGACTGCATATATTTCACCCTCCCCAGACCTCACTGTGTGGGAATATACTGGGTTGTTGTTGTTGATGATGTTGTTGTTGTACTACTTTCATTAATTAGTCAACTTTACACTTTGTTAAATTATGAGGTTATTTATACCCTCATTGTTAACAAACTTATCAAATATACCCTTCAAATTAACAATTTTTACAATCTTACCAAAATTGCCCTTTAAAATTGAAATTACCCCTTCCACTATTTAACCCGATCAATTAATTAATTTAATACCCAAATAACACCAAAATTCCATCAGTTCAACGAAGTTTTTTATAGAAATTTCTGCAATACAACAACAACAAACTTAGTGTAATCCCAAAAAGTAGGATCTGGGGAGGGTAAAATGTACGTAATCCATACCGCTACCTTCGAAAAAGTAGAGAGGTTATTTCTGCAATAATTGAATTTTTTTCTGGCGGTGGAAGGTGAAGAAGGAATCAGAGTAGTGCCAACATATTTGATGGTGATTTGGTGATGGAGGGGCAAGGTTATAACTATTGCCAACGTTAAGGGTAGAGAAAACATTTATGAAAGTGGATTCCATCTTTTATTACCTTCTTAGTTTGTTCATGGCGGATAATTTTTTTGGTGTGAAGTAAAATTTTGAAACAAAAAATGGAGAGAATATATATATATATATATATATAAAGGAGCTAAGATATTAATTTAGACATAAACTTTAAAAGGAAAAAAGAGAAAAGAGAAAATATAAAGAAGTACAAAACTAAACTCAACAGAAAATTACAAGCAAAATGAAGAAGAAGAAATGAAATAGAGACGAAATAGAATGTTAATACACAATCTTGGTATTTGATATCAATTTTTTTGGGCAATTTTGGTAAGATTATGAAAATTGTTAATTTGAAGGGTATATTTGATAAGTTTGCTGATAGTGAGGATATAAATAACTTCATAATTTAACAAAGGATAAAGTTAGCCAATTAATGAAAATAGAGGAATATATTTGACCTTTTTTTCTAAATTATAATTACCTTTTGAGTAGTCTAATTATATAGATATTTTTCATTATGTCAGTATGTAGAATTTAACCTCCGACAATATATTAGAATTTCTTCCCCTATTGGCAAACGATTCGAGATTGTCTAATGGTCAAATACAGAAAGTCAGAAGCATATGACTTAATTTTGTTCAGTTTCATATAGAACCACAAATAATTATAAATTTACAAATACCTAACAAATATAATTACAACATCATTTAAAGTTGAAGGTAGTTGAATTTTTATTTATTTTTATTTTGATAATGTTGTATCCGGATTAATTTACATGTATCTCAACTAATTTCACGGAATATAAACCGCCTCCTACCAATTATATGAGCTTATTAAATATCACAAAAGTGATGAGTCATGAAAAAATGATAGTGACACCATGAAAACTATTTATACAATCAAATTCAAAATTGATCTAAGAGTTTATTGTCTTTCTATTTTGTAGAAATGTTTATTAATCTTATTTTAAATTTTTATTTTTCCTAAAAAATTTATCATGGACACATAATTAAAGTATCTAGACATCCCTTTCTAACTTAGTACATGCATAATTATTACAAAAAAAATTAATTATTATATATAGCTAAAATGTTTGAAAATTTAATTTAAAAAAGATACAAATTCAAAATTGACCCAAGAATTTATTGTCTTTCTATTTTGTAGAAATATTTATTAATCTTATTTTAAATTATTATTTTTCCTAACAAATTTATCATGGACATGTAATTAAAGTATCTTGACATTTCCTTTCTAACTTAGTACATGCTTAATTATTATATAAAAAAATTATTTTTTATATATAGCTAAGAATATTTGAAAATTTAATTTAAAAAAGATAAAATTTAAATCTCAAAATATTAATGATAAAAAGAATGAAAATGGAGGGTAATTTTTTTTCACATTTTTTTATGATGAATTTTTAACAAAAGATGGGATTATCAATATTTTATAGAATTTAGGACAAAATAAGTAATTTAACATGAAATATTATACTTTATACACGTTTAAGAAATATCAACATAAATTTCTTAAAATATATTTTCGGAAAAAGAAACTACGAAAGTTAAAAAAAATTAGTAACTTTTCAATTTCTTTTGTATGATTTAATATGAATGAAAATCTACAAAAGTATTTTGTTGAATCAAGTCATTTAATTAGTTAAATTAAATTCTATCATTATTTATAAGTTAACTTTATTGATGTTATCATATAATAATTTACAGTATTAAATATTTATTATATTACTTTGAATGTCAGAATTTTTTTTTTATAATAAATGGATTAGTTAAAATAAATTTAATTGAGAAAAACTTAATGAAAAATAATTGAGAAAAAAATGATGAAATTGTAGGGGGGTGGGGATAACTTGGGTAACTTAAATAGATCTAGTATTGGTCTAATGGATCTAGTTTTGTTTATGCGTGGATATTTCTTAACTTCTCTAATCATTTTTATTTTTATTTTTATTTTATTAATGTTCATATCTTGGGGGGGGGGGGGGGTGATTGGATGGAATTTGATTAAATGCTTTACTGGAATATTCTTTAATTTTTTCTCTTAGTCTTTGTAATTCTTGTATGTTATTTTGGAGGTATTCTAAATATTCTATATCTTTTGTTCTAAAATATTAAATTAAATTCTCTTTCATAAGTATTTCTGTTAATCTTATTTCTTTCATATCTTGTCTCCAATATTTTAAATACTCATAGTCTATCATTTTATCCTAAAGTAGTTGTGATATTGCAAATTTCTTTATAATAATTTATTTTAATTGTACTATATCTGATATTAAATTCTAGGTTATCTATTTCGTTAATTATCCTATCTTTTTCGTCTATGAATAATTTCATGTCTAAATCATATTCTAAACTGTCTTTTAATTCTAGTTGTTTTATGGTTTTATTTAGCCAAATTAATCTTTTTTTAATTGTTCTCTTCCTTTTCTAAGCAGGTTTCTATAATTAATTTCTTTGTATAGCCAACTTTGTTTTTCTCTAACTCTCTGAATATATTCTAGCATTTTTAATCTGTATAATATCCATCTGAATAATAACTGTCTGAATTATTTCTACCATAGAAATCTATATTTTCTAATTCATCTTCTATCCAATTACTACTTAGTAACTTATCTTCAAAATCAAATATTTTTTTCCCATATTATTTTCTTTATGTCTTCTAATTCTAAGTCTTTTATGATATATATAACTAGTATCTTAGTTTCATCAGATATATATCTTGTCATATTATCCATATTATGCTTAGGTTTCTACGAATAACTTGGATAACTTAGAATTGAATTCTAGTAATTAATTGCTTTATCATAGTATTTATTAGTTGTTTGTTTTAATCTTAATAATTCCTCTATATTTTCATTAAGGAAATCTATATATTTTATATCTTTAGTTCTCATGTATTCTTCTAAATTTGTTTTCATTAGTTTTTCGATTAATTGAGTATTTTTCATATCCATTTTCCAATTTTCTAAATATACGTAATTTATCATGGTTGATGTGTAGGTTTGGTATGTAAGTATTTGTAAGAGTAGGTAGGTAGGTGTGGTATGTAATTTATTCTAGTCATAAAATATTTATCAAATATTTTTTCCAATACGATTTTTCTTATATCTACAATTTCTATATCCTTAAGTAGATACAAAACAAGTATTTTGAATTTATCTACCATTTCGTCAGATAAATAAGTATTCATTTTTCATATGATGCTTTTTTAAAATATTCTCTTCAATCATACACATAACAAAATATGATCATTTTAGATTACTATATACTAGATTATTCTTAAATAACATGTTCTTCGGTCACTATTAGATGGTAATCTGGATACTTTTCTCTTAAACAGCGTCTCTACTCTGGCTACTCCCCTATCACGACTTTATTCCCTCACCGGTTTCACCTTTAGGATGACATAGTTCTTAGGGATTTTTCTCCTTTTTCACTTTGCTAATAAACTTCTTAACGTGCTATTCTTTGAATAATTCTACCATAGAGTAACTAACATGAACTTATTTTATAAATATCATGATTGTCAGTAATTTATGAATTTAGTTATTCATAATCGTAAATATAATACCTGTTCTGGTAAATCTGTTAATTCTAGATTTTCCATAGCTGTCTGATTCATAACTTTTCCTTATAAATATAACTGTTTTTTATTAAATAATTCAAAAGTTTTTTGTATACAAGAGAGAGTTTTGCTTCAACTCATGAAGGCTTACCTCTAACTTAGCAAAATGCCCTCTATTTATAATCCTAAGAAAGCGTGTAAACTATTAACACACTTTACACGTTTCCTAATTTACATCTCCTATTTTTGTCAGAAAGATAAGAATTAATAATGCTATACATGAAAAGTCCAAAAGCCTATGCCTAAAAAGTTAAAACTATTAATGGCTATTACTAAAAAGTCTTCCTAACTATACAATTTACGTAACAAGATTTAAAAGGCTATACAATAATTCACATGTCGCTTTCTAGCTTTCATTATCTTTGTCTTTTATCTCTTCCATTATTGCTCCATTGTTATCTTTTTTTCATCTTCTCCTTGTCGTATCTGCTGCTTTTTTTATCTTCTTGCTATTGTAGCATCACATCTGGAATAAAGTTGTGTTTGCCACTACATCTGCTGCATATGTGGTCATCGTATCTTTGGCCAACCTGTTTATAGAATTGATCCATAGCTTCTTCTAAAATAATTTATTTCGTAATAGATCTTGTGACTGGTAACTCTTCTGGTTATAGGATCATTATGACTCATTTTTTTATCTCTTCTTTGTTATTTTCTCTAATATTTTTACAAGTAGAGTAAACCAATAATTGATTTCTGTTATAGTAAATCCAAACTGGGTTTTGATTTATATAATTATTTGCTAACTTAGTCAATATACTGCTAAGTCCAATAATTCTCTTGTTTCGATAGAAGTCCGGTATCTGATTTTTGGTTATCTCTTGTTGTTCGCATATTTCTTCAAGGATAATATAATCTCATGTCATTTCTATCTTGATAACAGTAATTGTCTGTTTTATTTCATCAAACAATATTTCTGCTGGTGCTGAGTAGAAACGAACATAGAATAACTGTCCCTTCGTAATCCTTTTATAATCTATAAATTTTTTGTGAATATTTGGAATTCTTGTTAGCTCTTCTCTAGTAATTGTGTAAACTATACATAATAGTCCATAATAGTAACATGAAAAAATTAAGTTTGCACTGGTGCCAGGCAAAGCAATAAGTTTTTAATAGTTCTAACATTTTTGTGTAATATATAAATCATTAGTCTGGATAGATTTTGTATTTAACAATTTTTGTAAGGTATAAATATTATCAATAAATGTACGAGTGATATGGTTATAAGTCTGCTTTTGTTGGTTGAGTGATTCAGAATATATGTATATCTGAGGAGGTATAGATGACTCTGGTTTTTGTATATTTGGTGTATATGGTTTGGAGAATATCTGGTTGAGGTTATAATTCTTTTTCTTTGGTAGTTCAGGTCTATTTTGAGTGACTATATTCTTTCCCTTGGATACATCACTTGCGCCTGAAGCTATAACTGTAATTTCGTTAGTAATTTGAGTTTTTAGGTGTTTCTCATCATCACTTTCTAGGTCTAGTTTTTTAATGTGCTCTTCCTGCACAGTATCTTTGTTAATAGCTTCTTGTTTTTTTATAGTGCTCAACCTGCACATTTATATTTGTAACTTCAGTAGTTAATATGATAACTCGTTCTTGTAATAACTTCATTTGTTCAAACACTTGTAATATTAAGTCTGTTTGGATATCTTTGACATCAGCTTCTTCCATTGGTAAATCAGTTTGAGTAGCTTTGTCTTGATATGTAATCTGCAATAACATTCTAGTCAGTCTTGATTACTTCAATCGTAAATGTAAAATTTAATATATTCAATACTAATCTCCAAATTTCCTTCGTCGTAACTGAGTTTTGTATTTTTCTTGTTAACCACCATCGAACCTGAATATTATATGTTCTCACAATAAATTTGTTATATACAATATATGGTTCAAATGCTAATAAACATTTATATAATGAACATAATTCTATTCTATTTATTTCCCATTTTATTTCTGTTTCATTAAATGTTCCTGAATAATATCTACAATGATGTTCTATTTCTTAAATTTCGTACCTATATTTAAGTACTTCTCCATAACTATATTCACTTGCATCTGCTTCTACTGTATGTGTAAATTCTTTATCTTCATCTGGGAATTGTAATTTTGGTAATTCTTTACAAAGTATTTTTATTTTCTGAACTTGTTTTTTATCTTCTTCGTTGTAATTATATTCTACATCCTTTTTAAATTTTTTCTGTAAAGGCTTTAGTTTTTCTGCTAATTTTGGTATATATTCTCTTACTTGGTTTACTAATCCTAAAAATGATTGTAATATTTTTTTTTGTATCTAATTCTTCTTTTGAATTTATTATTTTTTGTACTATATGTTGTTGCATTTTTACTCCACTTTTATCTATTTGTATTCCTAAAAATTCTATCTAGTTTTTCATTATTTCAACTTTCTTTTCACTTAAACTTATTCTTGATTTTTCTATTATATCTGTAAATTGTTCTAGTAATTTTAAATGTTCTTTTTTAGTTTTTGTATATAGTAGTATATCATCTATGTATACTATACAATTAGATAATTGTTTAAAATAACTATCCATAAAATATTGATATCTACCTGGTGAATTTTTATCCAAATGGTAGTACATTTCATTCATAAAATCCTTGTAGTACCGTAAATGTGGTTAATTCCTTAGAATCTTCATCTAACTTTAAGTGGTAAAATCCTGATTTACAGTCAAATTTACTAAAGTAGTTATATCATTGTACTTGTCTTATTTTTAATATCTTATTTGGTATTGGATAATTGTATGTCATAGTTTTTGCATTTAAATTTCTATAGTCAATAGCCATTCTACTTTTTCCTCTTTTTTGTTCACTATGTTTATTTACTATAAATGTTGGACTATTGTGTTTACTATTACTTTTTTCTATATATTGTTTTTCTAATAATTCGTCTATATGCATTTTAAATTCTTTTAAATCGTCAAAACTATATGTTAATGGTTTTTGAGTTATTATGCTATTTTTATCTATTAATTCAATTTTTATAGTAGTTTTATGTTTTTCCCATCCTTTTAATGGATCTTCACTATATAATTGTCTTAATTTTTTCTTTATTATTTCTACCTTATCTATTGAAAATATGGTTATTTCTTTTTTATTTATCGAAAATACAACTAGTTCTACTGTGTCTTCTATATTTTTTTATATTTTCTAACTTTTGTTTAATTTTTTCACTTCCTTTTATCCAATCAGTCTTCTTTCTTATTTTATTCATAACTCTTTTTTCTCTTACTTTTTGTTTACATGGTGTTGTAAACCACCAATCTGTTTTAGTTATTATATGTGGGTATAATTTATCTAAAAATTACATTCCTAAAAGCATATCTTTTTATGTTAGTTCATAATTATAGATTTCTTCTATTGTTATTATTTTATTCCATATCTGTATTTTTACATTTGTAGCTTTATATGTAATTAAACTTCCTTCATTATTAAATCCTTTGACTACTATTGGTGTTTTTAATTTATACTATTACTTTCTGGTAAACAGTTGTATCTACATAAGTTTGCTTCTGCTCTTGTATCTAGAGAAATTTGAAGGAAAGGTGTCTTTTAAGTCTTGAATAAAGGATTGGTGCGTTGACCAATTTAAATGGTCAAACATAATTAAAAAACTTGATTAGGTTAATGGTGGACTTGATTAATATTTTCTATACTTTTTAATCTTTACAAAAATACAAATTAACCCACACCCATAAAACTTCTCTCCCTCTGCAAATCAATCTCTCTCTCTTCTCTCTTTCTCTCGATAGTTTCTCTCTCTAACTTTTCCCAACCAATAACTTCTCATATTTCTCCCTTCAATCTTGTGCAACTTCAACCTCTGGCAACAAATAGTTTTGAGTTCTTGCCCGTTCCTTTTGACTTTCAACTATCATCGACGTGACAACATTCTCCGGCGACAACAACTTCTAGTTTTTCATCGTTTCTTTTCGATTTTCACAAGTAAAAAATTAGAGCTTTTAAGTTATGACGAAAATGAGGAACTTGATTTGTTGGTGCTTGTTATCTTTTTATGTTTTTTGTTATTTTTTTTAATGTTTGTTATTTTTTAGTTGAATTTCTCATCTGGATGTATCTGCTACTGTTGTTTTTTAATAATTGATAAAACATATCCAATAGATGAGTATTTGTTACAACATATATGACTAATCTTTTGCACAGATTAGGAATCTGTTGCAACATATATGACTAATCTGTTACAACATATATCACTAATTTGTTGCAACAAATGAGTAATCTGTTGCAATATATATGACTAATCTATTGCAACATATATGACTAATTTATTGCAACAAATGAGTAATCTGGTGCAACAAATAAGTAATCTGTTGTAACATATATGACTAATCTGTTGCAACAGATTACTCATCTGTTGGATTCGTTTTATAGTGTTGTAATATGAATCCAACATATGCGTCTTCTGTTGCAACAGATTAGTCATATATTGCAACAGATTACGCACTTGTTGCAATAGATGACTCATATGTTGGATTCATGTTGCAGGTTCTATCCATTGTAGCAGTAGCAGATACACCAAATAAGAAATTCAACAAAAATTATAATTTTACTTACAAAATAAGCTATGAAGTAATGTCCAAATGATATACGAACAAAATTTGACCTACATTTTTTTAAAAAAATTTCAACAGGGGCACAACGAATAAGTAAAACACATGAAAAATTTCATGAAACAGGTAAGAAGACAAAAATAATATACCATACATCAAATGCAAAAGGATCAAGGGGACAAACATTTGAGTTCTCCTAAAAACGTTTAAGTTTCCTAATATTTTAATTGCTTTCTAATAGTTGACCCATCTGTTACAACAGATTTTCTATCTGTTTGATAATTTCCAACAGATGAATCATCTGATGCAACATGCTAGTCATTTGTTGATTCAAATTAAGCAATTATTAGTAATAACTAAATTGATTTAGCTAAAATTAAAGACGTCTCTACAACAATGGGACAAATATTTGTGTTCTCCTAAAAAATATTTGACTTTCCCTAGTATTTTAATTATTTTCCAACAGATTATCTATTTGTTGCAATAAGTTAGTCATCTATTGCAACAGATGGTTATAACAGGTTAGTCATTTGTTTATTCAAATTAAGCAATTATTAATAATAACTAAATTAATTTAATTAAAATTAAAGATAAGTCTTTAATACAAGACCTTAGACAAGGAGACAAATATTTGAGTTCTCCTAAAAATATTTGAGCTTTAGTATTTTAAATTGCTTTTCAACATATATCGAACTCGGAATCAAAATGAGCCACAAAATTAAAAAAGTGACCAAAATAGGCCACCTATTTAAAAAGTTATCAAAATAAGCTAAACGTAATAATTTATTACGTTTTCTACTTTTTTCTTAACGGTCAACTAACGGAGTTGACTTTTACAAAAACGTAAGAATTTCTTGCGTTTTACATGATAACCGAGGAAAAAATACAATGAATTGTCAAATCAATTAAAAAGGTACTAAAAAAAAGAGTTGTTCAACGTAACAAAAAGTGACGTTCTTAACTTTTTTATAGTAGTGGTTCCCCACCCACAATTCCTTTTTTCACAAATTTCCCATCACTTCTACTTTTTTCTCTTTTTACATATGATAATTATGAATTTTTTTATTAGTTAAATTTATTTATATTTTACATGTAGTTCAAATAATTTATTTTTTCTAATAAATTTTTACG
>NC_061119.1:17939260-17977322 GCF_002878395.1 Capsicum annuum | reverse complement strand
ACAATGAATTGTCAAATCAATTAAAAAGGTACTAAAAAAAAGAGTTGTTCAACGTAACAAAAAGTGACGTTCTTAACTTTTTTATAGTAGTGGTTCCCCACCCACAATTCCTTTTTTCACAAATTTCCCATCACTTCTACTTTTTTCTCTTTTTACATATGATAATTATGAATTTTTTTATTAGTTAAATTTATTTATATTTTAGATGTAGTTCAAATAATTTATTTTTTCTAATAAATTTTTACGTTTTACATAAAAAAAGAAGAAGTATCAATTAGCTCATTAACTTAACAATTTTCTTATATTTATTCTATATCAAAAAATAATCACTTCTATCCTTAATTATTCGATTTCTCTTTAAAAAAATTATACTTTAGAGTTTTTCTCTACTCCAAAATAGTAAAATGTTGAATTATCGTCGATCAAATATCCTACTATATACAAGAGTTATATTTGAACTTATTTCAAAATCTAATAGAAATATATGCCCAGATCTACCAAGGAGTCTAATAAACATTAAGGATACGACAGAAAAGAACTAATAATAGGAGTTAGAAAAATAAAAATAGAATTTGAAATAAATGAAGAAATGCAAAAAGCATATATAATATTAGGAATAAAATGGTTAGAACAAGTAAAACCATACAACATAGAACATACACAATTATCTATAACATATAATAAAGAGAAATTATTCATAAAAAGAACTTTAACATGATATGAAAATATATGTACTTGTAAAAATAATAGTAGAAGTATATAATAATAGGTATAATACACCTCTGATAGATACAGGAGCAGAAGCAAAATTATGTAGATACAACTGTTTACTAGAAAGTAAATGAGATAAATTAAAAACACCAATAGTAGTCAAAGGATTTAATAATAAAGGAAGTTTAATTACATATAAAGCTAAAAATGTAAAAATACAGATATGAGATAAAATAATAACAATAGAAGAAATCTATAATTATGAACTAACATCAAAAGATATGCTTTTAGGAATGTCATTTTTAGATAAATTATACCCACATATAATAACTAAAACAGATTGGTGGTTTACAACACCATGTAAACAAAAAGTAAGAGCAAAAAGAGTTATTAATAAAATAAGAAAGAAGACTGATTGGATAAAAGGAAGTGAAAAAATTACACAAAAGTTAGAAAATATAAAAAATATAGAAGACACAGTAGAACTAGATGGAAAGTCTATATGGCAATACAAGCACAACATAAGCTCAATAAAGCAAGTTCAATGTACATGATGATGATGATGCATGAGATCATCGCACAACCTCTGGGATCATCGCACAATCCTCGTATATACCTACGGAGGCAAGCCTCTCGGCGTGGGACCTATAAGTGGTTCTTCAACCCATATACAATCTATATATCAATATCTCCTACCCGAGACATCCCTCGGGGCGAGTTTATAAACTCCGATGTTTCCAGTGTTTTCAGTATTTCTAGTGTTTTTAGATCACATTAGACACAACTCAAGTATAACAAATAGCAACAACAAGTATATACAAAACATACAACAACCAAGTGAAATGATGTGTGAGATAACATGAGGATAATGCTGCAATGTTCACAACCAATCACAATGAGTATTTCTATGATCAATCCACATGATGTATTTCCACAATCAACCACAATGTTACATTTTCACAACCACGTGAGCGAAAATCCACTCATTATTTTCACCATCTATGAATTTCCACATGATTCATATACTCACAAAGTATGAATATATCACAATACACCAAAGGTACCACCATAGATATTTTTAACAATGCAATATGATTGTTCATGTATATTCAAGGCTATCAACATCACATAAGACCCCACACGGTCACACATATCACGTATTATCCCAAATTTAACAATTACAATACATATAGGCCCCACACGAGCACAACATATAGATAGCCATTTTTCATGATTAGTTTTCACCCTTAATATGCATTTTGGTATATAAATTAACTATCCGACCTTGTCTGAAGAGTTAAGTCATAACCTACCTCAAATGACGACATTGATCTGCTACACTTTGAACCCATGATCTTACTTTTCACAAAAAATCCAAACATTAACTAAAATCACAAAATAGAATCTACGCATCAAAACAAAGCCAACGATATCCATATTGCCTACTTTTGGTTCGGGGTCAAAACGGATCTCCGAAATGAGTTTTTGAAAAAAAAGGACAAAATTAAAACTTTATTACAAAAATATATTCCCCATATGTTTAGAATCTACAGCTAAAACTCAAGTCAAATTGAATAAAAAATGAGGTTCAAAGTGAAGAAAAACTATTTTTAAGCTTAATCGGATAAAATCTTTAAATTCTATGTTAAAATCAAGGATCGAAGTTGTTTTCAAGGTTAAATTGATGAAAAACTAGTAATTATAAGATCAAAACATTATTCAAGTAAAAAGAGTGAAATTGAGGTTTAAAATAAAGTCCTAAGATTTTTGAAGTTTTGAAAAGTTAATCAAGAAATTAAAGTAGAAAAGGATGAAATCTCACCTTAAATCCATAACTGAATCAAGAAATAGATGTTAATCTAGCTTCCCAAGCTCCCACAAGCTTCACTTATAATCTCTCACACTATAATAGGGTTGAAATCTCAAGAGTAAAGGAGAAAGAATAGGAACAATAAGCAAAAAAAGACAGGAAAAGTTGTTATATATTGCAGATTTTTCTAAGTTAAAACGAACTTCGACGGGGTGTTCGGAATTCGTTCGGAGTCTAATATAAGCAAATGAACCACATAACCACACTAAATTCGATTCTCCAGACTCAGTGGCAATATCAGATTTTTGAAAAAATTTCATTTTTATTGAGTTGACCCCCAAAACTCAAAATTACATAAGTATCCAAACCGAGGGTCGAAATGAAATTTAAAAGAAAAAAAAACCAACCAAATATGTTACTATTCTAAAATTGATGTTCTGAATGCGTTGGCAAAGTTATATTTTTCATCCGTTGTTGTTTTGATCAAATATGGATCCCACACTCATATTTCCAGTTTTCTGACCAACAGGTCGAAAAGCTCAGGTGCATCAGTGTAACACCCTGGAAATACACCTTGGACGCCACACGGTGCTTATAGTCCTGAGAGACCACAATCTAACCCATGAGCTAGTACCTGCTGTGAGCATTGAGTAAAATAGAAAACAATGTAATATATGCAAACTGAAAATGCCCTAAAGTTTTAAATAATGAAATATTTGATTAAGATCATAATTCTGAAAATGTCTAAAAACAATACTGAAAAGACTGATAATAACAACTGATAAACTAACTAATTTCCTGAAATAGTTTGAAAAACCTCTAACTGGCTGAGGAGTTGATGGGACAAGTCCCTAACTAATTCTGACTGACTACTGAGCTGAAAGACTGAGGTAAACATAAACGATCCTTGATATATTAAGACTTACCACTGTTTTTGCTAGTGATGCACTGGAATGTCTAAGTACGATCGGGAACTTGAGCGTCCGAACCTATGATATAAGACATCATAGCACCAGAAACGAGTATGCAGTCAGTACTTTGAATGTACTGGTATGATAGATGAGGTCAGACTAATATGCATGGGTTATGTGCATGAGTAATAACTAACTGAATGAATAGTATGAGGTAACTGAATAACTGATATGAATGCATGAATGCTTTAAAATCTGAGAGTGCATGACTAATCATATAACATGATTCTGAAATAACCTGTAAATTAAAATACTGAATTTTGATAACTGAATGACTGATAACTATATGCTATGGTCAATGCAAACCTAAAATGAATTATACTGAATACTGGATTGAGACTGCAGGAGGTATCATCTAACCGACTTACCCTAATCTGAGTCAATCAAGGTCTAACCTGTAACCCCAGTTAGAAGGGTGTAAGTACCGTGCCACGAAAACTGACAATGACTGTGTGGATATACTAAACTGGTGTCCCAAAGGACTAAAGAGTCACCCTAATCTGGCAGGAGTACTCATAAGATTCGTGTGAACTCTAAACAGGCAGGAAGACATCTTAACCTACAGTGGCTACGTAGTTCTGTAACTTAAGGTTTGCTACTAAGGGTCATACCGTAACCTGGTAGAAATATCCCCATCCTTGGGTTCGCTCGGTGCTGAATCCTACTCCCAACAAACTGACACTAATCACTATACTGGACTAAGCTTAACTGAACCCACAAATGATTGTATTAACTAATTGAGTGATATTGCTCATGGTATGACTGAAATTATTCTATAGATACTGAAAACTAGGTAAACAACTAAATTTCGAGTATTCATAACCCCCAGTACTTAATGACAATAACAATAGGAACATACTGAAGCTTTGAAAACATAATAAATAGTCATTGTTCAAAACCCAAATCATTTAGGCATTTCATCAAACACTTGAAATTCATAGGCTTAAGCATGAGAATAATTAAAACATGTGATTCTAACATAATTGGCATGCTAAAATCATGGGATTAGGATTTAACATGCGAACATCATCATTCAAGCATGTCAAGGATAATTTTCAATGAAAACACTTGGTAAATATAATTTATAATCAAGATTCATAATAACTTCATGAAGCTAACTCATAATAACATGTAAAATTTATAACTTTAAACTTGAAAATGGATTCTTGGACTCCATGGTTGAAAATGACCCATGAATGAACGTCACACATACCTTAATTGAAGAATTCGTGAAGGGTCTCGGTGATTTCTTAAAGTTTGAGCTTGAATTTTGAAGAGGCTAGGGTTTGTTCTTGAGAAAGGATTGTTTTCTTTCGAGAGAATTGTGAATATAATGATCAATTATGCCTTTTGAGACCCTTAATCCCATGTTATGGACAAAATGGGTGAAGGGAAAAAGACTTATTTGTCCTTGTATAAATGAGAACAAAAGCTGAAAAAATTGAGGAACGGGCGATAAAGCGGGCGACGCAGGCTCTGGTGCAGTGCACTGGAGCAGGCATTGTGGGCTCCACAACAGTGCACTACAGGGTGCTTTGCGGGCTTATCCCAGTGAGGCCACTATTTTGGACTTCCAAACATGCCCTTACGCTCGTCCAAACATACCGAAACTCACCCGAGATGTTTTATCGACATCCCTGATCATGAATTAACTTAAAAATTAACATTTTGATGTTGAAAAGGTTGAAAATAAAATCATTGAAGTTTAGGGGCTTTTGAAATGACTAAGTCCTAACACTTAGTGAAATTTTCTAACCCTTGGACCCCTTTTACATACAATAGTAAGCTTAAATGAGCTAGGATCTTACGTGGTCTTACAATATCTCCCCTTGGGAACACTCGTCCTCGAATGAGACTGATTAACCTAATAATACTAAGAAACTGAGATCACAAACTGAGTATGAATTGGGAACATGACCACATGACTGAGTCTAAAACATTATGAATGATTGAACTGATTCATTAATGCATGCAATGACATGAAATAGATTACTTAGCTGAAAATAAGAACGAAAAAAAGAAAAATCTAAGGGTAACCATTACCTTAAGCTGAGTCTGATTTTGCGATGAAAAGATGAGGGCACTTGGTTCGCATATCTACTTCTGCTTCCCAAATGTCTCCCTCAATGAACTGATTCTGCCAACAAACTTTGACCAAGGGAACTTCTTTGTTCCTTATTCCATGAATCTAACGATCTAGGATTTGGACTGGGATTTCTTTGTAAGAAAGGCTATCCTGAACATCTCTACTTGCTATAGGAGTGACTACAGCTGGATCACGAATACACTTTTTTAATAGAAAGACATGAAACACTAGATGAATAGATGCCAAATCTGCAAGCAACTCAAGGTCATACGCTACTTTCCCATGTCGACTCAAAATCCTGTAAGGGCCAACATATCGGGGATTAAGTTTCATGTTCTTGTCAAATCGCTCTACTCCCTTCATGGGAGAGATTTTAAAATATACCAAATCCCCAACTGTAAACTCAAAATCTCTCCTATGCACATCTACATAGGATTTTTGACGACTTTGGGTTGTTTTAAGCCTCTCCCTGATCAACTGAACTTTCTCTAACGCATCAAATACTGAATCAAACCCTATCAATACAGTCTCACCTTCTTCAAACCAACCAATAGAAGATCTACACCTTATCTTATAGACAGCCTCAAACAGAGCCATCTGAATACTGGAGTAATAATTGTTATTGTAGAAAAACTTGATCAAAGGCAAGTGATTATCCCAAATACCCTTAAAGTCGATAACACATGCTCTCAATATGTCCTCTAAGCTATGAATAGTCTTCTCCACCTGACCATCTGTCTGAGGGTGAAAAGCGATACTGATATAAGCTTGGGTACCGAGACCCTTTTGTAAAGCCTTCAAAAAGTGAGAGGTAAACTGAGTACCTCTATATGAAATGATAGATAATGGAACTCCATGCAGTCTAACCAACTTTCTAATATAGAGCTTGGCATAGTCCTCAACTTTATAAGAAGTATGAACTGGCAAGACATAAGCTGATTTGGTCATTCTGTCTATAATAACCAAAATTGAGTAATGCTAATGACGAAAACAGGGTAACCCTATCACAAATCCATGTTCACCTCTTCCCACTTCCTAGTGGGGATGCTGAACTCCTGCATAGTGATACTAAGACTTTGGTGCTCAATCTTAACCTACTGACAGTTTGAGCACTTAGCTAAAAACTCTGTAATATCCTTCTTCATACCACTCCACCAATAGATCTCCCATAAATCACGGTACATCTTAGTGGCCACTGGGTGAATAGAGTATTGCACACCATGCGCTTCTGCTAAAATCCTCTGTCTTAAACCATCAACACATAGCACACACACCATTACCCCCTGGGAGAAAACTTCTACCTTCTATTCTTTGACTGACTCCTTCAACTTAACTAGATTGGGATCCCTATCTTGCTTCTCCTTCACTTCGGCAACCAATGAAGATTCTGAGCTATTCTGAACCCATACACTACCCTCAATTGAATAAACTAAATGAACACTTAGTCTATCAAGCTGATAAACCCCCCTGACTAACTTCTTATTATCCTTATCATGATCCACACTACTTATAGATAATCTACTAAGGGCATTTGCCACTACATTGGCCTTTCCAGGGTGATACAACCCACACATATCATAATTTTTTGACAATTCTAACCACCTTCTCTGACAAAGATTCAAATCCTTCTTCGAAAACAAATACTGTAAAATTTTGTGATCCGTGAACACATCAACATGAACCCTATACAAATAATGCCTCCAAATCTTAAAGCCAAACATAATAACTACTAACTCAAGATCATGGGTAGGATAATTTTTTCCATGGGATTTAAGTTGTCTAAAGGCATAGGCTATGACCTTACCTTTCTGCATCAAAACACAACCCAAGCCAACTCTGGAAGCATCACAATACACAACGAATCCCTCTGAACCATCTGGCAAAGTCAAAATTGAGGTTAAGGTGATTCGATTCTTCAACTCCTAAAAACTTTTCTCACAAGAGTCTGACCACTGAAACCTAACTTTCTTCTGATTTAATCTGGACATGGGGGACAAAATAGATGAAAATACTTCAATAAACCTTCGATAATAGCCAACCAAACTCAAGAAACTCCTGATATCTGACAGAGAAGTGGGTCTGGGCCAGTTTCTCAGTGCTTCAGTAGTTTGAGGGTCAACTATAATGCCATCACCAGAAATAATACGGCCAAGAAAAGCTACTGATCTTAGCCAAAACTCGTACTTACTAAATTTAGCGAATAACTGATGGGCTCTAAGAGTCTACAATACTATTTTGAGATGGTCTGCATGATCATTTTCACTAGGGGAATAGATAAGAATATTATCAATAAAGACTATGACAAGTATTTCCCAGTACTGTTTGAACTCATTCATCAAGTCCTTGAAAGTTGTAGGAGCGTTTGTTAGGCCAAAGGACATATCTAGAAATTCAAAGTGACCATACCGAGTCCTGAAAGCTATTTTTGGAATGTCACATTCTCTAACTATGGGCTGATGATATCCAGATCTGAGGTTTATCTTAGAGAAATAACTGACACCCTGAAGTTGATCGAATAAGTCATCAATTCTAGGGAGTGAATACTTATTCTTGATGGTGACTTTGTTCAATTGATAGTAATCGATGCACATTCTAAAAGAACTATCCTTTTTACGCACGAAAAGGATTAGAGCGCCCCATAGGGATACACTAGTCCTGATGAATCCCTTATCTAAGAGATTTTTCAACTGTTCTTTTTATTCTTTGAGTTTAGTTGGAGAAATTTTGTAGGCCGAAATAGAGATAGGGCAGATATTTGGAAGAAGGTCTATTCCACAGTCAATTTCTCTTTTGGGAGGAACTCCAAAAAGATCTTCAGGGAACACATCTAGAAATTCCCTCACTACTGAAACTGACTCGAGATTGGGAGTCTTAGAATTAGAATCCATGACTCAAACAGGATGGCAGACACGCCCCTTGGATATTATTTTTATTTCTCTAAGGTACGTAACAAGCTAAACCCTAAACGCTGAAGTACTACCCTTCCATTCAATAACTGGTTCATTTGGAAACTGAAAATAAACAATTCTATTTCTATAATCAACTGAGGCATAGCATGAGTAGAGCTAATCTATGCTGAGAATGAAATCAAAATTAGTTATCTCTAACTCCACAAGGTGTACTGAGTGACTTTCTAGAATACTATAATTGGGCAGTTTCTGTATACCCGCCGGGCTATGATAGGCTTACCTACTGGGGTAGACACTGAGAAAGGATCTGTTAAGATTTCAGGACTGAGTTCGAAGCTGACAACTATATAGGGGGTTATAAAAGAAAGAGAAACTCCGGGATCTAACAAAGCATAAACATAAAAATAAAAGACCTGCAATGTACCCATAACCACGTCAGGAGAACTTTACTAATCCTGTCAGGACTGGAGTGCCTACAATTGGTTTGGACGCTGACCACTGGTTGTACTAGATGCGCCACCCTACTGAGTCGAGCGACTGGCTGGAGCTGAAGGACGACCATACTGACTTTACGGACCTACCTTGGGATATTCCCTGATTCTGTGGCCTGGCTTGGCATACCCAAAACATATATCACTGCCTGCCTTACACACACCTAGATAGTTTCTACTATATTCATGGAAAATATGATTCATACGAACACTATTTATGCTACATTGAGATTTAGAGCCTAGCACCTTATCCCGATTATCAGATCTGAACTTTGGTACAAACGCACTACTAAAGATAGAGTTGGAGCTGAAGATACAAGTCCATCTTCTTAATCAAAATTGCAGTCCTACACTCTTTGACCATACTATCAGATATACTAGGCACAAACTTACTCATCCTAGACCTGTTATCAGCCACCATATAAGAAGCATATCTTGCCAGCTGAATAAACTTAAGAGAATACTCCTTCACACTCATACTATCTTGTTTCAAATTAATAAACTCCTGCACCTTAGCTTCCCTCAACTCCAAAGGGAAGAATTTGTCTAAAAAGGCTTTAGCAAACTCCTCCTATTCTTCAAGTCCTGCATATGTGCCTCTATCTCCCTTTCATTGCTTAAACCAGTTGTGAGTTATATCCTTCAACTAGTGAGTAGCCAAATCTACACTCTCACTAAAAGTCATGCCCATAATATCTATTACCTTCTAAACTATGTCAAGGAATTCCAGAGGATCCTCACCAGACTTGGATCCCTAAAACAATAGTGAATTCATTCGAGTGAAATCTCAAATCCTAGCTGCGGCAGTATTATCCATTAGAACAGCGGGAGTAGTAGCCTACTGATTATTCTAGGCTGCTACTAAGTGAGCTAAAGTAGTGAATACAGTTCTAAACTCAGTATGAGAGACATTATAATTCAGGGGACCTTCCTAAATGGGCGGAGGTGTGGGTTGATTTCCATTTCTTCTTCCGTTAGTCTTTCTGGAAGGCATGTTCTATAAAAAAAGAAAGATTGAATTAGAAAGAGAGTACAAATAAAGATCATTCTCTTTCGCAAGACATGAACACTAAAAGAAGGGAAACTTTTCCTAGACATCTTGTAGCCTCTTGTCCATAAGTGTGGCGCGCTTCACACCCATGCACAAGACTCTACTCAATGCCACTTTCAGACTCCCTAGGATACTGTAAAATCGTAGGCTCTGATACCAAGTTTGTAATACCCTAAAAATACACCCTGGATGCCAAACGGTGCTTACAGTCCTGAGAGACCATAAGCTAACCAATGTGTTGTACCTTCTGTGAGCATTGAGTAAAATAGATAAAAATATAACATGTTCGGAATTTAACAGAAAATTCCATAAAGTTTTAAATATTGAAATATTCTATTAAGATCATAGTTCTAAAAATGTCTAAAAACAATATTGAAAAGACTGATAATAACAACAGATAAACTAACTAACTGTCTGAAATAGTCTGAAAAGCCTCTAACTAACTGAAGAGTTGATGCGACAAGTCCCCAACTAACTCTTACTGACTACTGAGATAAAAGGCTGAGGTAAACATAAACAATCCTCGATATATAAGGACAAAACACTGCTATTGCTGCTAATACATTGGAATATCTAAGTACAATTGTGAACCTGAGCGTCCAAACCTATGATATAAGACAACATAGCACAAGAAATGAGTATATGGTCAGTACTTTGAATGAATTGGTATGCTAGATGAGGTCAGCCTGATATCATGGTCTATATGCATGAGTAATAACTGACTGAATGAACAGCATGAGGTAACTGAATAACTGATATGAATGTGTGAATACTGTAAAATTTGAGAGTGCATGATCAAGCATATAATATGATTCTGAAATAACTTGTAAACTGAAATACTGAAAGCTGATAACTGAATAACTGATAATTATATCCTATGGTTAATACAAACCTGAACTAAATTATAATGCATACTAGAATGAGACTGTGGGAGGTATTATCTAATCGATATTCCCCAATCTGAGCCAATTAGGGTCCAACCAGTAACCCCAATTGGAAGGGTGTCATTACCGTGCCATGGGTACTGACAATGGCTATGTGGATCCACTAAACTGGTGTCTCGAAGGACTAAAGAGTCACCTTAATTTGGTAGGAGTACTCATGAGATTTGTGCCAACCTTAAATTAGCAGGAATACATCTCAACCTACGCTGGCTATGTAGTTTTATAACTTAAGGATTGCTACTAAGGGTCATACCCTAACCTAGCAGGAATTCCCCCATCCCTAGGTTTGCTTGATGCTGAATCCTACTCTCAACTGAACTGACACTGATCACTTGACTGGACTAAGCTTAATTGAATTCACAAATGACTGTATTAACTAACTGAGTGATATTGCTCATGGTATGACTAAAATTATTTTGTAGATACTGAAAACTAGGTAAACAACTAAATTTTGTGTATTAATAACCCCCAAGAGTCAATGACAATAACAATAGGAACATACTGAAGCTTCAAAAATATAATAAGTAGTCATTGTTCAAAATCCAAATCATTTAAGCATTTCATCAAACACTTGAAATTCATAGGCTTAAGCATGAGAATAATTAAAACATGTGATTCTAACATAATTGACATAATAAAATCATGGAATTAGGATTTAACATGCGAACATCATCATTTAAACGTGTCAAGTACAATTTCCAATGAAAATACTTGGTAAACATAATTTATAATCAAGATTCATAATAACTTCATGAAGATAACTCATAATAACATGTAAAAATCATGGCTTTTATTTTAAAAAGGGATTCTTGGACTCCATGTTTGAAAAGAGCCCATGAATTAACATCACACATACCTTAATTGAAGAATTCACGAAGGTTCTTGGTGATTTCTTATAGTTTGAGCTTGAATTTTGAAGAGGCTAGGGTTTATTCTTGAGAGAGGATTGCTTTCTTTTAAGAGAATTGTGAATAAAATGATCAATTCTGCCTTTTGGGACCCTTAATCCCATGTTATGTACTAAATTGGTGAAGGTAAAAGACCCATTTGTCTTTGCATAAGTGAGAACAAAAGCTAGGAAAATTGAGGGTGGGCGAACAGGCACCGCAGGCTCTACTGCGGTGCACTACTGGGCGCACCGTGGGCTAATCCTAGTGAGGCCACTATTTTGGACTTTCAAACATGCCCTTACGCTTGTTCGAAAAATCCGAAACTCACCCGAGATGTTTTATCGACAACCTCGATCATGAATCAACTTAAAACTTAAACTTTCGAATGTCGGAAAGGTAAAAAATAAGTGCATCAAAGTTTAGAAGATATAGAAATGACTAAGTCCTAACACTTAGTGAGATTTTCTAACTCTTAGACCCCTTTTACATACAATAGTAAGCTAAAATGAGCTAGGATCTTACGGGTCTTACAATCAAAATCTGAACCAAAGGTCTAGCTAGCCTAAAATCAATATTTTGGAGCTACTAACATTATGGATTCATCCATCCGTCACACAGATCAAAATATAACTATAGAAGTTCATAATAAGGCCCTCGAAGCCACGAAAAATTATAATATTGCATAAATAGAATTAAAATTCATCAAGAGACATGTCAATCACTCCCACACCCTATAAATACCATTATGCAACTGTGAGAAGGGATAAAATATGTTGATAAATCAATTCATTCAATTACTATCAAATCACAGCAAATCACAAATTTTACATATTTCATTAAAAAAAACTGATCGTTACAGATATACCATATCACACTTTAGTTCCTAAATACTATTGGAATAGGATTTTTTATATGTATTGCTACATTAGCATTATTATTTTTAGTTTCTTGGATAGTTTATCATAGTTTTATTCATGCTTCATATGTTATTTATGCTTACATTATCTTTGGAGCTCAGTCGGTCAATGCCTACTGAGTACCATATGTTTGGTAATTATACTATACTTCTGTGCCCTGTATATTATAGTATGAGTTCTCACCATTGATGTGTGCATCATGTAGAGTAGCCATGGATCGGAGATTTGGGGTGAGCTTCTGACGTTCAGAGAACTCTTGCTCTCCCTCTTATAGTCAGACTAATCTCTATTTTATTTTCAGAGACATCTTTGTATATATATTTATTTTGTATTTCACTTGTACTCCTATTATATTAGAAGATTGTGTACTCACTTCATTGGGTTTTAGGGATTTCATCTTTATATCCATCTCTTTATCCGCTGCTTCTTTTTTCTCTTGATAGTCTGTTACTAGTAGTTCTGAACTACTGGTTGGCTTACCTACTGGTGGGTCATAGTGGGTGTCATTATGACCTGAAAAACTGAATGGAACAGTAGTTTTTTTTTTATTTTTCATGAGATATGGTACTATGATATCTTGTGATAGGGAGTATAGAGAGGACATGGACAGAGGTAGATTAAAGAATTGAATAATGAGTTAGTATGGGAGGAAAAAGTTATAGGTTGAAAATGTTAAGCCAAAGGATAAATATATACAAAAATATTAAATGCTAGGTAAGTCATAAAGATGCTAAAATGATATGCTAAGGATTCTATAATTGGGGGTTTAGAACCAAAATTTTACTTGATGTTATGATTTTTTTCATATTTATTATTGATGTTATTTGTTTTTAATCCTAGTTGGTTGATGATACTTACCAGTACGTGTAGTTGTATGCTTACCAATACATGTGGTTGTACTGATACTACACTTACTATACCGCCATTTGGGGGTATAGGCATGGTGCATGTTAGATGGGGTTTCTATAGCAGCGATGCCGATCACTCAGTAGCTACTCCTTGTCGAATGCTCATATACCAGTTTAGGTTAGATTTTGGTAAGTTTCTTGTAGTTATTTTCTACATCTATTTTTCATATCTAATGTATTAAAATAAGTTATGGAATGAACGAATTTAATAATCATTTTAGAACTATCGAGTTAAGATGATAGACACTATTGATTAAGCAAACATTGTAGCAGTTTCTGCATTGGTTTAATGGTGGAATATTCAGGGTTCTCATACCTAAAGGAGGCATAGGTAGGTGTCTAGCACGATCTGCTAGGTTGGATCATGACGATAATACTGCCTATTTATAAGTGGGAAATAATAAATAAAATAATTATAAGTTTAGATGTTGAGGTCTCATATTCCTTAAGAGGTATATGTTACAATAAAATCACTATTATTATGTCAACAATAAGAGAATATAAAAGATAGTTTATTTTGATAAAAAAAAATATTTTTTTAGATTAGTTTTAAAGTGTAGCTATGATACAAGTGAAGGACATGATTAGGGCATTAATGGTGCTTTTGAATACTAATGATTGATAGTGATATGTAAGGATTTGTTGAAATAACTGAGATAAAGTAAAATCGTAACTACTTTATTTTTTAAATGAAAATGAGTACTTACTTAGATCCGATAAGTGACAAATGTCTTTTTTTCTAATAATTGAAACATTTCCATGAAAAATATGTCTAAGAAGCTAAACACTGAAAAATAATTTTATCATGAAAATATTACCCATCGCACTAATTTCATAAAAAGAAAAGAAAAAAAAAGACAAAAAAAATATTTTGTTTTGACTAAGAAAAGACAAAAATCAAATAGGTCTAATAAAAATTTTTCTACGGTCAACACTTGATATGACCACTAGCCTTAAGTAGAGATACTATATAAGCACCTGCCAAAAGAATTAATATTTCTCTATAAAAATAAAATAGGTCTAATAAATTTTTTTATATGGTCAATGCAAGATATGGTCACTAGCCATAAGCAGACATACTATATAAGCACTTAGGACAATTAAATATTTTTCTATAAATACTTTCTTTTATATAACAAATATTTTTCTGGTGTCTCCTCTTCTTAGATCTAACGAAAAGAATTCTCAATCTATTGAAGAAATATATAATTCAATGGAAGCTCCCTATTACCGTATGATTGATGAAGTTCATGTGGTGCATGTTGATGATGACGAAAAGTTTGTTAATTACGTGGTTGATTTGCTAAAATTTTATGACTATAAAGGTGACATCTTTTAAAATAAATCTATAACTTGTAATCATTGATTCTATGATACAACTAACTTCTGTGATTTTTTATATATGATTTAATCAATATGATTTTTTTTATCTCATTTGTGATTTAAGCATCTATCTCTTTTTAGAATTGAATTATATATCTTGTAAATCTTGGATTTCTATTTTTCTTGTTGTCATAACATGATTTTCATATTTTTATTTTTGTTTTACTATTTAATAAATGAGTTTTACATGGTTATAAAGAGTCAATAAGATTCTCTATTTTTAGTTCTTGCTATAAGCAGACGATACACTCGATTAGCTTCTATGTCCTAGTGGGACATAATTTTATGTTAATTTTAATGATTTAATCAACTTACATTTGAGTTTTACACTTGATATTTTAAGAAAAAAAAATATTCTTTATCTATTGATGTGAGAATAAAATTAATTTGATTCCTCGATAATGACATTCAAATATGTAGAGCTTTA
This sequence comes from Capsicum annuum, assembly GCF_002878395.1. Lineage (NCBI taxonomy): Eukaryota > Viridiplantae > Streptophyta > Magnoliopsida > Solanales > Solanaceae > Capsicum > Capsicum annuum. The sequence goes on along the minus strand of NC_061119.1, from coordinate 17,961,824 downwards.
ATTTATAACAATTTATCTATCATTTTAAAAATTTTGTTTGTTGGTGAAGACAAAAAATCAAGATAATGGAAGGAAAGATAAAAGAGCAAGAGAAGTACAAGATAAGATTTGATTTTCACTAATTGATCATGAGATAATTTTTTTTTGTTATTTACTAAATTAAGATAAAAAGAGTGGAGAGATTTGATCTACATAAAATAAAAACATTTTCTTTCCCTTTTTTAATTAAAAATTATCCTCTTAATTTCAATGAGCTTTTTCCATTTTGTTATTCAATAAAATAAATCGCACTTCTTAAAAAAAATTTATTAATTTTTTTAATCTACACATGTCATTTCATTCTTTTGACCACAGATGGACCTTGAATTTTAAAGTATTTTAATTTTATTTTTTCTTAATTTGAAATGAGTAAATAGAATCTGGCTTAATGATTACTTGCTATATCATTTTGATGGCTCAATCTTAATCGTCATTTTATTACTTTTTATATTTAAATTTTTAAAGACAAAATACAATTTTCATAATATTTAAAAGAATTGGTAAAGTTATGATTAACTTACCTAAAAATTATCTTTAAATGGTAATTGTTTTGAATTATTTTACTCTACAAAAAAGGCATATAAGTGACAATTTTTGTATAGTTTATTTTGATGTTTTATGACTTTTTTTCTTATGAGTTTTGGTTTCATTGTTCAATTACTTTGTTATTATTCATTGGTTATTCTATGTGCAAGGTGTGTTAAATTATTTTGACTTGAATTTATTTGCTAGCTACTTTTGTAGGTACCATGTAATATGCATGCACAAAGCAAGTAATTTGATATTATTAATAAAATAAATATTAACAATAGCAATTATACTTTAATTTATTGGCAATGTAAAGATACATAGCAATATCTGATGGGAAAAAGGAAGTTTTTTTTTCTCATTTCAGCTTTTAGAAACTTCTGAAATTCAAAATCAACGCCTAAATAATAAATGATTTCATTTTAGATACTACAATAACAACAAATTTAGTGTAATCTCACAAGTGGGGTCAAGAATAAGAATAGGGTGTATGCAGATCTTATCCCTTGGGAAAGGTAGTGAAACTATTTTCAATAGATGCTCGACAAGAAATAGTTGAAAAAGACGACAATAACACAAGAATAAACAACAACAAAAAATACAATAGTCGAGGATAAAGAATGAATTGATAGAAATAAGAATTTTAGAAGTGAAAAAACCAAATTAATACTAGTACCTCGGAACGGAAAAGCAAAACACTCAAGTACCTATTAACCTTCTATCCGATTCCTCGACCTCCACACCATTTTATCAATGGTCATATTCTTACTGAGAAAAAATTTATCATGTCCTACCTAATTGTTGGGTTTTAGTGAAATGTAAATGGAAAATGGAGAAAACAAAATGAAAGAAAAGTTAAATATATGTTCACTTTATAAAAGAAGTTTTCTCCCACATTGATTGGAGAAAGAAAATCCTTGTGCTTAAATATAGAAGCACCCCTTTATGTGGATAGTGAGGCAAGAAGACAAGCCTCGAGCCGTTGTTGGTGCTTGCTCGACGCGGCTTCGGCTTTGAATGTGGATTTGAATTTGTCAAATGATAGATCATTTGAAACTTGAGAGTTAATGATCTTTTAATCTAAAAATCTGATACAAAAATATTCTCTACTTGCGGCATGGAGCATGTGTGGAGGCATGTCATAATTCACCTTGAAGGAACGCGACCCTTCGAGGCACTGTTTGGAAGCAAAAATAACTACATGCAAGCGAAGGTGTGGGTCCTGTGGGTGGCGACGGTCCGGAGCAATGCATCTATTCAAGAACCATTGCTTCCTTTCTGAAGCTAAAGGCTTCATCATTGACTAGAAATAAATTGTTAAAATATTTAGTCTTTATGGTTGGCATTCTAAAATACTGAAGTGTTTGTCAAAGCTTGAAAAGAAAATGACAAATGAAACTGAACAACAAGTTGATTCGTTTGTGAATGGTGCTTTTCCAATGGCAACCAATGTTGTGTCATTAAGTTGTTCAGATGTTGTTCTATAAATAGCAATGACAGAGAAATAAAAAAAATATTTAGGTGTGAACTTTAAATAATGAAAGCAAATGATGTTATTTTAGTTGACCAAACTTGAAATGAAAAGGTACACAAGTAGAGATCCCCATGTTCCTGAAGAAAGAAAGTTTGAAAATTAATTGTCTGGTTTGGCAAATCTTATGATTCATCTCAAGATACAAAAAGATAATGACCTAAATGAGAAATCATCTATGATGGTTGCAAATTATGTTAAGTTTGATGCTCCAACTAATAATAATAAGAAGAAGTCTTCTGGACAAGAGAAAGAGCACAACAAGAAAACGTTCAAAGGCAAGTACAATAATTGTAGTGAATTTGACTACAAAGCTCTAAATTGTCAAATTCTACAGAAGAACAAGAAAAGAAATCATATAATCATCTTGGAAGAAACTGGAAAGATGGAAAATCGGTGTGCTATGATCCCTGAATGCAATCTAGTTGAAAATCCAAATGAAGTATGGTTTAATTCAGGAGCCACTAGACATGTTTGTGCAGAAAAAAACTTTTGCTACTTATGACACCATTGATCCTAAGGAATTGATCGTCATAGAAAATAATACAATATCTAAGGTTGAAGAAAAGAGGAAGAGATTCCTAAAAATGACTTCCAACAAGGTGTTGACTCTCAATAATGTTCTCCATGTTCCTACTATTAGGAAGAACTTAGCCTCGACAATATTTCTTGTTAAAAATGGATTTAAGTGTATGTTTGTTTTGGAGAAAGTTATAATAAGCAAGTATAAAATGTATGTAGGAAAGGGATACCTCAATAAGAGACTTTTCAAACATGATGTAATAACTATTGAAATGAATAAAGTTAAGGCTTCTTCTTACTTGCTTGAGTTAAATAAATTGTGGCACAGTCGTTTAGGAAATGTCAATTAGAAAACCTTACAAAAATTAATTAGTTGGAAAATTTTTCCTAATTTTTAGTGCAATAAATCAAAGTATGCTAAGCATCCGTATAAGCCTGTTGAAAGAAATTTCAATCCCTAAAACTTAATTCATAGTGACATTTGTGATATGAAGTCAACACCGTCTCGGTGGGAAAAAAGTATTTCAAAACTTTCATTGATGATTATTTGTTGATAGTAACGATGATTTAATATAAGCATTTAGTCCATATAAAATTGAAGTTTAAATCAGTTGGATAAAAATATTAAAATGATGAGAAGTGATAAGGGTGGAGAGTATGAATCTCCTTTTGCAGAGATATATTTAAAACATGGAATTGTCCATTAAATAGCTATCCCATATTCACCTCAATCAAATGGAATTACGAAAAATAAAAATCGAACATTGAAGAAAATTATGAATGTCTTACTTATAAGTTTAGATTTACTGCAAAATTTGTGGGGGGGGAAGCTATCCTTATAGAAAATCAAATACTTAATGGAGTTTCCCATAGCAAGACATAATCAATTCCATATGAGAAATGAAAAGGAAGGAAACTCTACTTAAAATATTTCAGAGTATGGGGTGTCTAACCAAAGTCCAAGTTCATATACCTAAAAGAGTGAAAAAAGGGCCAAAGATATGGACTGTGTTTTCATTGAATATGCTACAAATAGTAAAGCATGTCAATTTTTGATTTATAAATCCAACAATTTGGATATCCATGATAATGCGGTAATTAAATCAAATAATGAGAGTTTTCTTAACACATTTATCCGCATAAGACTAGACATGAATTGTCTAGTGAAGGGTCTAAACGACCTAGGGATAAACCAATAAAGAATGTACTTAATGAAGAGAAAATGTTGACTTCCTTTAAATCATATTTTGTAATATTTATTTTTAAAATGAACCTCAAAATATAAGGAAACGATGTTGCTTGCAGACTCATTCTCTTGGAAAGAGGTTGTCGATAGTGAGATTGCTTGAATCTTGAGCAACCATACTTGGGAGTTGGTTGATCTTCCTCCAGAAAATAAATCTTTAGGTGCTAAATCGTTCTTCAAAAGGAAAATAAAAGTTGATGGTATTATTAACAAATACAAGGCAAGACTTGTTGTGAAAGGCTTTAGACAAAAGAAGGTCTTGATTATTTTGAGACATAGTCACCAGTAACAAGGATAACGTCCATTCGGATGTTGGTTGCATTAGTGGAGGTATATGGTCTTGAAATCTATCAAATGTAAAGGAAAACAACTTTCTTATATGGAGAATTGGAGAAAAAAATTATATGGAACAACCCAAGAGTTTTATAATTCCTAGTAAGGAAAGAAAAATGTGCAAACTTGTTAAGTCACTATATGGACTAAAACAAGAATGAAACAGTGGCATGCGAAATTTGAATAAACCATGTTGGCAAATGGATTTAAGATAAATGAGTGTGATAAATGTGTTTACATTAAAAACACTTCAAATCATAAAGTTATTTTTTGTTTGTATGTGAATGACATATTAATCATCAATAGACATTTCTGGCATAAATGCTACGAAACTGTCACAACTCGAACTGAGGCCTTGGCCGTGATGAGCATCCTGAATCATAAAGGCCCAGAGGCCCCTTAGCTTGTAATCATACGCATAACTCATATATTATAATAATGCGGAAGTAAACTAAAAATATGATAGTTCTATTATTTCAACTTAACAATGCGCAACATAAGTCCATGAGAAAACCCAAAACCATCTATAACAAGTCTACGAAGTCTCTACTGAACTGAAAATAATAATCTTTCTAAATTTGAGACAAGGACCTCGGTCGGACCGTGAACTAAATTAAATAAAATCAACATATGGAAAAAGGTCTTCCAAAGTAAGGGAGGCTTACCAACTCCAAATGTCAAGTAACGATCTCCTGATTAGCGGGACCACGGGACTGGGCCTCAGAATCTGAAATATAGGGGGTCAATACACAAGGTACTGGTATGTATAATAATCCAAAATAACATATTTTTATACAACATGAGTGAGAGAATTTCATAAAACATTTATCATATGATAAATCAAATATTTTCTTGTAATCATGACTCAACTTCTTTGTTTCCCTTTTGAGATAGATGGTAGACCCTACATTTCTAGTACCCACTGGCTATATTGGTCCGCCATTAACTCGTCGTTCAAGCCCCCAAATCCAAGTTTACCGCAAGGATTGGGGTCTTAAATACTATTCTAGTATACTAGTGCCTCCAGGTAAAGTATACATTGGCCATAGCCAATCATATCTCCCAAATCAGTAAAACTCGATTTCCAACAATGAGCTCTTACACTCAAATGTATTCTTGGGGTAACCATCTAACTCTCTTTAGGCCTAATTTTTAGTTCTTTAAAAATCATGCTTTATACTCAAAAATATTTGGTGCTTAATATGTTAAGGGCATATCATCACAGGGTATCGTCCTATCCAGACTTGCAAGTCATTCATATCCTATTAATTCCACAGTCCTTCTCATTCAAAATATATAAATGATCACCAAAAGATTATCATAGCATGAGAGTCCTTATTATCAAAAGCATATAAAACATATACAAACACACTATCTTTACAAAACTTTAATACTTGGTAGCCTATCCTATCATTAAACATGCAAATTCATTATTATGAAATATGAACATTTATAAATCAAGGAAAAACCCCTTTCTAATTCATTCACAACCAACATCAAATTCATAATCAATAGTAAAACATTTGGCTTATACTCCAAAGCATGCAATTGAATAATCCATAACGTGTAAATTAATCAAATTCCATATTGAGTGGTTAATTTTATGAATCATGCTCTCATATTTATTCTCAAAACCATACTACATTTAAACTCATGAATATAATCCAAATCTATGGAAATTTCATGAAAATCTCATCAAACGGGTTCATGATGCATATACTTCAAAGTGTTCTCGAAACCTTTCTTATATCCATAATTCCATACCTTTAAAATGTATTAAAAACAATACAATACGTCCATGAGGTTTAGGATATCCCACATACCTTTTTGATGAAAAGGAATTTGAATTATCTTGAAATCTAGCCTTACAAGTGTGAGCCTTGGAAGAAACCCTAATTTTTTTTTCTTGTTCTTGAGAGTGGAGAGGATTATGAGTGTTTAAAAACAAATTAAAGATGGATTATAATGCTTATTGACTGATTTAAGTGATGGGGAGGAGTTGGATGTGAGAAAAATACAAAAATAACCATTTAAAAATGCTTTATCAGTGCAAAACGACTCTTACCGAGGGTCTGGGTGATGGACCGTCACTCCTGTGACTAACCATTGCTCCAACCATCACAAAATGACCCATTTTCAGTATTACTACTTAAGGGTGATGGTCTGGTGCGACGGATCATCACTGGTGCGACGGTCTATCACCCTTGCCATCGTGCCTTGGCAGGCAGACACCTTTTGGTAAAACGGGCGTAACTTCTTACTCCGATATTGGATTAAGAAAAAACTGATGGCGTTGGAAATAAGACTCGAATACCTTCATTTGGTGTATATTAGGCCATATAAATTGTCATTTTATAGAAGTAATAGTCGATGAAATTTTCCTAATAGGAGTATCCGCTAAAACTCTATCGATAAGAAAAATCCTCAACTCATCTTTTAGTTAGGGGACCTCTATGACCACAATTCATGTAATAAAAGGTTCCAACACTATATAATTGATCAACATACTTATATTTACATAAGATTTATTGGCTTTGGGGCCCTTACGCGTAGGAATAACAGTTTAAGCTCTAGTGCAAAAATGCAGGTTATTATAGAAATGAAGTTTGTAATAAAGACCTTGGAGTTGCTGATGTGATCTTAGGAATAAGAATTTATAGAACTCCACAAGAGTTGACATTATCACGGTCTCATTACATCAAAAAGGTACTTGAAAAATTCAGGTATCTCAATTTTAATATTTTCAAGATACTATTGGATGTGAGCTTTGAACTTTGAAAGAATAAAGGTGAAAGTAATTGGAATATGCAAGAGTGTTGAAAAATTTGATGTATATCATAAATTGTATACGATCCGATATAACATGTGCTATTAGTAAATTGAGTACAAAATATCTCTCATCTCCCCCTCGAATAGATTCTTTTTTTTGTTTCCAAAGGAATGTTGTTATGTTGTTTTGAAGGGTGCACTAATCCCTTGAATCCGGTACCATGCTATTAGTAAATTGAGTCAATACATGAGTAATCCAATTAAACTCATTGGGAGAAAATGAAAAGAGTTTCGGTGTGTCTTAAAAATACTCAATAATATGCATTGCATTGTAACAAATATCATGCGTTAATTGAAGGGTATATTAATGCAAATTGGATCATCGTATCAAATAAAGTAAAATCCATGAGTTGATATGTATTTACTTTTAGTGGAGTAGCAGTCTCTTGAAAATCATCCAAACAGACATGTAATTTCAACTCTATAATAAAATATAAATTTAGTGCGTTAAATAAAATTGGAGAAGAAGCTAAATAGCTTTGGAATTTCTTGAAAGATATTCCTTATTGGCACGAACCTTTGGCACTAGTATGAATTTCATGTGATAGCCAAGATGTGATAGATAGGGCAGGGATCATGATGTATAATAGTAAATCTCGTCATATAAGATGGAGGCATAATACCATTAAAGAACTACTCTCTAGTGGAATTATCACGGTTGATTAAGGTAAAAGGATAATGTGTTGGATCCACTAACAAAAGGCCCATCTAGAGAGAGAGAGACAGAGAGTTAAGAAATTATTAAAGGGAATGAGTTTACGGCCTAGGACATATCATTACTGTGGTAACTTTACCAAGCAGACTGGAAATCCCAAGAGATAGGCTCAAGGATATCAATTAAAATTGTGATTGCGGTTCAACATTTTCAATTAACTCAATCAATTCTTATGATGAAGACAATGTTCAAAAATAAGGATAACGTTTATGACTTGAAGATTTTTAAAAGTTTCTAGCTTGGGCAAGTTAGACCAAATAGTTTGATCTATAGGATTAAACTCTTAGGTACCACCAATATGAGAGTGAAGGGGAAGTCACTTCAAGGAGAATGACAGTAAAGGCCTATTATCTAAGCTTTCATGAAACCAAAAAGTGTTCATGGTTGAAATGAATAAGGACATGAGACCAATAAATGGTAAAAATTTGATAATGTGACTTGTATTGTCTAGGTGTACCTTAAAGTTTGATGGTTCAAAGATATTACATCTACCAATTGATCGAGTGCATCCGATGTAAGCTCACTATGGAAAGTTCAAAGAAAAACCTACTTATCCAGATACAATTAGTCTTTACTTGTAGATCATACATTTACCTGTATATTTTTTTTATGAAATAGTCATTCCCATTCATGTGGGGGATTATTGGGTTCTACTAAAATGTGAATGAAACATGAAGAAAATTGAGGGAAAGTGAAATGTATTTTCATTTTATGAAATTAGTGTTCTCCCACATTAGTGGGAGAAAGAAAAATTCCTGTGCTTAAATATAGAAGCACTCCTCCATGTGGATAGTGAGGCAAGAAGAAAACAAGCCTCATCTTATTGTTTTCGGTCACTCAACTCGACTTTGACTTCAGCTTTCGCTTTGAATTTGGATTTGTAAAATGATCTATTGAGAGATTATATTTTTGGAGAAAATTCATTTGAAACTTGAGAGTTAACAATGTTTGAATCCAAAAATCTAATACAAAAATATTCTCCACTTGTGAACGCACATGAGCATGTGAACACACATGTTACAATGCACCTCGATGTGATACAGACCCTTGAGAAATTGTTTGAAAGCGGAAAAATAAATTGCGTGCATAGGTCACCATCTGCGGATGCATATGGGCTCTGCAGATGAGGCAGTACATTTTGTTTTTGCATGTGTGCCACTATTGCTTCATTTCTAAACCTTTTGGCTATAAATACCTGATTTTTTTCTCAGGTATATGTACAAAAATTTGAAGTAAAAATACTTTTTTTTCTTGAAAAACTCAAGTGTGATATATGAATCGTTGAGTGTGTTCATCGTTCAATAGAGTTTGAGGTATTGTCATTCTATCAAAGTGATTCATTTTATCTTGGGAGGATATATTTCATCATCTTGGGTACTTGAGGGGAATAATTTCTTAAGGAAACACCATGAATTTGGTGGACTTGAATCTCCTAATCTTTATCTCTTTCTAAACGTCTGGGAAAGACCAGGGTAAGAGTAAAGTTAACTACATGCATAACATCAGACACTCGAGCCCATCACTCAAGCCCATCTCTTCCACTTCTCCAACCCAGGCCCACAATCCTGATTCGGATGGGAAAGGTAACAAAGGCACACCTAGACATAAAAATGAAAGCTATACTAATCCTAAAGAAGAAAAACCAGATGAAATCTCCACAAACCTCAAAATTTGGAGCTTTTGGGATCTCCTACTCAACTAACAACTTCTCAACCAGTAGATAACATCTTAACTGGTCATGTCATCAACCTTGAGATGACAGATAGAGAAGACAATAATGAAACAGAGACTTCTACTCTTCCCGAGGCAAAGGCAAACTCAATGCCTATTTCTAAGTCTCTGGTTAATGAATAGACCCACACTCTTCTAAGAAATATTACAAAAAAAGATGTCATCGGCAGAAGAAATTTCCAATTTCAAACTTCAGGATGCTCTAACCTTTATCATTGCACCACTTTTACTAGACCACCAGCCAACTTCATGGTTGGAGATGGGTCTACTAGAGCAGGTGTTCCCACTATACTTGAGCTGGAGGGGGGGAAGAAAATAACAGTTTTCATTTAGAACCACCACTACCTGGCTCAGGTGATCATAGAGGGATTGAACCAGGGTCTTTTGAAATATGGTCAGAGCATATGGATGACTGCCCTTATGAACCTGACCAACCAAATCAGTCCCAACCCCCTAACACTAGAGATTCTTAATGCAGAAATGATATCCACCAGCCTATCACTCTCCTTCTTCCTCCAAAAGAAGAAGGACTTTCTAGAGAAGGGACCTTCTTTTGTACCCATCAGTGGGGACACCTTATCTCCAATGCTCCAGGATGAAACCCAAATTATGCCCCTTGAATTGAAGGAGAGAGAGAAAATAATAACAACAATAAAAGAAGGAAACCAAGAACTAGAGAGGATCCTGGCCTCACTAAAAGTTCCAAAAGTAGAAGTAATAACCCTAGGAAGGCCAATTCATCTCACCTTCGAGGAGATATCAAGCGAGATAGCTATAGTCCTTATCCCAAAGGAGACTACCCTCCTAGATTTAGAGATAGTTCCTCCCAGCCCAATTATAGGTAGTTTTTACAAGACCAAAATATCCCAATTGTCCAAAAAAAATGAAGAGATCTGACAGCTAACTAAAGAAGGGCAAGGGGATCCTAACGAAAGTTGGGGAATGAGAGGTACCACTAATACCAATACCAATGATGAATTGTATCATTTGGAACACTAGAGGCGCCAACAGAGCTAAATTCAAAAGGAAATACAAGGCCATGATCGATATGCACAAGCCTGTCATTCTAGCACTCTTAGAGACTACAATGGGTGACCACAACAACCTTACTGAGGAAATAGGTTTCACAAGAAAAATTTAATATCCAGCTGTTAGGAGGTCGGGAGGTTTAGTAATAATGTGGAATGATAACATCCTTAACATCAATGATATCAACATCTCCCCCAGGGCATTCATGTTACAGTTCAGGTCAGTAATCCTCTTTCTTATTGGTATTTTAGTGTTATTTATGCTAGAAATCATTTCGAGGATAGAAAGTCTCTTTGGCAGCAGCTAACTGATTTCTCTGACACCATTAAGAATAATTTGAATTATGCTTAGCTGGTGGGTGGGGATTTCAGTGAGATTCTGACTTTCTCTGATAAATTTAGAGGAAACAATATAAACCTCAATAGGGGTAACCGATTCTAGGAGTTCATTAAGTAAAGTGACCTAATTGACTTAGGTTATAAGGGTAGCAGGTTCACTTGGACTAACAAATGGTATAAGAGTAAGAATCCCTTATTCTAGAAAGACTTGATCGGTGTCTAGCTAACAATGACTGGATCTCTGTATTCCCTGAGGCTACAGTAACCCACTTACCCAGAACCCATTCTTACCATTTCTCACTTCTTATTAGCCTTCAAAAGCAAAAGGGGTTCACTGACAGACCTTTTAGGATGGAAACTATATGGTGCTCCCATTCATCCTTTCGCCATATGGTCTCCCAATCTTTTGGAACTGAGACAGACCTCGCACAAGCCATTATCCACTTCCAAACCCATATTATTAAATGGAATAAAGATACTTTTGGGAATATCTTTCAAAGAAAGAGAAGGCTAATAGACAGGATTGGGGTGCTCCAGAATTCTAAAGCCTACCCTCATAGTCATTTCTTTCATGATCTTGAAAACCAACTTCTCAAAGAGTACAACCACACACTTGATCAGGAACAGATGTTTTAGACGCTGAAATCTAGAATTAACTGGATCACCTAAGGGGATAGCAATACACGTTTTTTTACACTTCTACTTTGAATAGAAGGAGGATAAATCAGGTAAACTCCCTTAAAGATGAAGCTGGCAACTAGAGCTACTCCAATTAGGAAATCAAACACTTCATCAACTAATTCTACATAAATTTCTACACTTTTAAACACCTCAGTACCCCTTTGAGACTCCAAACCAATCTTTCTAATAAAGGTTCCATCAGTGATGAAGACCATCAAATCATGATGGCTACCCCAGATCATGAAGAGATAAAAAGATTTGTATTCTCGTTCAAACCCACCAAAGGTTTGGGACCAGATGGTCTCTACCCAATACTCTACCAAAAATACAGGAACATTTTGGAACCATCTATAGTCAAATTCTATCAGGATACCTTTCAGAATTTTAGTATGGATGATAAGGTAAACACAACCTACCTGTGCCTTATTCCTAAATGTAAGAATGCCACTTCTCTTAGGAATTTCAGACCTATCGAGCTTTGTAATACTCAATATAAAATCATCACCAAAATCATACAAATAGGTTAAAGAGGCATCTTTCTAACATCATCAACAACAGTCAATCCAGCTTCATAACCAATAGAAGAGCTGCTGATAATGCCATCATTGTCCAAGAATTCATTAATCTGTTCTCAAGAATGAAAGGCCAGAAAGATAACATGATGCTCAAAATTGATCTAGAAAAGATTTTGATAGGCTAGAATGGTCCTTCATCCGGTAGGCCCTACACTTCTTCAATATCCCCTAAAACTTGACCAAGCTGATCATGTCTTGTATATCCTCTTCTAGCGTCTCCATTCTCATCAATGGGGCTAAGACTGAATTCTTCAAGCCCACTCGGAGAATTAGACAAAGCAACCCCCTTTCTCTTTACATATTCATTATGTGTATGGATCTCCTCTCCAAAAGGATTGAACACGAAGTGGACTTATTGAATTGGACTCCCATCTCCACTTGTCCTAGGGGCCCCAAAATCTCTTTTTTTTTGTTGATGACCTCACCCTCTTTGCTCGTGCTGATGAGAAAAAATGTCAAATAATCTTGGACACCCTTAACAGCTTTAGTCATCATTCTGGCCAAAGGGTTAACAACTTTAAGTAAAAAATTATCTTCTTAAGCAACTGCTCTAAGGAACACAAAATCATCATTGCCTCAACTCTCCAAATAAAATACAAAAGTGAATTTGGGAGATATCTAGGATTGCTTATTTTCCAATAAACTCCCCAGGCTAAAGACTTCCAATTCATCCTGGATAATCTTAACACTAGGCTGGGGGGATAGAAAACCAAATTCCTTCATATGGCCGGCAGAACCATTCTTGCCAAAGCTTCCCTTGGTAGCATGCCTAACCACATTATGCAATACGTTAAAATCCCCAAGAAAATTCAGGATTGCATTGAACAGACTACTAAGAACTTCATTTGGGGATCAACCAGTGGACGAAGGAAAATTCACCTAATCTCCTGAGATACTATAACACTTCCTAAAAAGGATAAAGGCCTTGGCATCCAAAAAAACCAAACTCAAGAATATCTCTATACTGATGAGTTTGGCATGGAGATTCTTTCATGACCCTACTAACCTATGGGTCAAAGTCTTAAATGACAAATACAATTCTAAAGGGTTAGGGGTCTCTTCCTATGGCTCTAGAACTTGGAAAAATATCCTAAAGCATTGGCATGGTTGTCAGCAAGCCAATGTTTGGAGCATAAAGGATGGTCATGATACTAACTTCTAGCTTGATTGATGGACACCTAACAATCCCTCCTTAAGATTCACCTTTCACTAAGAAGGAGGAAAATAGTAAATTATCGGAGGTATGGAAAAATAACTCTTGGAATTTTGACCAGTTCTTTCTTGAAATTCCACAAGCAATCAGACATTTCATTACCAGTGTGTTATTCCCAAACCCAAACATTAAGAAACATATTTATCTATGGAGATTGAATGGGGATGAATGCTTCACCACCAAAATAGCTTGTACTTATCTCATCCAAAAGAATAGGACTGGAGCCAATAATAGATTTAGGTACTGGACTTGGGTGTGGAGACTTCACACATCCAACAAAGTCTAATTTCTCATTTTGAAGCTCCTTCGTGATAAACTACCTTCTAATGAGAATTCGGCAAGGAAGGGGATAAATGTAGACCATAAATGCCAAATTTGCAACATCCCTTTCGAAGACACCAACCATGTGTTTTTCAATTATGACAATTCTAAGAAGCTTTGGGTTGACTTCTTGATCAGAACCAACCATATGGATATGCCAAAGCTTACGATCAATGACTTCAAGCCTGAAAGGTGGATGGCAATGTGGAAAATAATTAAGAACAAGAGCTTTGATAAGCACCTTCTATGGGCTGAGCTCTTTCTCTTCTGTCTCTGGACTGTGTGGAAAACTGGGAACGATAACACCTTTAGCCACCACACAAATGAGGCATCCTTTGAAGTAGCTTATGCTCAGGATATAGAATTCCCACTTACACCTTAAAGCCAGAATTCCTAGAACTCTCATCTCGACTAACATCAAATGGGAACCCCCCTCATAACACCTATAAGCTCAACATAGACAACTCTTGTTTGGGTAATTCGGGAAAGAGAGAAATCGGAGGGGTAATCAGGAACCACAATGGAGACTGGATGTTTGGTTTCACAAAAAAGCTATCTCAATGTTACGAATAACCAAATGGAATTGATATCTCTATAAGAGGGTCTCAAAATAATTGATCTTCACAGCTTCATACCAGTTGAAATCAACACTGATTCATTAGAAATTATCAAAATGCTCACTAATAACAATCTCCTCTATGTTGATATCATTCATGACTGCAGGTACAGGTTGAAGAAGCTGGGAAACCAGTTGTATCCCACATCTATAGAGAGCAAAACATAGTGGCAGAATCACTTGCAAAGATGGGAGCAAGCTCAAATGATTTTGCAGGAACAAGACTTTTGGAAGTTCCTCCAGTGTGTGCTCGTCATGATTTATGGGCATACACGATAGGAACTACATTTGAAAGGAGCATCTGATATAATATTGATAGCCCATCAAAACTTAACTATCAGTTATTTGATATTAATCCAGGTTGACAAACCTTGGATGCATGTAATCTATTATGTTTTCTGCTAATTTTAAATGATTAATGAAACTCTTTTTTACCAAAATAAAAGAAAGTCATTTTGCAAAAATTATTTTCATTAAGTTATCTTTTCGTATTTGGTTATTCGAAAATATTTTTCTTGAAATTTTTTTAATCAAATACTTATGTGATAAGCTATTTCTTCTGCAATATCTTAATTTCAACTTTATATCAAAACAAGAAAATAATTTTATTACACTTTCATAAATATATATTTAGGAATTATTCTTAACATTAATGCATAAAGTCCTATCAAATCACCATTTGATTAAGGAGAATTAGTTATATTTGTATACACGTTTATTAATTATTCATTGCTAACATTTGTTATTTTGCAGTTCAATAGATTAATATTATTATAAATCTTCAATTCACATTGTATCAAAATATTTTTATTATTCTCCAATTACCAAACATCAAGAATATTTTCTATTATAAATGAGTTTAGTCAGTTTCAAAAATATCTATATAACAATTAGTTCAGATGATAATTATATTTATGAGTTGATTTTTAAAAAAAATTTCTTACATAACTTCTCAGAAATGTCGTCTCAATGATTGGAGATCTCTAGAAGAAAGAAAATCTCTTCGTCACCCATTAGGTCAGGGATCCTTAAGTGGTTTTCATGATTCAAGAAGTAGCTTTCAAAATTTTGAGACAATGCCTCGTCTTAAAATAAATGTACCAAATCTGAATTGTAACCCAGATAATACCTAAAGAAATTTAGATTTTTCATTTCCAAATCTTAATACCAATATTACTTTTGATCGAGAAGAGAGTTCATTTCAGCAACAGCTTTACCGCCCGCAACTTCATTTCAATCTCCCTACCTCAACAATTTTAATCCATGCAGTAACCCATTTTTATAAATTCAAAATACTGTTTGTGGTGGATTACAACAAAAACAACAGAGATCATTATTTAGAATGTTGCATTCACAAGGATTATAGGGCCCAATTATCAGAAACACTAATTACAGACCTAACGTTGTGATAAACAGTGGGCATCATCATACTCAAAGTGATTATACCTTGAATCTTATTATGGTCCAAGGAGAAACATATTCAGGCAGTGGGATAATATCTGATAGAAATATCAGAAATGCGAAAAGTAATGGCTACAACTTGGATGTCATTATGGATAATGTAACAACATATTCAAGTAATGCAATGATTTATGATACTCATGTTGGAAATGTGGCTATTAATGATTGGGAGAAGCAAATTCAAATTTCCAACAATATATTGGTGAACCAAATAGATCTAATATGAATAATCCCTTCGAGAATCTTGAACTTCTAAGTGCTAGCCTACATGATGAACAAGATAATGACTTTGATCAGGTTTACTATTATGATAAGGTTAGTGCTTCTATCTAATTTGGTATAACATTTATTTTATGTTTGATTATTAATATTATTTAAAATTAGTATAATATAAGTTTTAAAGCTTGTTTTTTGTATCATAAATTCATATTAAACACATGATTAAATTTTATTTTTCCAATGTTTGATTAGGAATATAATGTCCAATATCTCTGTTCCGAATAAAGTAAGTCTTAAGCAAATTGGGTATAATTTATTTTTCAAGAAAATATTTTTTGACACGCCCATAATCTCCTCTAGATATTACTTAAAACCTATATATGTAGGTGACAACTACATCGAATGTCTGTTTTGAGGAATCACAAAATATTCCAATAAATTCTTAATGTGATGATCCAGTGCTATCAAGACTTTCACTGACAACTCTCAGAATCATTCTTTATAGTGACAAAGTTGCCTTCTCAAGTGGATATTGCATCTTTCATATTTTTTAAACTATTTTATTTGGTATGACTTGAAGTATTGTTTTATTTTATTTTTTTCACGCCCCTAGCCTAGACAGGGTGAATACGAATCGTATGAGCATGAGCTATGCGACTTATGTATATACTATGCGGAAGAGTTACTATTCCTAAACTATGATAAGGGGCTATGAATAAACTAACTCTATCCCATTGGACACTCATCTGATACAGACATGTGAAACTTTTGGTTTCTTTTGAAATTATTCGAAATAATTTTGTTTTTTCTTTTAAAACTTTTTGAGTTATAGTTATAAAATATTTTTTTAAAATTTTCCAATTTTTTGGCTACGTGTGACAACTTAACATTGTCTATGAAGTCTTTAAGAGAAATTATAATTGTACTAGGAAAGATGGTCAGAACGGGACCCCGACATACCCAAACTATAACCAGAAATACACTTAAATAGTACCAGACTTTTATTAGCTCCAGGTAAGAAAGGAGCTCTCCAACTGCTTTGTAGAATACAAATGAGTGCCTACTATAAAAGTCTGCTCATCGATATACCTATTCCTGTATTTCTAGAAATATAGTGCCCTCGAATGTAGGAATATTAGTACATTACAAAAAATGTACTAGTATGTAAAGTAGACAGGATGACAAGTAGACGTATAAGGATACTCAATGAATCAAACAACAAAATAAGCAACTGCGGATGACTGAATACTAGAACCTCTTATATGAAACTATAACTTATGGGAGAACGGGTGAAAAAATACACCATATAAGACCATTACCTATGCATTTACCTTATTAACTTATCATATAATCGCTTATGAATAAATCAACGTTATTAAGAGCCTATTAATTTACCCAAGTGATGTCCTATGCCTAATTTTAATGTAAATAACCATGTGATGACCTACCAAAGGCATTCCATGATAAGAGTACTACATGTGTTACCCAAATACTTCTGATCGTGATTTTATACATATAACTGTAATTATAGTCTGTACAAAGTACGTCCTCATGGGTTCACTATAAGGGTCTGCCCACAGGCTATATGTTCCATATATTGGCTCGAGTTATAGGAACTAGTTCAGTTGACTCCAAATGCAAATGATGCCACAAGGGTAGATATGTTACAATATTTGGGCTCACTATAGTGGTCTAGTCTTAATTCTGTGCACAGAATTACGTCACGCGTATGTCAAGCCAAATCTATGAATACCCTTCCGTCATTAACTTTTATCAAATAGCACCCTATAGGTATGTGCAAGTATATATTACGATGAATATTGCTTAGCTATTCAAGTAGTGCTGTCCATATACAACTAACTCCTTTGATAGTATCGAACTATTTAAATGCTAGTACTTTATATCATCATATGACTATATTGCTATGTGATCTAATATACTAGTACAACTATAGTACAGTTTGGCCATTTATTTTAATTTATAGCGTATTATAGATATACTAGGTGACTTCTAAGAATTTATAACGAAGGAAAACAAACTCTATAAATACTTGACTTGACAAGAGTAGTACTTATGACTTCAATAAATAGATGCATGAGGCATGAAGATGCATGATTTCAATTGAAAAGGACATGTAGTCATGTGTTAGGCATGTAGAAACTGAAAACTTTATTCACATATATCGAGTAGACTATGTCAGCTCTTTCAGGTGAAACAAATGACTCTAGGTCGTGCCTTTAAGGCGAAGGGGTTTTTAGCTTTACATACCTTTGATGGTTTCCTAGCTAATGATACCATAAGCTTCCAATAACTTAACCCGCGGGAGTGTAGCCTTTACATCGGCAACCACCAATCCTCACTATCCAATTGGAAAATAATTAACTACAAAAAAATAATAATATATACATTCATCAATAATCCATAGGTTCACCTAATAATTTATTCCAACACTCTTCACTTATGCTCGAAACTAATATTTTCCTCAGCAATCGTTTGAATTGAATTCCTTATTTTTCCAACCTGCATGATTCAATATAAAATATGCCAAATAAGTCAAAATTCCCATATATATATATATATATATATATATATATATATATATATTAGAAATTAAATTCTCTTGACTTCTTGTATGTTTACTACTTCTTTGTATTTTTGGCACATATTTCTTAGATCATGAAGTCTGTAATATTTAAGTCTCAATCACGAATATTATAGAGTCTAATAATGTGATTCAAGTACTCTCAATGTATGTATGGATCCACATTCTACATAATGGTTGTAAAGTATTTAGAACATAATATAGTATATGAATTGTAAAAATTGGAGGAAATTAAGTTGGAACGACGAAATTGGCCAAAAGATAGTAAAAAATCAAAATTACACTCAGTCGATGTGTCAGGTATTTTTTTATTATAAGTTAGGCTCACGTCACGAGAAAACCTAGACATGACATATCTCGAGCTTTGCGAGAAGACGTATAGTGGAGCTAAAATTGATATTGATCATTAACATTTTATTTTATACTATCTAGTCAAGTTACGAAAAAAATTGGATTGAGATTAATTCACCTTTTGACCAAAAATTAATTGTATGATTACTACTGTATTTTAGGTACATGTTGCTTAGATCATGAAGTTCATAACCTAAACTTGTCAAACGGGCCAATTTGATCCGGCCTGAACAGGTCCATTTAATAAAATCAGCCCAGTTTGACCCGATTCGATCAGTCCACGGGCTATAGGATTTCAGGTCCCAGTATGGGCTAATTTTTTTGGGCCTGATTAATCATGCTCGAACCAAATCCGATTCAGGCCAGCCGATTAATCGGCCCAGAAACTTTTTTTTTTTTTAAATCAATTTTTGACTGTTTTGGCCATTATAGCCGTTGGGCCCAACGGCTATATGACCGTTTGGAGCCCAAAAACAGTTATATGGCCTTTTAAATTAAAAAAAATTCATTTAAAATACTTTTTTAAACCCAAAAAAATTCCTATAAATACCCTACACTTTCAAATCATTTTCCACACAATTTTCATTCTCTCAAATCTCATTCTCTCTCACATCTCAATTCTCAAAATTCAAATATTCTATATATTTTCTAAAGTGCTCAATTTAATTTTTTAATTTTGCTATTACAAAGTACGAGTGGAAGTTTCTAAAATCGCAACTTTCGGATACTTTTAAAATTTGGTGTTGTCGTTTCATCTCTTACTTTTAATTTTTAATTATTGTATGAATTATTGAATATTTAATTTTATTATATTTGTGTATTTTAAATTTTTTTAGTTTTATTTATCTTATGGATAAATTAAGAAACCTCACCACTAAAAGTGTAAAATTTTTTTGTCCCGAAAGTGGTAGTGATAGTAAAAAATAAATTACTGGCGGTAGAGGTACTTCAAGTAGTAGATATACCCGTGTGTCTCCGGTACCTCTTAGTCGACCTTTTGAGAAAGAAGTAGTTGTAGGTGTTCATGATATGAATTATGTAGAAGCTCAGAAAAATTATGTTATAGAAGAAGAAAATGAAGTAGATGTGGTTGATTTAGATTAAGCTGATGAAAATATTGGTGAGACACCCGCAATAGGAAATGCTAATATTAGATCTAAATCGGTTAATCGCCCCCCTCGTCCTCCCCATGTCCCAAGATCTCATAAAACAATGAGTATTACATGGAAATTTTTTACACGTATATCAGAACTGAGGTGCAATGCAATATTTGTCAATAAATATATAAGCATAGAAGAGGAGGCAAGCAAGGGGGTACGTGTACGTTAATGAGACATATAAGTGATAATCACGAAAGAGAGTTATTTATTGCAAAAGGTGGTCAGGATGTTGGTGGGCCAACAAAAACTAGAATTGATCCAGCAATCGGTCAGATAATTAAGAAGTATAATAAATTGAGGGACCGGGAAGAAATAATAAAAATGGTTGATGTGGGTTGTTTGTCTTTCAGTTTTCCTTCTTCTGATGCTTTTATTCATTAAATTCAAGCAATTTATAATCCTATGTTTAATGGTATTCCTAGAAGTACTTGTCAGGCAGATATTTTTAGACTTCATTCACAATATTATTTTTATTTATCTACATTGTTAAAAAATATTCAATGTAGAATGACTCTAATTTCTGATCTTGATAGCGCTGTTAATAAAAATGATTATTTAACCATTACTTGTCACTAGATAGATAGTAATTTTGTTATGCAAAAACGTATTTTAGCTTTTTGTATGATGAAGATCGTAAACATACTGGAGATTTTATTGCTGATTCAATTGATAAAGTTGCAGAATTTTATGGTATTGAAAATAAAGTCTTATGTATTGTTTTTTATAATGCTTCTAACAACAAGATTGTTATTACAAAGTTAAAAGCTAAGTTATCTCCACCGTTACCTAAAATATTTCATGTTAAGTGTGCTTGTCATATATATAATTTAATTGTAAGATATGGTCTTGAGTTTTTTGATCTTTATATTGAAAACATCTGGCTTGCTGTTGGTTTTATTCAAGGAAATAATTGAAGAAAAAGAATTAGAGAATTTAAAGTTAAATGTGAATAAAATGAACTTGCACCGATATTGATGCCTAAAGAATGTGATACTAGATGGAATGCTACGTATGATTTTTTGTAAAAATTTGTCATAAATATAGAGTTTCTATTACACTAACTTTTAACAAACATTGTGGTTTATTTGCTGATTCGGTTGAATGTTTGCTACATGATTTTGATTGGATTGTATTTGATGATCTTGTTAAGTTTTTTGAAAAAATTTATATAGCTATGGTTGAATTTTTCAGTGCTTATTATCTTACTGTTTGTAATATTTTAGCATAAATAACCGATATTTTTGGTTTACTCAAAGAATATAAGGATAAAGAGGGTTACAAAAAAGCTGTTGGTGCTATGTTTACTAAATTTAAAAAATATTATTTTCGATTCCCTCTATTTACTTGGTGCTATGCTAAATCCGTGTATGAAATATACTACTATGTGTCACTTTAGTACTCTTATTTATTCTAACTTAGAGATAAATACTAATAATGATTCTGATGATGAAGAACAAGAACAACCAGATTTGTGGACGGCTATGGGTGATGCGAACGGTTACATAGATAAATTATATAACCATTATGCTAATTTACTTGATTTAGCTGTACCGACAAATATCACTCCAATTATTACTCATCATCCTCCCGAGGATCCATCATCTTCTAAAAGGCCGTCACATAGTGATTTTTCTGATTACTTTTATGATTTAAATTATTGGAACAGTGTTGAGGCGGAAACTTACACAACAACTTATTGGGAAGAGCTTAAGTATTATCTTCGAACACTGCTAGAGGATCATAGACGATGGATCAACGCGTTGGATTGGTGGAAGAATAATGAAACACAATATCCTGTGCTTTCAAGATTAACTAGAGATATATTGAATGTTCCAATGTCAACCGTTGCATCGAAAAGCATTTTTAGTCAGGGATGACAATAGCTTGGAGACAACTGACACTCATTGAGAAGAAATGCTATGAATGTTCTAGTTTGCCTTAGAGATTGGATTAGAGCGGAACGAAGAAATCAAGGAATGGAGATGGAACCGAAAGACGAATAGAAACTTGAAGAAATTATGACTTCAAGGGAGAACTCAGCAGAATCAAGTTCAGTGCATGGTTTTACCCCCATTGACTTTGACTATCCTATGCAAGTTCCCGTTAATATTAACATGGCTGAGTTGGAAAAAATGATGAGAACTTTGTAGAATTTTTATTCATGTACATTATAAATTTTGAATCATTTTACAATCAATAAAATATAACATTCATTCACTCCTTAGTCCTTACTTTGTAATTTTTTTGATTTAATGATTTAAATTGATTTAAACATGTGTATATGTTTTATAAATTAGTATATATATCATTATATTGTAGTATATATCTTGTAGCGTATTTTTTAAAGTAGTACATATATTGAATGGTATGTATATATGTGTATATATTTTCTATAGACTCTAAAGTAGTATATATTTAATGTATACATGTGTATATGTTTTATAAATTAGTATATAACTATATATATAGTGTGTGTATATATTGTAATATATATATATATATATATATATATATATATATATAT
>NC_061119.1:17935889-17939160 GCF_002878395.1 Capsicum annuum | reverse complement strand
ATATATATATATATATATATATATATATATATATATATATATATATTGTAGTATATATTTTATTTTAAGTAGTACATATATATTGAATGGTACGTATATATGTGTATATATCTTCCGTAGACTCTAAAGTAGTATATATTTAACGTAAATATGTGTATATGTTTTATAAATTAGTATATGTATCATTATATTGTAGTATATATCTTGTAGTATATATTTTATTTAGAGTAGTATATATATTTAACTAACGTATAGTCATATACACGATTACATGTGTAATTGTGTATATATGTATATGTTTTTTAAATTCTAATGTAGTATATACTATATATATAGTGTATATATATTGTTTAACGTATTTAAAATGTATAGGTGGTATATATAGTGTATATTGGAGAAAAAACTTTTTTTTTATTTTGATCGGTTTTGACAGGATTTTGGACCGATTTTGACCGGGTTTAGACGGGTTGGACCGGGTTAGGTGTAGTGGACCGGTCCTGGGTTGTTTTTTTAAAATTTACTGTTGGACTCGGAACCAAACCGGCCCGAAACTGAATCGGCCTACAAACCGGTTAAATGTGATGGGCCGATTTCGGGTTGACCCAGCCCGACCCAGTTAACTGGCTTACCATAACTTTAAGTCTTAATCAAGAATATTAGAGTCTAATAATGTGATTCAAGTACTCAATGTATGTATTGTTCCACATGATGGTTATAAAGTAGGGAAAAAGCATCGTTTCCACCCCAAACTATATCTGAAAAGTCAAAGTCACACTTAAACTATACTAGTGACCTATTACACACCTAAACTATAAAAAAGTGAAACTATTTACACCCTGTCATGCTACCACCACTTGCATGTGGTGTAGTATTTTACACGCGCTGCCACGTCAGTAAAAAGTATCACCTTTTTATAGTTAAGGTGTGTAATAGGTCACTTATATAGTTTAAGTGTGGATTCGACTTTTCGACTATAGTTAGGGGTATAAATGATGCCTTTTCCCTTAATGTTTTTAGCCGTTTACTTTTGTTATTTAATAGGTTGGACGCGCCTAAAATAAGTGTAACACACGCTTTTTAGAATGGGGGTCGCGGGGAGGTAATAATATCACCTTTTTATAGTTAAGGTGTGTAATAGGTCATTAGTATAGTTTAGGTGTGGCTTAGACTTTTCGGGTATAGTTTAGGGTGGAAACAATGTCTTTTCCCTTATCAAGTATTTAGAACATAGTATAATATATGAATTGTATAAATTGGAGGGAATTAAGTTGGAACAATGAAATTGGCCAAAAGATGGTGAAATTTCAAAATTAGTTTTGATGATTAACTTCTTGTTTTATAACCAATTAAGTTAGGAAAGAAACTGGATTATGATTAATTCACCTTCGGGAAAAGAATTTAAAATTTTAGGGTATATAGAAGTACAATTAATTACATCGTGTCTTTTTCCATCCGTACCATACTTTATAGATAGCTAATCCAATTAATTAACTACTTCAAATCGCAGAAAGCATAGCAAACTGTTCCCTTAATCATAATTAAGTTGTACAAACATTGTTCTCACAATGATTAGATGCAGCCACAACCATTTCTCTACAAATATACCCCAATGGAACCCTTTTCCTGTTTAAAATAATCAGATATTTTGAGAATTCTTTCTATTGCAGTTATACATTTATTTTTTTGGTTTCTCATCCAGTGTTTGGTACTCATGTTGAAGCCTGACTAATTTGAATCCATGCTGGAGAATCTCACTATGGGGTAAAGCGCTCCCTATCAAAGGCGATTTCATGCCCAGGGCTCGATCCTAAGACTACTTATTAGAAATGGATAAGTACTTATCACTGTACCAACCTTTTGGTGGTTCTATTGCACATATACGGCATACCTATCGAAGTGATAATCAAGTTGTATAAAGTGACAATGAGGTTATATGAGAGTGAATGTTGGACCTCTAAAGTCTACATATCCACAATTCCAGTGTTATAAATGTATGAAACATTAAGATGAATATGCGATTTGATAAAACTAAGGTAAGATGTTGGACCTCTAAAGTCTACATATCCACAATTCCAGTGTTATAAATGTATGAAACATTAAGATGAATATGCGATTTGATAAAACTAAGGTAAGATAAGAAATATATACACATTTGTCAAAAGGTGGAAGTAGCTATAGAGGATAAAATGAGATCAGAATGTCATTTGAAATGGTATGGACACGTCTTAGTTCATAGGCTTCTAGATGCATACATTGATTCTTAGATGCGACAATAAAACATGATGATTCAAGGTGTTTAAAAAGAAAAATATAGACCTAAATAAAACCACATGAAAAGTTCGCATGGGCATGGTTGAATGGTCGCGAGGTGGGTCTCCCATGTGAAAGACTTGGAGATCGAATTCAACCTTTGCATGTTGCTCAACCACGAGCTCGGCGTATAAGATTTGTCTAGTATGGTTCCATTTTTTGTGTGGTTCGCGAGCACATTAAGTAGGTTATAACAAATTATTCACTATAGATTGCTCACTCAAAGACGGAAACTGTTACAGAGATTGTAAATTCCTATGGATTAAAAATAAAAAAAATCATCTCAAAAGATCACAGTATATCTCGTGATAATTCAGGCATATCTCAATGATTAAAAAATAATGAAAATTATAAATCCCTTATAGAAGATTAGAGATAGACCTTACAGAGTGTGTTATTTAGAGAACCTCTATCAAAAATAACCATGAAGTACAAAATATTGAAATATAATGGATTTCGATTAAAAAATATTAATAATATCAAGTATTAATGACCTTTTTTAAATCCTTTGACAACTTTACATTTATGTCCGGTCATTGCTAAACTAAGAATTCAGAAGTAGATTGATAACTAGTTAATTTAATTTCTCTCCAAAGTCATTTTCATGCTTGGACTTTTAGGGGCAAATTAACCTTAAACTTAATGAAGGATCATGTTGGTGTAAAAATTAAGAAATGATAATTAGACTCAAATGATAAAATTTTTGTCATCATGGAGTATTAAATAACAGGAGTTTAAGGGTAGACTAAACTTGTCCTCCAATCATGAAGGAACAAATCAACATCTTCCATATAATTAATAACAATCAAACATTAAATTAAGTCCTTCAATTGACTACGTGAGTAGCTCAACTAACTAACACGACTACTAATTACGTCAACAACATACTAGTGGCATTTCATATTTGAAATCTAGGGAAAATAAAGTATACGCAAATCTATTTAATTTTTATCTTTTATGG
>NC_061119.1:17897032-17935789 GCF_002878395.1 Capsicum annuum | reverse complement strand
ATCCTAAATTATCACTTCTCTCTAAACAGTTTTTAAAATGTTCTATATATTCTTCTATTTTCATTTCGTCCTTTTGACATCCTTTACATTTAAAAGTTATATATTTATATTCTTCTGCTAAGTTTTCAGCTTTTTCTATGGCCATGTATACTTCATATCCTTCTTGTAGGACTTCTATATTCATAAACTCGCTTGCACCGTCAGCGGAAATACCTTTAATGAAGAATTAGACAAAAAATTATTCAATAAATTACCTGGAGCCTTAGGAAGAGAAATAGAAGATAGATGGTATAAAAGAGATGGTGTAGTAGCCAACCGAAGTTCCACAATAAGTTATAAAGAACTAGCAGAATTAGTGGTTGAAATCTAAGATCTAGGTAATCGAGGCGTTTATATATATATATATATTAAAAGTGTGAGGGGCCTTAGAAATATTGTTTGAACTTTTTGCCCTTCATTTAAAGTCTTTATTTTAGACAAAATCGTCATTTTGCTATTTTTCCTAATATTTAAGAGTTGAAAGTTAATTAAATATATTCATGGTAAAACCTTTCCTTAATAGAAATCATCAGAATTTCACTATTTTTTTTTCTAATTTAAGATTTGAAAAATTAATTAAATATGTTTATAGTAAAACCTTTCCTTATTTGAAGTCATCAAAATTAATGAAAATTAATATTTTTTTCATTAGTTTAAAAATTCTAAATCAACTAAATTTTATTTTAAGAAGATTTGAAAAATATAGAAATAAACATAAAACCGTTAGAATAAGAAAAATTTAAGAAGTACCAGATTTTTAAAAGTTTTAAGTACGTAATAAAAATATAAACAATGATTTTGTAAAGATTTAACTTTTAAAATAAGAAAAGATTTTAAATATAAAAAATAATTGTAACACAAATATAGTACAAATTGATGTCTCTCTTAGCTTACGGCAACAAAAGAAAGAGATACTTTATGACAAATACAAAAGTGATGATTTGTCACCACCTGGACTTCTCGTGGTAAAGTATATATGTGTATATATTTATGTTTACATTATTATATTAAACTGTGAAAGATTTTTTAAAAGTGATTTGAACTTTTACGCTATATTAAAAATCTCTGCAATAGACAAAATCATTTAATTTTATATGATCAAACACTAAAATATATTTTTATGTTTATATTATTATATTAAAGTGTTAAGGATCTTTGAAAAGTGATTTAATTTTTTTTAACACTTTATTAAAAATCTCCGTAATAGATAAAATTATTTAATTTTAAATAATCAAATATTACATGTGCGAGACACGTGCGGTTAAACTAGTTATACTTAAATATATAAAACGATCCATTTAATGGCTATCTTATAAACTAGTTCACCCTAAAGCGTCTGACTGTAATTATCCCTATTTAAACTCTCTAATAATTTACAAATTTTGCAACCATAACATATAATATAGATTAATTTATTCAGATAAAATTCGCACCACAAAACTTACAAGTTATGTGACAAAGGTAACATTAGTTGTCTTGAAATTCTTAGTTTTCATAACAAATGTACGTTAAAGAAATAACCAATTATTTTTATGTGTAGTTCACCTAAGAGACTATATATATTAGGTCGGTGAATTTTGCCTCCTACATTGAAATATTGTTAATTATAGAATTATAATACTAATCTTAGGCTTATTGTTTATTAGTCTCTTAACAAATGTTCTTGTTTCCTCTAATTACCACATGATCTAATTTCAGTTTGTGATGATAATGATTCAACATTAATAATTCTATGTATAATTGACAACTAAAAGACGAAAGCAACTCATAAAAGGCAATCATATCGTAACATTCTGTACTTTTACCTAATTTAAATTCAGTCCAAAAATATCAAAGACTTTCTTTAAAGATGAATACACTTTTATACATGTGTAATTTTCAAGATTTTGACTTTTCATTGTGTGGGAAATTGAATAAGCTTTCCATCGATACCAAATTCATCCAAATCCGACACCCGAGCGAAGAGTTAGAGCCATTTTAGTAAGACAGTGTACCGCCTGGTACTCTAGTGCATCGCGGAGGCAGTTCAAATGGCATTTGTCATTTTTCGGTGAGACAACACGATACCACCGCGTCGCACCACTAGTCTTTTTTTCAATTGTCACTTTCCAGTGTGACTCCGCGATCATGACGTGTCGCGCCAAAGGAAAAATTCGCAACCAATGAGTCACCGCGATGGCGCTGCGTCACGCCATCAGCCCAGTTTTCAATCGTCAGTTTCCAGTGACACGGCGCGATAGCACCACGTTGCGCTAGGTTCCCAACTCGAATTTTCAGTGACGAAAATTAAAAACTTTCTAGGTGCAATAGGGTCTTTTTTCATAACCCAGATCAGCCTTTAAACATGAAATTATGCCCTAAATGCCCTATTATGCCATTTTTCCTCACTTTCTCTCAAGAACAAAATGATTCTCTCTCAAGAGGCAGAAACCCTAGTTCAATAAATCAAGGTCAAGCCCAAGAAATTCTTCAAGAACTTCAAGAAGCTCACAAATTAAGGTATGTTAGATGTTCATCTATGAGTTCCTTTCACCCATAGAGTCCAAGAATCCTTTTTTAAACCTACAAGATCTCAAATTTATGATTTCCATGTTTATTTTAGATTGAATTCATGTTCATGATATTAATTGGGTTTCAATCCATGATTTAAATTCAAATTTCATGAAATTAAATAACATATGTGGTGAATATGTGATTATCTTGATAAACCCTTGAACGTATAAACTGATTAATGGATCTATGATGTTAATTTTATTTGTAATCCATGATTATGATAAGATTCATGGAAAATAGAATAGTATTTAGGGGGATTATATGAATTACACGCTAGACCCTTGAATTTGCAATTAAGTATTGTATTCATGATGTTTATGTGATGACCATTATCATGTGAAATACTCATGCTCCCCAAGTATTTGCTAAAATGCTTATGTGAAGTAGACAGAGGAATCATGAGATGTTATTATGAGATCTTAATCATGTACAAGCTTATGCCCTACAAATGTGTGATAAAATTCTTATGTGAATTGACTAGTGAAGGCATGACATGTTATTATGTGATCTCATTCATGTATAAATTAATGCATTACAAGTGTTTGATGAAATGTCTCTATGAATGAATTATGACCAAGTGAACATTGTTATATTATTCAAGATTATGCGTTGCTTTACTTTTCATGCTATCGAGTCCTAGGGGTACTTAATACCCGATTAATTAGTTGTTTACCTAGAGCCAGTGTCAGTTAAAGAATAGTATCAGTCATGTCACGATCAGTAGTACTCTCATTCAGTTATAGAACTTAGGAAAACTCAGTAAACTCAATCTCAGTCCAGTCCCGTTCAGTATACTCAGTTCAGTGTCTTTCAATTGGTAGTAGGATTTAGCACTGAGCGAGTGCAGGGATGGCGGCTTCCCCGTCAGATAGGAAGAGTCATTAACAGCAGTCCCTGTACTCCAGAACTGCATAGCCAACGCAGAATGAGGAGTCACCCGTCAGATTAGGCTGAACTACCTCCCAGGGGTCACCCGTCAGAATAGGTTTGGCTCCGCCTGGATGTCACCCGTCAGTTAGGCTTGACATTTTGATTTTTTCGTGTTAGTACCCATGGAACGGTATTATCACCCTTCTAACTGGGGTTACAGGTTGGACCCCAATTAGCTCAGATTGGGGCATGTCGGTTAGATGATACCTCCCACAGTTTCAGTTTCAGTTTCAGTTTCGATCTTCAGTAGGGAACTCAGTTCAGTTCTACAAAATCGGGACTGTCAGATATAGTCAATTCAGAACCAATAATTCAGTTATCAGTAACTCTGATATCAGTTACTCAGTTATTAGAATTCAGTACTTAGTTTAGAAAAGCTCAGTTAAAGCATGTATATAAACGCATAGTATTGCATACTTAGTACTTGTCGTAGTTCAGATTATCCATGTACTTTCATATTCAATTATTTTATATCATTCAGTCAGTTACTGTTCATGCATTTGAACCTCATCTAGTATACCAGTACATTCCACGTACTGACGTATACTCTTTCTTTGCGCTATGATGTCTCATATCATAGGTTCGAACGCTCAGTTTTCACGACCGCGCTTAGACAGATCCATTCAGCAATCGCAGATTAAGTAGTGAGGCCTCACTTATCGAGGATATTCTTTTATTTCAGCATTTCAGTAGTTTCAGTATTGTAGTAGTTGAAATTAGTTGGGGGCTTGTCCCATCAACTCCATATTCAGACAGTTCAGTTAGAGGCTTTCAAACTAGACTAGTTCAGACAATATTTCAGATACAGATGTTTTATCAGATGTTGTTATTTATTATTATTTCAGATTTTGAACCCTATGGCATTTTAGCCTGCTTTTCTTCATTTATTCAATATTATTGTTCAATGCTCACAGCATATATCAGTCATGATTTAGCTTGTTTTCCTTCGGGGTTGTAAGCACCGTGTGACGACTAGGGGGTAGTCTCAGGTCGTTACACATATTGTACTATATCTATAATCTATATCGATAATCTATAATCTATATCTATAATCTATAATCTATAATATATTAAAAATGTGAAGACCCTTAAAAAGTGATTTGAACTTTTTGCCCTTCATTAAAAGACCTTCCTTTAGACAAAATTGTCTTTTCACTATTTTCTTCAATTTATTATTTTATTATTTACATTTTATTAACTAGACTCCTAAAATATATAAGACTCCTAAAATATATGGAAGGAGAATCAATTAATATTTTCCTTTGTACTGATCAATTAGAAAAATACTCCTAAACTAGGATAGAAAATACTCCTAAAATAGGACTCTATTAAGGAAATACTTCAATAAATATTGAGACGCACGTTAAACTAGAGAAGAAATCGGCTTACTTATTGGGAAAATATGATTGATGCTGATTTAACTTGATTCGGTTGCATGAATGTCGGTCGGCTTTGAGAATTTTTTTTAAGTAAAGATAATGTTTAATTGTATTGTTTTTATATCTCTATTTTGAGATTTTTTTTTTCGTGTTAATGTTAAGTTTAGTTGTATTATTTTGATATCTCTATTATCGTATTATTTTGTTATAGTTTACAGGTGGTAGATGAGCGTCAGATGACTTTGAGAAAATTTGTGTAAAGCTTATATTTAATTATATTGTTTTGATGTCTCTATCATCGTATATTTTTGTTGCAGTTTACAGGTAGTAGATGAATGTCGATCAACTTTGATAAATTCTTTTGGTAAAAATTAGGTTTAATTAATTAAATTCTCCATAAGATGTTGCATTTAATTATTGTATTCATATTTATTATTTAAACAAATATCCTATTTAGTGTATCGTTTGAATTCAATAAAGTGAGGTACACGCGTGAAAAACGTACACCTAAACTAGTGTATATATATATAATCATTTTAATGATGTATTAAATATTATAATTTTTCGCTGAAGGATGAAGCCCCTAGTAAAAGCTTGGCTTCGCCCCTGCGGAAAAGAGACCACAAGATCTATTATATGCAGTATTATCCTGTATTTCTGCAAGAGGCTATTTTTATGTCTCATAAAAATTGACATAGAAATTCAATTATATATTATTCAATTTGGTTTTCTTATTGATCAGTCTAAAGAGGAAAATTGAATGGCTAATTATGTATTAAGTTGGCTACTTCACATCTATATACTCCAATCCCTTAATTTTAGCTTTTACCATCTGCGCCTCGTGTGGAATTCAGAATCATATTTGCCATCACTTTAAAAAAAGTGATCAAACTATGCCAGGTATAAATAAAAAGTGATCAATCTATGCTTTGTGTACTTATTTAGTGTACAATCCTTTTAACTTTTAAGAATAAGAAATTTCAGATTGTGCATTTTTTTTGTGCAAAACCTTTTTTTTTTTCAGATCGTGCACAAAAGAGTGCACAATCCATTTATTTAAAAATTGTGCACTCTTTTTGTGCACATTCCATGCTTTATTGAACAGCTGGGAGTTTGTTCACTATATTGAACAAGATGGAGTTTGCTCACTATATTTTTTTTTGAT
Organism: Capsicum annuum; assembly: GCF_002878395.1. NCBI lineage: Eukaryota > Viridiplantae > Streptophyta > Magnoliopsida > Solanales > Solanaceae > Capsicum > Capsicum annuum. Next base: position 17,929,723 of record NC_061119.1, on the reverse strand, counting down.
TAAAAGAAAAGAAAAACAAACAAAATGTTTGATTACTTATATTGACTTGTCAATTTTTGCTTATTTACAGACTCATTCTTAACCAGACGTTTGAAAAAAATCTAATACAAACATATGAAATAAGATAGAGTAATATAAAATAAGCTTTGTTTAATTATATGAAGGATATATGGGATTCAAGCATTGGCCAAACTCAGGGTCTATCTTTTCCACCAGCATTGGGAAAAGACCTTGCACAATAAGAGATTGCCGTGCCTGACTTGAAGAAATTGAACACAAGATTTGTCAACTTCAATGTCGATCAGAAGTTATGCTAATAAAAGAAATAAATTTAGGAGGAGAAACGAGAAGCAGGTTATAGATCACCACATTAGTAGTGGAAACAGACGTGATCTACACACACTGTGGAGGCTTCAGTAGTCAATCGTTGTAATTTCAAATATTTTGTCATTTTGATAGTTTCATTTAATGAAACGAAGAACCTAACTTTAGGCACAAGTCAAAAAGCTCAACAAGATAACTTATCATTTTAATGACACTGCAGCAATCACATCAAATAAGTTTATCACACGAGTGACTCTAAACAAGAAAATGCAAAATTAAAAGAAAATATTCAGAAAGTTTTGGACAACTTTTCTCACAATTATTAAAAGGACAACACATTATCATGTTAGTTCCCAATTACAATTTAGAAAACATAGTGAGCAAACTCCCTCTTGTTCAATGAAGCTTGGATTGTGCACTAAACAAGTGCACAATCTTTAAATAAATGGATTGTGCATTAAAAAAGTGCATAATTTTTTTAAAAAAATGAATTGTGTACTTTTTTTTGTGCACAATCTATAAATAAAAGGATTGTGCACTTTTTTTGTGCACAATCTGAAATTTCTTATTTTGGCGCCGTTTGCAATCTTCCATTAAAATTAAAAGGATTGTGCACTAAATAAGTGCACAACGCATAAATTGATCACTTTTATTTATATAATATAGATTGATCACTTTTTTAAAGTAATGACATATATTAATTCCGAATTCCCTCATATATGTCTTTGCTGTAAAAAGATTCCAATGACTACATACTATCTATTTTCACTAGTCAAAGAAGCATTTTCTATTAAAAGAAAGAATTCAAAAAAAAGAAACTAAATATAATATATCTTACAGAGCTGGATTCAAGATCTAAACCCCGTGAATTTGAGTTCAGATTACTATAATAACTAATTTAATTTATTGAGTTTGAAATTAATTATTTGAGCTTATTTAATGAACCAAGTTAGATTATAGAGTTTGAAGAACTCCTGACTTAACTTAACTTGTACATGAGATCTTTGATGTAAAATATATAAATTTTAGACATTTCTATTTTTTAGTTAATCGGAGTTTAGGCTAATGATTTTTAAGTGACAAATTAGATTTGTGGCTTTTGTGTGATAAATATTTACTTGAATGACCATTGATAAAATTTTTCGTCAAAATTTGGGCTCATTAAACATATTCAAAATCAATTATTTGTCATATGAAATATACCTTCCTCCTGGAGCCATTGGCTTTTAAAAAGGAACCTAAAAAAAAATAAAAATTTCATACTCTATCTCATAGAGATAGATGATACACAGCAAAAAATAGTATTTGATGAAAGTTATATGTACGACTCAATGGGAGGCGTTCACTTTAAAATGTAACAACAACAACGATATAATTGTGGAGGATCCATAATTTTTATTAAAAGAGGTCGAAATATAAAAATATAGTGCTGAGGATTTCAACTTGAAACCTCAAGGTGAATTTTGAACAGTTAAACCACTGAGTCAACCTCTAGTACTCTTACACATAAAAAAGTAAAATAAAATAAATTGCTTTATACATGTAGAATAATTTTTTACCAAGGAAATTCGAGTGGACATCATCGAACTTCTTTAGATCTGCCCATGGGTATATCCAGTGTAATTCATAAGTAGGACTGGAAAAATGGTAAATATACAACCTTACTCCAACCTTATAAAGGTAAATTAAGTTATCGAATAAGGTAAATGAAGTTATTTTCGATAGACATCATCTTAATTTTCACCTAACATTATAGGCCGGTGACTTTTGTCTCCTAGATTGAAATACTATTAAATCAGAATTATAAAACCAAATTGCAGCTTGTTCCTCTAATTGTAACAATCAATCAGCTTTCAGTTTGTACATGATACTGATTCTGACGTTAACTATTTTATAATCAATGGTTTAAAGCACTTACAGATAAGGTAGCATATATATATATATATATCTTTTTCAGTTAATAACATATGCATTTTGTTTGTGAAATTATAGGGGTTTGGTCCCATACTTAATAAAACCTGGAAATCATATGAGCAATTTGTCTTATATATAATATATATATATATATATATATATATATATATATATATATATATCCAAATTTTGTTATCGGACTACGTTTTTGTATCCAGAATAAAGGAGGATATCTCTTAACAAGAGATGGAATAATGCTTTTTAAAAACTTAACTTATACACCAGTACAAACAGTAACATTACCAACAGTATATAGAACATTAAACACACATAAAACGAGTTTGTTTCCAGAACCATGTTGCGAAGATTGCCAAAATAACCAATGCCAAAATAACAACCTGTTAAAAGAAAACAAAAATTTAAAAGAAAACCTAGAAGAATTTAGAAATTATACCCTGCTTAATGTAGAAGGACAAGAATGCTTAACAGATATGCTTAACCCATTCTTGTTATGATTCCGTCTTTCGTGTTCCATGTTTTATTACGAATCTGTGTGCTTTCCGTTGCTTTCCTCTGTTTTATATTACTTATGGGTGCCGTATTTATGTTATGTAATCTGCTTCTGTGTTTTACTATGTGTTTGTGTGGTATCTCGTGTCTTGAGCCGGGGGTCTATTGGAAACAGCCTTTCTACTTCATCAGAGGTAGAGGTATGGACTGCGTACATCTTACCCCCCCCCCAGACCCCACTAGGTGGGAATACACTGGGTTTGTTGTTGTTGTTGTTGTTGTTGAAGTATAGAAACCCAGTTTTATAATTTTAGAAAAGGAATGGATAAGATAGGAATAATAGACAGTCCAAAAGATTTAGAAAATATAATATCTATACTAGATAAAATGGAAATAATAGGAGAAAGACCGTTAGCCCATTGAGATGCTAACGAGATAATGTGTAAATTAGATATAATTAATTCAGAATACACTATAAAAACAGCACCTATAGAAGCAAATAATGAAGATACTAAAGAATTTGATATACAAATAAAAGAACTTTTACAATTAAAAGTAATAAGAAGATCTACTTCTAGACATAGATCGACAGCTTTTATGGTAAGAAATCATAGTGAACAAATAAGAGGTAAAGCTCGTATGGTAATAACTATAAAAGATTAAATGATAACACCCGAACAGATGCATACAAACTACCAGATAAAAGTGAGTTAATTAATATAATTCAAAATAAGAAGGTATATAGTAAATTTGACTGTAAGTCAGGATACTAGCAAGTCAAAATGCACCCAGACAGCATAGAATGGACTGCATTCACATGTCCAGGTGGACATTTTGAATGGTTAGTTATGCCGTTTGGTTTAAAGACGGCTCCACCCATTTTTCAACGAAGGATGAATAATATATTTGGAGAGTATAAAAATTTTATATTAGTATATGTAGATGATATTTTAGTGTTCAGTCAAAATATACAAGAACACTTAGGACACTTACAAATAATTTTTAGATTATTTGTTAAACATGGGATAATAATAAGTAAAAAGAAAATGGAATTATGTAAGACTTATATTAATTTCTTAGGAATAACTTTAGAAAATGGAAAGATAAAACTTCAACCACACATTGCAAAGAAAGTATTAGAAATGCCAGATAAATTAGAAAAGACAAAAGATTTACAAAAGTTTTTAGGATTAGTAAATTATGCAAGAAATTTTATTCAAGATTTAGAAAAAATAGTAGGACCAATATACGCAAAGACCGGTAGTAAAGGGCAGAAAAACTTCAATATAGAAGATATTAAATTAATTCAAAAAATAAAAGAAAAAATTAAAAATATTCCAAACCTAAAAATTCCATTAGAATCAGATTATCTAATCATTCAAACAGACGGAAGTGATTTAGGATGGGGAGCCATTTTAAAAGCACGACCTAATAAATACAGTAATAAAAATGAAGAACAAATATGTGATTATCAGAGTGGAGCATATAAAGAAAAAGAAAACAAGAGTGCTATAGACCTAGAAGTATTAGCTATAATATATGGGTTAAATAGTTTTAAGTTATATATTCTAAATAAAGAAGAAATTTTAGTTAGAATAGATTGTGAAGCTATAATTAAATTTCATCAAAAAATAAATGATAAAACTAGTAGTAGAAGAAGATGGTTAAGTTTTACAGATACCATATCTGTTTATAAGAATATCGTATTTGAACATATAAAAGGTAAAGAAAACGAATTAGCAGACCAGTTAAGTAGATTACAACTGGGAATAAATAAATAAATAAGTTTAATCCGACTCATTTGTTTTCAGCATGAGAACAACAGGACAACCTCCTGCAGATAAAGGCAAGGGCATAGCTTCGTTTTTGGATTCATATCAACAGATTGTTAGGTAATTTAAATTTTCGACCACTAGAATCTTTAGAAACAATGGAGAGAATTCAGTTTGGACCATTTAATTTAATTGCTTACCCTGAGAGTAACATATCATTTAGAATAAGACCAGACTACATTCTAGATAGACCTCAAAAGTGTTTAGTAGACAATCTTTGGATATCTTATAATAGACAAAATTGTAATCATTTTATGGCATCCATGAATTCTTTATGCCATTACATGACAGAAAAAAGTAGGCCTAAATTTAAATATTACGTAGTCATTCATGGAAAGACTAACGGAATTTTTCAAACATGGTTAGAAGTGTTAGATTCAATACAAGGTTTTAAAACCCCTCTTTTCAAAGGTTTTAATGATTTTACCGAGGCCACAAATCATGCTAGAGGATATTTAGGACCAAACTATTATATATCACCATCACTCAGACAGAACCCAGATCAAATACCTCAGTATAATTTATAAAGAGAGACGGGAAAGATTATTTTCTACAACCATTGTTCTTCTATGACAGAGAATTTCAAGAAGCTAAATACTCAGAAGGAATCACTCCTCATGGAAAACACTATATTAATAAAGCAGGTACAAATATTAGAAGCAAGACTCAACCATCAGACAAATGTAAGCAAGACAGATGCAAAAACACAGACTCAGACACAGAGTTCTCCATCTCCTCAAAAAATGGATGAGAAAAACCAACCAACCTCAAAACATACTTGAAATGTGTAAACTCTTCCTTCCAACAAACCTATCCAAGTTAGTTTTTTTTTTGTATAAACTCAATATTAAGTGTGTTTGAATAAAAGCTCCAAGTTTTCTATTTGATCTTAAGGGGGTTCCCGAAAGGAAACCTCTCTCCTAGTTACTTCATGTAAGTTCTTATTTACATATTTTTCCCCACAAAAAATATTTATATTTATGTTCTTATGTCCATGTTTAAAGTTTTTTAACATGTTTTTTGTACATCATGTAAATTAAATTTTCGGTAAAATTATTACCCTTAGTATATGGTTAGCCTCTTAATTTCTTAATAACAACGATGGATTAACCTGTAAATTCCTAGAAATTCTGGCTCTGATAGTCCGACAGAGTCTGGAAAATAGACAAAGGACGAGTGTTAGCTTCCAGACTAAAGTTTCCGGGGTGTGGTTAAAAAATTAAGTTGTTAGGAACATAGATTAAGAGGAAGAGATGAACCGGGTGTAAAAAAAAAATCTGGAGAAAATATAAACTATAAAAATGATAAACATGAAGAAACAACGGGAAAGAGGGAGTACTGAGTAGGCTTTAAAAAACTAATATACTAAAAAATCTTTATTTATTGAAGAATATTATTGAAATATACTACTGTAATATTTTAAATTCATCTCTACTTACATGGACTCATCAAAAAATTAGGAACCTTAAAGCCTGGTAAATAAAGATTAAAAATTTGTGGTGGATTACAGTGGTGTTTTCAGTTATATCACAACAATATTATATATAATAGTATTATCTTAATGTAATGCTTTCCAGTAACTTGATTAGGTTTAAAAAAAGTACCAAAACTTTGGCTTTTGTAATATGATGCTATGTTCTTTTTGTTTTTAATCATCATTATCTTTGTTAGTATTATCTTTTTACCTGAAAAGTTGTATACTAATGAAGTTGAAATATACCTTCCTCCTGGAGCCATTGGCTTTTAAAAAGGAACCTAAAAAAAGATTTAATTTTCGAATTATTTATTAAAAGTAAGAGACTAGGCTCAGAAATAAAATAGTTTAAATTTTCTAAAAGCAAACCTAAACTAATAAAAAAATATTTGAAAAAGTTTCATGACAGAGGGTAAGCCTGTGAAGAAGAATGCACATTATAGCTTAGGTGAATCATTAGAAAGGAAAAAGAAAATTTAGAAAACTTATAAGAATGAGTTCAGATTCAATCGTTAAGACATCTTTTGAGTTTGAAACAAAGAATATGAAAGAAAAATCATCTCAGAATTGAGCTTTGAAAAATAATACATCACGATCACAATCGTCTAAGCATGAAACAAAAGCCACTATATATCTTCTATGAAGTTTTATCATCCATTTCAATTATCGGTACAGTTTACCCAACTAGTAGTATAGAACACTGACTTATTTTTAGATGTTTTTTTATTTTTAATTGCTTTTTAATTTTTGGCGACGTTTGTTTTAGGCTAAAAAAGTTTTAAAAAAAATTTAAATTAAAAACCAAAAGTAAATTATTACCTACTTTTGACTTTTAACTTCTAACTTATAAGTCACTTTAAAAAAAGCAAATTCAAACACCCCCTTAACATCCAAATCGGTTGCTTGTTCATTCTGAAACTTAATTGGCGGTTAACTGATTAAAATTTTAGTTTTGATGGACAGTGTTATCTTGACAGAATCACTTGATACCTGTTGGTGGAGGAAAGTGGCAAGTATCTCGTGAAATTAGTCGAGGTGTGCGCAAGCTGGCCCATACACCATGATTATCACAATAGATATCTATCGAGTCATTTGCACTTATAGGGTCAAGAGTCCAGATAGTGTCATGAGGTTTGGTCCTTCTCCAAGTAATCGAGCAATGTCAACAAGCACAATGATGTGACGATCCAAAAAATCGGGATCGTGATGGCACCTATACAATCCTCCATGATAGGTTAGCCAACAAACCAATTCCAAACACAACATCTCAAATGTATAGAAGCATAAGAAAATAAGACGATAATAAAACCCAAATAATATTCAAAGTAGATTAATAGACTAGTATATAGTCATAGATAATCCTAGATTTGGTATCACTAATACAAGCCTTTAAATACTAAAATCAAAGAAATGTCTGAGTATCCCAAAATGCGAAAAATGCATAAAAATAAGGGTAGAGGAGATTTCAGTAGTCTCTGAAATCAATAGTAGCTAACTTGAATCTCCAAAGATGCTAACAGGAAAAAACCATAAGAATCAATGCCCAGAAGTCGTCGGATTTATAATTGAACGTAAGGTGCAGAAAACACAAGGATGAATACAAAACCACGTGTACTCAACAAGTATCGCCGATCGATCCAAATTCAAAGTGGTGACTAGTAACACCATGCCAACCATCTAAACTAACCTTACAACCTGCACTCAGGAGAGCCGCCCTAGTCCAACAAAATAATCAAGTCTAACAGTTATAAGAATATCATAACACAATACAGTGAAATCAAGTAACAGATATTCAAGTTCTCAATAATTAGTACAAAATCAACAGATACACCTTACTGAATCTGAATAGAAAATGAATGCAATGCGATGCAAGTCACACCCCTTTTTAACCAGAAAGATTAATTTTAAAGTTTGAAAGAATTTTTATTATTAAGTGACAAAAGATGAAAATTATTTCGAAGAGGATTTCATTTTTTATAATCAACTCAGAGTTGCCACTTGGCATAATCAGGTGTGTCAAGTTACCTTTGGAAATCCTTTTTCAAAAATTATTTTTGACTCTTTAAAACTGATTTACGAACAAAGATTCTGGCTAAGGAATTTTGTTGATCGAGGGGAAGGTGTTAGGCACCCCTCGATCCCGTGGTTCGGCCACAGTCGCTTGGTGGAGCGTATTGGCTAATTTGACATTACAAATGTATAAACCACACAAAAAACACATAAAACAATAATCAAACACACAAAACAAAAACAAATCCAAAATATAATGTCCAGTCCAATTATACAATCCAAAAATAGAAAAAATGTGAAAATATAAATTCTATTCTAAGCTAATCCTAAAACTACGCTCCAATGCCTCATCCGATGCCTCGAGCCTTGATCACGAGCCTCATCTGCCTTGATCACAAGCCTCATATATGTACATAATACTTCGGGGCATTCCTTAAATAAATCAATACAAATCTCTCAGGTCATTCTCTGACTAAAAACGAATACGTTTAATGACATGCGATAAAGATGAAGAAAATCACTCAACACAAATATTTACACATTTGATGATTAGAATCCTACGAGTTGGCTACCCCAAAACCTAGAATTTGCCTATCAATGCTCGACCTAATCAAGCCTCAACTTCTGCCTCATTTTATTCTTCGTCTTCTGCCTCATTTCATTGTTTAGCTTGGATCAAAAATCAAGCCTAGAAGGGCTTTGGTATATTTGTGGAGTTAGAGGTTGAATCTGGGGAGTTGGTGTGTGCCATTGGAGTAAGATGGGGGTTGAACATGTGGTTGTGTATTATACACTGGCTTTGGAGGTAGGGGAATGAAGTATAATGAATTTTGGGAGTAATTCCGTAGAGCTTGGGCATGAACTTGGCCTTGATCCTGAGAGCGACGACGACTTAGTATTTTTGACCGTTCCCCTTGTCCAACTACAATAGCAGATGAATCTTCCTCATTCTCCCCCCCCATTACTTCCTGAACCTTTTTGAATTTCTTGAGTAGTTTATTTCAATGTTGCAAAACTCACAATGCGACCGGTCTTAATTCCATCCTCTATCATCTCTCCCACTTTGAGGACCTCAATAAATGGCTTTCCTAATACAGGTAACAAGTGTTGATAATATGTTTCATCCTGTGCTTGAATAAACTCCTCCACTATCGTGCTTTCTTTCATTGGCGGTTTCACCCTAGCAGCTTGTTCACGCCATCTGATTGCATACTCCTTGAAAATCTCAGTACTTCTTCATACTGGTTAGGGATTTTTCGTCAGGGATCAATTCCACATTATATTGAAATTGTTGAACAAATTCATTAGCCAAATCATCCCAACTATTCCACCTATCAATATCCTGATCAACAAACCACTCTAAGCTTTTACAGGTAACAATTATTCTTTTACTTGATTCTGATATATTTTTTTAATTGACTCTTTTTTAGACCTTTCTGACTCTATTTTACTTGACACTTTTTTCTTTTCTTTCTTTTGACTCACATTTTTTTGAAACTTTTCTGACTCTATTCTTTTGCTCGATACTTATCTTTTGAGCTTTGTTGACTGTATCTTAATTTCAAAGAGGGGTATGAAAGAAAATAGAACTAAAGCTCAAATGGGGTAAACAAAGGATGACACAATGTTCGGATAGCAGAATAAAATGTCTTCATCATATCAATCCTTGAAAATGCAAGTACATGTCATGCAATATGATAGTAAAAGATGAAGATCATTTGTGACATTTTTTACAGCACTAATTTTAACTGAGCATGCGCGTCGCTACTTCTTCTACAAACTCCACCTTTGTTGTACATTCCTCATACTTTCGTGGAGCTGATTTTTGTGTTCCTTTTGATGTAGGATCATACATCCACTATTTGACCTAATTGAGACATGTCTTTTAATTGATGACCAAGTTATTCTTTTGATTCTCAAAACAATTGTCTTAATTTTCAAAGAAGGCTGCAACTTGTCACCAAATGTCCCAGCACTTTACATATTTTCTCAGATGCTTTTTCTAACTTTAGCCCTCTGATTCAATGTGTCATGGTTAAATTGATTTTTGAGATATGGCTGAAAATTTCGTAGGCATGTCATAGCACTAGAATCAACATAAAATGTATATTATAAAGAAAACAAACAAACAACATATATTTAAAACAAAAAGGGAAAGGGACACTTCATAAGTGGAAATAAAAGATAGAATGATTTGAACATAAACGACAGAGAGACAAAACAAGATAAATCCCGAACTACAACCCTAAAATAATTTGGATAATAGAAAAGAAAACAAAACAGACTATCAAACATCCATCCTAGCAGGGAGAGAAGTGACTTCCCAATTGCTGAGCTTGACATCTTAGCCACTATTTTGCATATCAACATGGCTAGATCTTTCCTCACTGTCAATGTTTTGCACCATAATTTATCTATCTCTAATCATCTTTTCAATTCCTCTCTTCAAATCTCGACAATCTTGAATACTATGACCCTGTGCATCAAAATAATACGCACATTATACATTAGGATCAAAATTTCTTGAACGTCGATTAAGAGTGTACCCAAGGAGAGGAGCGATCATGCCCCACTGTACCAATCTTTGAAATAAACTAGCATACAACTCTCCAATTGGTCTGATGCTATCTCTCGATTTCTATCTCATTTCATTTTTAGGCTTGGATCGAAAATCAAGCCTAAAAGAGCTTTGGTATGTTTATGAAGTTAGAGGATAACTCTAGGGAGTTGGTGTGTGCCATTGGAGTAAGATGGGGGTTGAATATGTGGTTGTGTATTATACACTAGATTTGGAGGTGGGGGAATGGAGTATAATGGATTTTGGGAGTGATTCTATGGAGCTTAGGCATGAACTTGGGCTTGACCCTGAGAGCGAAACGACGTGCTCTTCTTGACCGTCCCGTTATCCAACTACAATAGCAGATACATCTTCCTCATTCTTTCTCTCCCAACAATTTTTGAACCCTTTTGAATTACTTGAGTAGTTGATTTCAATGTTGCAAAACTCACAATGCGACCGGTCTTAATTCCATCCTCTATCATCTCTCCCACTTTAAGGACCTCAATAAATGACTTGCTTAATAAAAGTAACAAGTGTTGATAATATGTTTCATCCTGTGCTTGAATAAACGCCTCCACTATCTTGCTTTCTTTCATTAGCAGTTTCACCCTAGTAGCTTGTTCACACCATCTGATCGCATACTCCCTGAAACTCTCAGTACTTCTTCATACTGGTTAGGGATTTTTCTTCAGGGATCAATTCCACATTATATTGAAATTGTTGCACAAATTAATTAGCCAAATCATCCCAACTATTCCACCTATCAATATCCTGATTAACAAACCACTCTGAGGCTAGACCCGAAAGACTCTCACCAAAGTAAACCATAAACAGCTTTTCTTTTTCTCCAGCACCTCTTAGTTTGTTACAATAGAACCTCAAATGTGCAACTGGGTCCCCATGTCCGTCATATTTCTCAAACTTTGGCATTTTAAAGTCGAGGGAAAGGTTGACATCTGAAAACATGCATAAGTCCTTATATGAGACACTTTTGTACCCCCCAAGTCTTTGAAAGTTCTTCATAGCCAGTTCCAAAATTTTCACCTTTTGGGATATCTCGTCTTGTTTTTCTATCATAATAGGTTTTTCAGCATTAAGAGGAAATTCGAGCGGTTGAGTGTAGCAATAAGGACCAGTCAACTTAAATGTGGGATTAAAAGCATGATGCTGATCACCAGAAATATTCAACACAGGCGCATTAACAGAGTAGGGAGGCACAACCATTAGATGAACATCAAAAGTATTAGCTTCAAGTGGGGGTGGTGCTACAAAAACATGAACAGTATGTGGAGCCAAGCATATGGTAGTCTTATGCTGAGGATTGAGGAAATGAATATTGGAAGTGTTTGGATAGTGTTGCCCTGGAGTAGATCCTAATGCATGTTGTAACGTGTCAACAACAATAGGAAACTGTCCATGTGACACTGGAGTCAAGCTAGAAAGATATTCTAGATTATCAGTAGGAAATGGAGGAGGTGTCAACCATTAGCCCAAGCTCGATGCACTTCTATCATTTTCTGTCTTAATTTACAAATCTCTTCATTAGCTCCTAAATTCTCATTCCCCCAAACTCCCTATCTAATTAGTGACCACAATCTCAGTATTTGTATTGGCCATAACTTTCTCTTCAACTTGGAGCAATATGGAGGACCAGCCAAAATGCCACAAATCAACCACCTTAAACTAACTGGATAAGAGATAGCAAATGCGTTGGAGTTTGACACTTTCTCAAAACCTTTTCCTCATCTTATTATGAAAATATCATCGAAACCAAGAAGGGCGCCTATGTATCTCACCCCCGAAAGGAGAGAATCGGGTGTACATAGTCTGTGAAGTCTTGCGAAAATGGTCGATTAAACTCTTTTTTCCTTTCTTTTTTCTTTTTCTTGAAACTTTAAAAAAATAACAAATTGTCAAAAGAATTGACAAAAATCTTTTTGCATTTTTCAAGTTTAAATCCCTATACAAAATGAAACTTGTAATTACCAAAGAAAATCTTTTTGGGTTTTCTATTTTGAACTTCATACGAAAATGAAACTTGAAACTACTAAAGGAATTTTTTTTTCTTTTGGTAGTTTTTTTTTTTTGGAAGATGTATCTGAAATACCTACTCTAATAAAGAGTGAAAAAAATATTTTTGAATTTTTTGAAATAAGATCCTCGAACCAACAATAGGCTGCCTACATATCTCACTCTCGAGAGAGGAGAATTAGGGGTGCGTAGTTCATCCACATTGGACAATTAATGATTAACTAACAGATTGACCCTAACTTAAGAGACGCGACCAAAGACAGACGAATAAAATCTTTTTTGTTTGGGTATTAATCAGATACTTCACATAAAATTGACATCAACAACTATGAAAGAAAATCTTTTTGGTATTTTCGTTATATGAAATGTACAAAACTTCTATCATTTTTGAATTTTCTTTTATAAAAACTCCTAATTTTTTTTTTTAAATTTCAAATTATGAATGCTTGCTACAGAAGACAAATGAAAATCTTTTTGATGTTTTTGATTTTTTTTGGGAAATGAGTGCAAAAGGTAAAAAAATGTTTTTGGATTTTTGAATTGTGAAAAACGAAAGCAATAAAGAACTCTGAAAAAAAACTATGAAACAATCTTTTTTGACTCACCTTTTCTTTTTCTCTCTTTTTTCAACACTTTCTTGTCTACACACTTTACTTCTAACACATGCTTTCCCCAAATCGGTCCATCAAATGACCACGTTACCCTCAGAGATGCAACATTTAGCACGTGGGGAAGCTTTAGAGGTGAGACTCCTACAAAGGGCCATGAGGGTCCCGCTAGGTCTCAATATGATGCAAATAAGCATGAACTAAAGGTTAAACTACGCTGGGATCCAATAATAAGACTGTTCCGGGATTTATATGGTCGATAGTGGCTGCGAGAGCTTTCCACCCACTCCATAACACCGACGGCTCCCCCTCCTTAAATAAGGTTGACTCAACTAGAGGTCATGTACAATACGTGTACTATGGACTTGTTGCAGAAAGAATGACTCGGGTTATGCACATGATGCCAGATATAACACGGTAATAGATAAGAGAAAAATTACAAACAAAGAGAACGTAGGCACTCAATAATGATAAAACAATAACACAAAACAACACAAACAATGTTTACACACCCATAACGTCAAACTAAGCTGATACAACTCCAGAATAAGCTCAAATTCTGAAAAGATCCCCAGCAGAGTCTCCAGAGCTTTCATACCCTTTTCTTTAACCAAAAAGATTAATTTTAAAGTTTGAAAGGGTTTTTATTATTAAGTGACAAAAGATGAAAATCATTTCGAAGAGGATTCATTTTTTATAATCAACTCAGAGTCGCCACTTGGCATAATCGGGTGTGTCAAGTCACTTTTGGAAATCCTTTTTCAAAACTATTTTTGACTTTTTAAAACTGATTTGCGAATAGAGATTCTGGATAAGCGATTCTATTGACCGAGGGGAAGGTGTTAGGCACCCCTTAATCCCGTGGTTCGATTATGATCATTTGGTGGAGCGTATCGGCTAATTTGACATTCCGAACGTATAAACCACACAAAAAACATATAAAACAATCAATCAAACACACAAAAAAAAACAAATACAAAATATAGTGTCCAGACCAATTATACAGTCCAAAAATAGAAAAAAATACAAAAATATAAATTCTATTCTAAGTTAATCCTAAAACTATGCTCTAATGCCTTACCCGATGGCCTCAGGCCTTGATCACGAGCCTCTTCTATATACATGATACTTTGGGGAATTCTCCGGATAAATCAATACAAATCCCTTGGGGTATTCCTCGACTAAATGAATACATTTAATGAAATGTGATAAAGATGAAGAAAATCACTCAACATAAATATTTATACATTTGATGATTAGATTCCTACAAATTGCCTACCCCAAAACCTAGAATTTGCCTATTGATGCCCGACCTAAGGCATGATGCGATCAAGTTCGACGAAATTAAATTCCATTTAAAATCAAACAAACAAATTAATCAACACAAGCCGGTATTCACTTTTATGAATTTTTAATCCCTTCCTCAAATTCCTTTTATACGTCAAATTTTCACACAAAGCAATTATCCAAGCACATTCTAACATCAAATTCGTACCATGATCAATTATTCACGGATAAACAATATCAAACATCAACAAGATCATCCAATCATAACCACCAACACATAATCATAACATCAATGTACCAAATCGAAATAAATTGAAAAGAGAGTTGAAGAATTGGACCTCAATTGTCGATTTCAATATATCGAAGATAGAACTTGCCCAAAAAACCTTATTTGAACCTCGACAATGAACAACTCCAATCTCGATATGCCTTTCTGCTCTGTTTTTTACTAACCCGGACCAAAAATCACAAAATAAAGAGAAACCCCACACTCGATGTCATACGCAAAGATACTATTTCGCTCGTCTCTGATGGATACTGCCGAGAAAATAGAAATGGGTGTCGTTTTTATGAGATGATGGGCTTTTTCGAAGCTCCGAAGAGCTCGGCAGTGATGAAATCAAAGCAAACGGGTTAAATTTTCGCTGTTGTAACATTTTCCAACGAGAAACTCACCGAAAAGATCCAATTCGCCGGCTGTTATTTCTTTCCCTCCTAAATCTCACTCTTTTTCTGCCTTCACTGTTTTCTGATCAACCCTCTAACCTCTCTCCGTTCACCTTTCAGCTTCGATTCTCTCTCCCCGTAACTCAATTTTGTTCCCTTTCTCCCATCCGGCGTGGGTGTGTGTGGAATTGAATGGCAGTTGTGTGTTGTGTATATTTCTATGTCTGTGTATCCTATTCCAGTTAGTGGAATGGTGATGTGAGTGTGTATCTATGAAATTCCCGTGTGTGTGCTGTGTAGAAGGTAAATTGAGAGTGGTCCGTGTGAGAAAATGTGAGAGCCCCCCTTATCTGTGCGCTGATGTGTGTATATATTTCCCCTTTCTTTATAGAAAAAAAATGTGGGGGAGGGGTTTAAATGGTAGGGGTAGGAGTGTGAGTTGGTTGAGACAAAGTTTGTTAGGATAAGAGAATATTAGGGATTTAATTTGTTAGGGGTTTATTGAAATTTTGTTATTTTTTGTATTTTTGTGGGGTATAATCACATGAGTGGGGATGTAAGGTAAAGTGAGGTAAAAATGGATGAATTGAATTTTTGAGAGGGACAAAATTAAGTTTCTACAATGCATATGATATGTACATACCTACCGAGCAATGGCTTCAAGGTCAAGACTTATGGGGGACTCACAACGTCCATGTACTCTGTAGGCATGCACTCCGATTCCATAAATATGTTGTGCAGGCATGCACTCTGACCTCAATAAAAGATAATAATGTGCAGGCGAGCACTCCGACCCCATATGAAATGTAATGCATGATATGCAAGCGTGCAATTTCGGCCCCAAATCACCAATAAAATTAAGTAAAGCATCTTATGTCTTATGACGGATAAATATCAATTCTAAAATCAACTCAACTTATCACGCGAGAGTATTCTCATAAGCTAGCATTTTCAACAATTTATTTACGATAATAAATCTGCTCAATCATGCTAGCAAATAGGGAAAAATCTTACAAAATAGACAATTAACTGATTTTAACCCCTCAAACAACATCAATAGCCACATAGATGCTCTTCACTTTACCTATATATGACTCCCATTCTCCATTACTTCCATTACAAATAACTAACACATAGCACTTCAAAAAAGAATCAAAAAAAGTCTCCACTTGCCTCATATCAAATCCAAGCATAAATTAACAAACTTGTCCTTATGTAAAACTTTCAAATGGTCAAATTCTTAAAGTTGTCCATGATCTCTTCGAAAACTGCAAGGTGAACAACAGAATATAACTGCCTTTTGTATGCCACTCTTTTCTTTAAAATTTTCAGATCTTATCTCTAATCGATAATCTTTAATCTCTAATCTCTAATCTCTAATCTCTATCTCTATCTTTATTTCTAATATATTAAAGGTGTGAAAGATTTTGGAAATATTGCTTGAGTTTTTTTCCTTCATTAAAAATATCTGCTTAAGACAAAATTATCGTTTTACATTATTTTACTATTTAAAAAGAAAAATATATGAAGAACTAATGCTGATAAATTTTGTATGTGAAAAAGGAATCGTAATTACGTTTATCGAATGAAGGAAACTAAATCTTGGTTAAACACTACTCTGACAAGGAATTATTTTCTTTTATAATGTCACGACCCAAATAGCCATGAATGGCACTCGCACTAATCTTCATGTGGAGAACCATCTAAACCGAACCACTACTCAATCACTTAGTCAGTATTAAGATGATATTATTATAAAATCAACATAAGAACAATAATCCAGGACTAATCATTATTAATACGGAAGTCAAACAAACTACTTACTAAAATTTTCAAGACCCAAAAGTCATCTTACAAGAACTACTAACAAAGATCATGTCTAAAGTGATATCCAAAAATAAAGTAAATAAAGAATGTTCCATTGTCCGAAAGATGGATAAGAACAAATAAGATGACTCATGACAGTCTGGAGATGGAGTGCTCACCCTTGGATCAAGATCTGCTATCAAACTCTAGAAGCGAGGTCATGTTTGAGCCTCTAAAACACTTTCTGCACTCAACAAGGGAAGAGTACAGGTAGTATCAGTACAAACCATTATGTTAGAGTAGGTATCATAGGCCAACTCAATTTAATAGCATATACAACATAAATCAAATAACAAGTAGACAGGAATCATCACATAACAAATATTCAATGAATCAACAATACAACAACATCAGGTCAAACAGTGCTAAAAAATATACATAACCATCAAGAGTATCAACCATACTGTAAACATCCACAGAACACAATTATGTACAAACATGCTATGGGACTTATTTTTTCCCAAATAGTCATGATCTACAGGGAACAATCTATGCTCATGTACCGTACCGGCATGGTACCCGATCCAACATATACATATCCATACCGGCGTAGTACACGATCCAACATATACATATTCGTACTGGCGTGGTACCCAATCCAATATATACACATCCGTAACGGCGTGGTACCCGATCCAATATAAACATATTCGTACCGGCGTGGTACCCGATCCAACATACATATATCCGTACTAGCGTGGTACCCGTTCCAATATATACACATTCGGACCAGCATGGTACCCGATCCAACATATATATATTCGTACCGGTGTGGTACCCTATCTAATATATACATTCGTACCAGCGTGGTACCCGATCCAATATAAATATATCCGTACGGGCGTGGTACCCGATCCAACATACATATATCCATACCAGCGTGGTACTCGATCCAATATATACACATCCGTACCGGTGTGGTACCCGATCCAACATATACATATCCGTACCGGTGTGGTACCCGATCTAATATTTACAAGTAATATCAAATTTACACTACCTCACAGAATACAACACGATGTACCAAGTTTACAAGTACACTTAAAGTCATAAGACAATTCCGTCAAGTAAATTTTCAATAATCATTTATACACGCATCAGTAATTTCAAACATCAACAATTTCAAGCATGTCCGAATACCAATCAACAAGTATCCAATTTATGAGCATACACACAATTAAGTCAAGTCTAAACTCCAATTAAACCATAACTTACCTTAACCGAAGATTCCAAATGCAAGCTAACTTGCAAAAGTCCTGCCCTTCCGTAAAGTCTCTGAACAATCAATATCTACGCAAAACATAATATCCATAAGAATACAAATGCAATGACACCCGTTTTATACATTCTTACTTTAAAATCTCGACCGAAAATTTAATTTATCCAAAATGGTAAGTGACTTCATACAAAAATTTCAATTTAAAGGTAACGAAGAAAAGTGGCTGCGCCACATTCAATTCTCCGGAAAACTATGAAACAGTGGCCAAATTCCATTGAACAAAACATATTCTAGTCAAATTTCAATTATTAGCACATGATTTCATTCTTTTATTCTATTATTATTATATATATATATATATATATATATATATATATATATAAAACTTAACCACTTTACACAATTTCCCAAGTCAATTACCACTGGAATTTAAGATTCCTGCCCAACTTAATTCAATAAATATGGTCATACCACATATATGCAAACTGCGATCTCACCTGAAGCCTTCGAGCAGTCCTTTTCGCGACGGCACGATTGGAAACTGTAATTCCCTTATCCCTCTTTCTCTCCACTTTTATTCTTTACTGATATTGTTATAATTATTATTAACCCTCTACTTAAATTTATTTTAGTATTGACCCCATAAGAAAATAAATAAATACTTTGACTCATTAAATCACTAATCAAACTAATTATCTAAAATACTCAAAATTTTAAGTAACTCATCAAAATTTATTTGAAACCCCGAGAATGATACTATTCATTTCGTGAGTCATAATTCATGTACACAAACTATGGAAAGGGCTAAAATAAGAAAGATGAGAAAATTTCTAAACAATCGGGCGGGTCGTTGCATCTGATACCAATTAAAAAATAATTCGTTCCCAAACGGAAAAACAACAAATGATAAGGAGAAATAACAAATTACCTAAATCAACAAAAAAATGTGGATACTTGCTACGCATATCTGTTTTGGTCTCCTAAGTGGCCTCCTCAATAGGACGATTCTTCCACTGGACCTTCACAGTCATAATCTCCTTAGTCCTCAACTTATGGACAACCAAATACCTAGCCGAGCCTATGCTCACCCCTACCGCCCCAGACCCAGAAGGTTCAATCAGTATACAACAACACAAGGTATATTTTTCACCCATATATATGCAACCATCCTATACCGGTTGATAAATATAGCTGCATACTTGTGATAGGAAATGCATATGTAGGAATGAATGCAAAGTACACAATCAATATCACAACTCATCATAACTTCCCTCATCAGGACCATTATCATGTAATCAACCTCCAGCCTTACCGGATATCAACACATCATCAATAGTATCCTCCGGCCTTACCGGATATCAACATATCATAAATATATTCTCCGGCCTGGTCGGGTATCAACATCATCACAACAGTATCCTCCGTCCTTATCGGGTATCAATATCATCACAATAGTCGAATAGCATACACTAAAATACTCATAAAAATAGTCATATCACCACAGAATCTCTATCTAGTCAATACTTTCCAACTACTCGTTATTAGCTAATCAACACTTATAATAATAGGATCACTAGCTCACTAGTCAACACATAACCTCTAGTTATTAGTCTAAACATTATCCTTCACATCATCCTTATTCCCGGGATAGCAACTAACCACTATTTATTTAATAGCCAATATCTAACATCTAGTCAAGGTTCATCACTAGATCGAAACTGTCATTTATCCACCATTCATTATTATTAACTAATCATCCTATATCTGTTAATCATTACAAGACAACACATTACTACTGTCACCTAACCATCTTTTAATAACTAAATTCATTCATTATCTAACCATCATTTACCAACTAATTCTTGTTTAACTATTCATTAGTTAACCATTAGCAACTATTCAAAGTTATTAACTAGTCAACTCTTATTACCAACATCTCTTATTACCTAGCCTCATTAACACACAACTCCTCGTTTATCAACAAATCGACATCACGGACTTAGTCATCAATACCAACTAATCTTCACCTATGCTAGACCCGACCTCACTATAAGCCACGTATTAACCATCCCTAGCTACCATGTTTCAACTAAGCAAGATTCATTAACTAATACATTAGATTCCTAGCCATACAAGTGCTTTAGTCCCCAAATAAACAACTAGCTACCATATAGCTTAACAGTTAATTAGGGAGAATAATCGTAAGATCATATTTCAGCTACAATTACACCAATTACCAGTACAATACTCATGAATGTACCAAATCTATGCATGCTATCACCAGTATCCAATCAATAAAGTCATAAGCAATATACTGTATCTTCCTCCATCCTATACTGGAGAGATGTGTATACAAACATATATGTATTCATAAACTGTAATTGTATCCTTTACACTGATAAACTCTCTTAAAATACTCAATCGTTATCATAACATGGCCCTTCGGCCTATATACATATTCGAAACTCATATTGATAATCATATTTATAAGCCGTAGCATATCTCTAATCGTCTTATTTATAAGAGGTATCTCATATATTGGAGCCATAATATAGATAGACATGTAATCGTCTAGAGGATATCTTATATTGATAAGTCATACGTCATGACTATGAGGAATATCACCTCTCTAAGCAAATTTGCATATCTAAGAGAAAATAGCATCTCTATAGGCCAAACATTAAGTCTAAGAGGAGATAGCATCTCTATAGGCCACATAACATATCTAGGAGGAATATCATCTCTAAATGCCCAATATCACTTCCACAGGAAATATCATAACTATAACCCAAAACCCAGAATTCGTGAACATCAATACAAGTTACCAAGTTACGAAGTAACCTTATTTTAAGGTTTACTAGCCTCATCTATGTCTAACATCCGCAACTAAGTCCACAAGACTTAACACAAGTTTAGGCCTAAGTGGGCTAGGCAATTCCTCTTCTAATCCTCAATTTCCATAATTAGGCACACTATGCCCCAAACTACGCTAAGGTATCTAGTTCATCTTCTAGATGTTAAGTAAGCCATATTCAGGCCTAAGATAGCAACTTCGACTAGAAACAAGGTACTTAAGTTAAATCTTCCCAATTTATGGTTTCAAGACTACCACACTAACCCAATAAGCCTAAATACACAAATCATGCTTCAAATACTAAAATCATCTTTCAAACATAGGTTTACATCATAACCATGCTACAACTAATAATCTAAACTAGAGAGCAAAAGCAATATGATTAAAAAGGGGTATAAACATACCATTTTATAGGTCCCAAGCCCGCATCTAAACTCCAAATATCAATAATCGAGGCCAAGTTATCCTACTCATAATCCTAACATCCATATCCACACACAACATATATTACACATAATCTATGAAGAAAAGAAGACAGAAGTCTACCAAAACCCACACTTAGAAAACTTCGCATCAAGTTTTTTCTCTTCTACAACTCAAAATAATCCTTAAGTGATTCTCATATTCCTTTTTACTCATAGAATAAATCAGAATATCATTAATAAAGACAATCACGAAATAATTCAAGTAGGATTTTAAATATCTCATTCATTAAACTCATAAAAGTAGTTGGGACATTAGTCAGCCCGAAAGACATCACAA
Source organism: Capsicum annuum (assembly GCF_002878395.1). Taxonomy (NCBI): domain Eukaryota; kingdom Viridiplantae; phylum Streptophyta; class Magnoliopsida; order Solanales; family Solanaceae; genus Capsicum; species Capsicum annuum. Next base: position 17,907,806 of record NC_061119.1, on the reverse strand, counting down.
GAAACTCATAATGTCTATACCGGGTTCGAAAAGCAGTCTTAAGAATATCATCAGGCTGAATCTTAAGCTGATGATACCTGGGTCTCAAATCAATCTCAAAAAATATGGATGTACCCTGCAACTGGTCAAATAAATCATCGATACGGTGCAAAGGATACTTATTATGGAATGTAACTTGCTCAACTGCCTATAGTCTATACACATACGGAGACTACCATCCTTCTTCTTCACAAACAAAATAGAAGCACCCCATAGAGAGGCAGCCCGACGGGATAAAACCCTTACTCAACAAATCCTACAACTAAGACTTTAGCTCTCTCAATTCAGCCGGAACCATCCTATAAGGAGGAATAGAAATAAGACAAGTACATAGCCCTAGATCAATACGGAAATCAACATCACGACCTGGTGACGTACCAGACAAATCTTTAGGAAAAACCTCTTGAAACTCACACATCACAGAAACTAACTCAATAGATGGGACCTCTGCGTATGTGTCCCGAAGAAGTGCTAGGAAGGCCAAACAACCTCTCCCATTTAGCCTCTTTGCGTGCAGAAAGAAAACAAATTTCATTGGAGTAGGACTATAATCACCCTCTCACTCAAGTCTATCCATTCCCGGCATAGCCACAGTCACTATATTAGTATGACTATCCAATATAGCATAATACAGAGACAATCAACTCATACCCAAAATTATATCAAAATCTACCAGGTCTAGAATCATAAAATCTGTCCAAATATATAATCCCCACAAACATAATAGAACAAGAAAGATAAATCCTATCAACAATAATAGAATCACTAATAGGAGTAGAAACGCAAATTGAAAATTCAAGTAAATCACACACCATGACCAAACTCATAGCAAAATTGACAGACACATGTGAGAAAGAAGAACCAAGATCAAAAATACAGTGTCCATCTGATTATAAACAAGAATAGTACATGTAATGACAACATTCGATACCTCTGCCTCGGGCCTGCCTGGAAAAGCATAAATATGGGCCCTACTACCAATTTGAGTCTCATTTTTATCAAGCTAAGAACCACTTTGATGAGGTTGATTACCACTCCTACCTACTCGATGATCACTACGACTACTCTGTGAACGACCTCTACCTTTACCACCACCTCTCCTACCTGCTAGAACTAGAGCTCGAGGAGCCTGCTGCTGGACAAACTAATCATAATGCCTTAAATTAGGAAAAAACCTCCTAATGTGACTCACGCCACCACACCCATAACATACTCAAACCCACTTGAATAAGAACCACTGAAACTACTTTTTCTACAGGCATTTTTTTTGTACTGCCTTGGAAGAACCCCCTTAAAACTGGAAGGTAACCAGTTCTACACCATACCTCTAAACCACACTCATCAAATAAGTCAGATACCAATTAAAATTAAGTAATAGCACATAAGAAAGAAGAATTTGAATTTTTCTAGTGTCTTATAGCCTCTCGAAGAAAAGTACAGACGTCTCTATACCGTTCCGCAAGACTCTACTAGAAATGTTCTTGTACGACGAGATCGATGAACCTAAGGCTCTGATACCAACTTTTTTATGACCCAAATGGCCATGAGTGGCACCCACACTAATATTCTTGTGGGAGAACCATCTAAAACGAACCATTACTCAATCACTTAGTCAATATTAAGATGATATTATTATAAAATCAACATAAGAACAATAATCTAGGATTAATTATTATTAATGTGGAAGTCCAACAAACTACTTACTAAAGTTTTCAAGACCCGAAAGTCATCGTATAAGATCTACTAACAAAGATCATGTCTAAAGTGATATCCAAAAATAAAGTAAATAAAGAATGTTTCATTGTTCGAAAGATGGACAAGAACAAATAAGATGACTTATGGCAGCCTAAAGATGGAGTGCTCACCCTTGGATCAAGATCTGCTATCAAACTCTAGAGGCGAGGTCATGTCTGAGCCTCTAGAACACTTTCTACACTCAACTAAAGAAGAGTACAGGGTAGTATCAGTACAAATCACTATGTACTGGTAGGTATCATAGGCCAACTCAATTTAATAACATGTACAACATAATTCAAATAACAAGTAGGCAGACATCGTCACATAACAAATATTTAATAAATCAACAATACAGCAACATCAGGTCAAACAGTGCTCACAAAAAAAATACATAACCATCAAGAGTATCAATCATATTGTAAACACCCACAGAATCAACACAATTATGTATACACATGGTATAAGACTTATTTTTGCTCAAATAGTCATGACCTGCAGGGAACAATCTATACTCATGTACCATACCGGCGTGGTACCTAATCCAACATATACATATCCGTACCGCGTGGTACCCAATCCAACATATACATATCCGTACCGGCGTGGTACTCAATCCAATATATACATATCCGTAACGGCGTGGTACCCCATCCAATATAAACATATTCGTACTGGCATGGTACCCGATCCAACATACACATATTCATACTGGCGTGGTACCTGATCCAATATATATACATTCTTACCGGAGTGGTACCCGATCCAATATATACATATCCGTACCGGCATGGTACCTGATCAAATATATACACATCTGTACCGGCGTGGTACCTGATCCAATATAAACATATCCGTACCGGCGTGGTACCCGATCCAACATACACATATCCGTACCGGTGTGGTACCCAATCCAATATATATACATTTGTACCAGCGTGGTACCCGATCCAATAAATACACATCCGTATCGGCGTGGTACCCGATCTAACATATACATATCCGTACCGGCATGGTACCCGATCTAATATATACAAGTAATATTAAATTTACACTACCTCACAGAATACAGCACGATGTTCCAAGTTTACAAGTACACTTAAAATCATAAGACAATTCCGTCAAGTAAATTTTCAATAATCATTTATACACGCATCAATAATCTCAAACATCAACAATATCAAGCATATCCGAGTACCAATCAACAAGTATCCAATTTAGGAGCATACACACAATTAAGTCGAATCTAAACTCCAGTTAAACCGTAACCTACCTTAATCGAAGATTTCAAATGCAAGCTAACTTGCAAAAATCCTGCCCTTTCGTAAAGTCTCCGAACGATCAATATCTATGCAAAACATAATCTCCATAAGAATACAAATATAATGACACCCTTTTTATAAATTCTTACTTTAAAATCTCGATCGAAAATTTAAGTTATCCAAAATGGTAATTGATTTCATACAAAAATTTCAATTTAAAGGTAACAAAGAAACAGTGGCTGCGCCACATTCAATTCTCTGGAAAACTATGAAACAGTGGTCAAATTCCATTGAACAAAATATATTCTAGCCAAATTTCAATTATTAGCACATGATTTCATTCTTTTATTCTATTACATAAATATATATATATGTATATTTATTTAAAAAAAAAATTAACCACTTTACACAATTTCCCAAGCCAATTACCACTGGAATTTAAGATTCCTGCCCAACTTAATTCAATAAATATGGTCATACCACATATATGCAAACTGCGATCTCACCTGAAGCCTTCGAGCAGTCCTTTTCGCGACGGCACGATTGGAAACTGTAATTTCCGTATCCCTCTTTCTCTCCACTTTTATTCTTTAGTGATGTTATAATTATTATTAACCCTCTACTTAAATTTATTTTAGTATTGACCCCATAAGAAAATAAATAAAGCCTTTTACTTATTAAATTACTAACCAAATTAATTATCTAAAATATTCAAAATTTTAAATAACTCATCAAAATTTATTTAAAATCTTGAGAATGATATTATTCATTTCGTGAGTCATAATTCATGTACACAAATTATGGAAAAAGCTAAAATAAGAAAGATGAGAAAATTTCTCAAACGACAGGGCAGATCATTGAATATAATAACTATATTTGTTTTACCTTTGAGCTTTGTTGCATACTATTCTGACAAAAGGTACAGGCAGAAAACATAATATATTTGGTACAGACTGTGTGTGCTTTATCTTTTTCAAATTTCAATTTGTAAAAATATATTAGGTATGTTAATATTGTTGTTTGTGTTTAAAGGTTTTTATTAAGAGTAAGTTAGTAAAGAGATAAGAATTTACTATCTTGATCAAAGTTGTCGGAGCTCAAATTTAGCATTTTTATCACTCTTTTGTGCTGATGTGGCAAATTATATAGCAAAATATCTAGTAAAAAGTGAAGAAACAAAATCTAATAGTGATATATGCCGAGATCTACCAAGAAGTCTAATAAACATTAAAGATACGATAGAAAAAGAAATAATAATAGGAGTCAGAAAAATAAAAATAGAATTTGAAATAAAGGAAGAAATGCAAAAAGTAGACATAATATTAGGAATAAAATGGTTAGAACAAGTAAACCCATACAATATAGAACATACACAATTATCTATAACATATAATAAAGAAAGATTATTCATAAAAAGAACTTTAACATAATATGAAAATATATGTACTTGTAAAACTAATAGTAGAAGGATATTATAATAGGTATTATACACCTAGGATTGATACAGCAGCAGAAGCAAACTTATGTAGATACAACAGTTTACCAAAAAGTAAATGGAGTAGTCAAAGGATTTAATAATGAAGGAAGCTTAATTACATATAAAGCTAAAAATGTAAAAATACAAATATGGGATAAAATAATAACAATAGAAGAAATCTATAATTATGAACTAACATCAAAACATATGCTTTTAGGAATGCCATTTTCAGATAAATTATATCCACATATAATAACTAAAACAGATTGGTGGTTTACAACACTATGTAAACAAAAAGTAAGGGCAAAAAGAGTTATTAATAAAATAAGAAAGAAAACTGATTGGATAGAAGGAAGTGAAAAAATTATACAAAAGTTAGAATATATAAAAAATACAGAAGACACAGTAGAACTAGTTGTATTTTCGATAAATAAAAAAGAAATAATATATTTTCAATAGATAAGGTAGAAATAATAAAGAAAAAATTAAGACAATTATATAGTGAAGATCCATTAAAAGGATGGGAAAAACATAAAACTACTATAAAAATTGAATTAATAGATAAAAATAGCATAATAACTCAAAAACCATTAACATATAATTTTGACGATTTAAAAGAATTTAAAATGCATATAGATGAATTATTAGAAAAACAATATATACAAAAAAGTAATAGCAAACACAGTAGTCCAACATATATAGTAAATAAATATAGTGAACAAAAAAGAGGTAAAAGTAGAATGGTTATTGATTATAGAAATTTAAATGCAAAAACTATGACATATAATTATCCAATACGAAATAAGACAAATATAAGGATATAACTATTTTAGTAAATTTGACTGTAAATCAGGTTTTTACCACTTAAAGTTAGAAGAAGAATCTAAGGAATTAACCACATTTACGATATCACAAGGATTTTATGAATGAAGCGTATTACTATTTGGATATAAAAATGCCCCAGGTAGATATCAACATTTTATGGATATTTATTTTAAATAATTACCTAATTGTATCGTATACACAGATGCTATACTACTATATACAAAAACTAAAGAGGAACATTTAAAATTATTAGAACAATTTACAGATATAATAGAAAAATTGGGAATAAGTTTAAGTGAAAAGAAAGACGAAATTATGAAAAAACAGATAGAGTTTTTAGAAATACAAATAGATAAAAATGGAGTAAAAATGCAACAATATATAGTATAAAAAATAATAAATTCAAAAGAAGAATTAGATACAAAAAAGAAATTACAATCATTTTTAGGATTAGTAAACCAAGTAAGAGAATATATACCAAAATTAGCAGAAAACCTAAAGCCTTTACAGAAAAAAATTAAAAAGGACGTAGAATATAATTACAACGAAGAAGATAAAAAATAAGTCTAGAAAATAAAAATACTTTGTAAAGAATTACCAAAATGACAATTCCCAGAAGAAAATAAAAAATTTATATGTATAGTAGAAGCAGATGCTAGTGAATATAGTTATGGAGGATTACTTAAATATAGATATGAAGAAGAAAAATTAGAATATCATTGCAGATATTACTCAGGTACGTTTAATGAAATAGAAATAAAATGGGAAATAAATAGAAAAGAATTATGTTCATTATAAATGTTTATTAGCATTTGAACCATATATTGTATAGAACAAATTTATTGTGAGAACAGATAATACCCAGGTTCGATGGTGGCTAACAAAGAAAATACAAAATTCAGTTACAACAAAAGAGATTCGAAGACTAGTATTGAATATATTAAATTTTACATTTACAGTTGAAGTAATTAGTACTAACAAAAATGTTATTGCAGATTACATATCAAGACAAAGCTATTCAGACCGATATAATAGAAGATGATGCTTTAGAAAAGATACTCAAAACCCTAACTACGCTTGCAATGAAAGTGGATAGATGGGTAATGAAATAGAAAAGCTAAAGACTAATGAAGTTAAACTGAAGTCTGAAGCTACAAATCAGCTAACTCAGCAGTGTGCAGAGTTATGTCGATCGGAAGACATTAAATTTCCAGAGCCAAAGGAGACGTTAGGACACTCCATAAAACCCATAACATTTATCAATCTATAATTGCAGGTACAAGCAAAGGAGTTAGTGGACAAAGATACCAGAACATGAACATGAATAAGATATTTGAAAAATCATTTATACCAAAAGCACAAAAAGACCCCTTGTACATACCCCCACAAATTACCACATATCGAGATAGTTTAAACCAAGATAAAAAAACTTATAACCATATTGCCCGAGGATATATAGAAAATATCTACAAATTACAAACTTTTCTAAGCCTTAACCCCAGAGCTACAAATATCTAAGAATCAAACACAAACTATATAACTCAAAAATTGCAAGGTTACAACAAGCTAATCGCACTACCCAGAGCCAATCCAAACTTTATAAAAACTTGTTTCGACTATGGATTATTAAATACCATATATACCCAAGATGGAGAAGAACTAGCAGCTATGAAAAATTACATAAAATATTCACCACCTATAAAAGAGTAACCAAAGGAAATATATTTTATATAAAGTTTTATAATGCACCAGTAGAGATATTATACGACGAGATCAAACCAGTTATACAAGTTGTAAAAATAGGATTAACCAGAGATATGATTATACCGAAAGATATTATACAGCAACCAGAGATACCGAAGATCGAGATACCTGATTTTTATGCAAATAAATAACTTATTGTAATAGCCACAATTGTTCAAGAATTAGCAAATAATTACATCAATGGAAACTTAATATGAAGCTATTATTCAAGAGACCATAAAATGATTTATTCAAATTCAAGAGAACTACGACAAACAGATATGGAAGATGTCAGACAATAGATAATGACGTTACTTAACTCAGAAAAACAATCTACTGCAAGAGCAATTAGGAAAGGATTTATTTCAGATGGATTATTAACAAGATATTGCAAGATAATTGGACATAAATATCCAGACCGTCAATATTCGAGATGTAATGGAGGAGATAATATTATCCCAGAAGTCCAGCTAGAATAAAAGAACAAATCAACCAAGAAGATAAGGACTCCAGCTAGAAGATAATAACGGGGCAATAATGAAAAAAATTAAAAACAAGCTATTAAATCATGAAAGCGACATGTAGATAGCTTTCTTGATTTCCTTTACCTAAATAATGTATAGGAACTATTGGCTTTTTAATTTTGTTGACTTTTTGGCACTTGCCATAATTACTTTTTTGTCTTTGTAAGACTTTTTGTAAAAGATGTAATTATTAAGTAGGAGACGTGTAAAGATATATTAGGACAGGTGTAAAGTAAAATAGTATACACGCTTTCATTCTTAGGGTATAAATAGACGAACATTTTGCTCAGTTATAGGCAAGTCTTCATGTGTTGAAGCAAACCTCCTTCTTTGTAAACAAAAAACTTTTGAATATTTAATAAAAAGCAGATATATTTCTAAGCAAAAGCTATGGAGGAACAAAACCCAGAATTATCAAACCTACCAGAACAAGTATATTTATTTATGATTATGAATAGCTAAATTCATAAATTCCTAACAATCATTATATGATAAAATAAGTTCATGTTAGTTACTTTATAGTAGAATTATTCAAAAAATAGCATGTTAAGGAGTTTATTAGCAAAGTGAAAAAGGAGAAAATTCCCTAAGAACTATGTCATCCTAAAGGTGAAACCGGTGAGGCAAGAAAACCGTGATAGGGGAGTAGCTAGAGTAGAGGCACTGTTTAAGGAAAAAGTATCCAGATTACCATGCTAATAGTGACCGAAGAACATATTATTTAAGAATAATCTAGTATATAGTAATCTAAAATGATTATATTTTGTTATGTATATGATTGAAGGGAATATTTTGAAAAAGCATCATATGAAATACTAGTTTTATACATACTTAGAGCTATAAAAATTATAGACGTAAAGAAAATAATATGGGAAAAAATATTTAACATTGAAGATGAAGAGTTAGATATAAATCAGATAGAAGACGAGTTAGGAGACATATACTTAAGTGATGATAATCACTATTATTACATAGATAATTATTCAGATGGATATTATACAGATTAAAAAAGTTAGCATATATTAGAAAAATAAGAGAAAACCAAAGTAACTTATATGAAGAAATTAATTATAGAAACCGACTCAAAGAAATAATGAAAAATCTAAAAAAAAAATTAATATGGATAAAAGAAAATTTAGAAAAAAGTATAGATAATAGTTTATATAACATAAAAAATTCATTAAGAGAAGAAGAAAGAGAGATAATTAATAGTATTAATAACCTTAATTCAGATATAAATTATAGTACAATCAGAATAGAATATTACACAGAAATTAGTAAACAAGCAACTACTTTAGAATAAAATGATAGACTACGAGTATTTAAAATACTGGCGACAAGATATGGAAGAAATGAGATTAACAGATATACTTATGAAAGAAAATTTAATTGAATATTTTAGAACAAAAGATATAGAATATTTAGAATACCTTCAAAATAATATACAAGAATTACAAAGACTAAGAGAAAAAACCAAAGAATATTACAGTAAAGCATTTAATCAAATACCATCTAATCACCCTTCAAGATATGAACATTAATAAAATAAAAATAAATAAACTAAAAATAAAAATATTTAGAGAAGTTAAGAAATATCCACGCACAAATAAAAATAGATCCATTAGAGTTATAATAGATATATTTAAATACCCAAGTTATCGCACCCCCTCCAAATGGTATCAGAGCCTATGCTAATTAAAGTTACGGAAGTAGTATATAATTGGATTTATTTGATTAATTTATTAACTATGATAAAATTACATTTACATATGTTATAAATATTTTTTATATGAATAACGTACAAAAACCACAACAATATAAAGAATTAAAACAAATAATATCTGAAAAACGTAGAGAATTAAAAATAAGGATAGAAAGACTATAGTATAACATAATTGCCAGAGTTAGTAAAAACTCATTAAATGCACAAAAACAAGAAATATCAAATTTAGAATCAACAATAGATAGTCTAGAATATATATATCAACATAACCTATATACATTTAAATAAAATGAACAAAGAAGAATTTATAATAGATGAAAAAACATATGAAAATCATGAAGGATTAAAAATAAAAATAGTATTCTCTAATTTAGGAAGGAGATATAAGAAAATAGGTGAACATTTATATTTAATGTTAAAAAAAAGAATTAAAATTAGAAGATAAGTTGGCAGACATGGTAAGAATAGAAAGAGAAAACGAAGAGATAGACAGAAAAAAGGAAATAGATAAAATAAAACAACAAACCATAGAAGAAATACAAAAAGTAGAAGAAACTAAAAACAGTAGGATTGCTGAATTAGAAAAAGAACTATAAATGCTAAAAGATTTATATGAAAAGAGACAGAAAGAAAAAATAAGAAAAAGATAAAGAACAAAAATTATTAAACGAAATAAATCAATTTAAAGAAAAATTAGAAATAAAAAATAAAGAACCAGAAACCAGTGAATTAGAAATAAATGCAATAGATGCTGAAGAAACAGATAATTATGATTCAGAAGATAGTGAAATATATACAGAAATTCTAGAAAACATAGGAAAACTAGAAATTAATGAAAAACAAGAAGTAATTAATAAATAAAATATAGAACTAATAAATACAGAAGTAAATACTCTAAATAAAAATATAATACCTAGTACATCAGAAACAAGAAAACCAAACTATAATTACAAAAGTGAGTTTAAAAGATAAAATCCAAAGGATGAATATAATAAATGGACACCAAAACAAATAATTAATTACAACTTTTTAGATTTAGACTGTGTAATAGACACAAATAAAACAATACAATTATGGGTAGGATACATGTCAAAACAATTATTAGATAATAAAATAGATACAACAAACACACAAGAATATATAGAAAAGACATTAATTGGAACAGTAAAATTATGGTTTTTAAACATAGCTGAAGCAAGTAAAAAAGTACTAAGATCTGATAATAAAACAGAAGGAACATCAATACCTACTAAAATAGCACCAATAGAAATATTAAAAAAATATGAAATAGCTATAAGAGAAGAATTTAGTAGTATAACAGCAGAAGAAGAAGAGCAAAATAAAGAGAAAGATACGACTAGGAATTTAATGTTAAAATTAACAATATGTAATATGTGTTATATAGATGAGTATACATGCGCATTTAAAGAATATTATTATAAAGGAA